>NC_064619.1:318457618-318760649 GCF_023898315.1 Schistocerca nitens | reverse complement strand
TTGGGCCACGTAATAAGCATTGCGTAAGAGATATGTGTCCAGTATTCGAACTTTCTGGAGCAGAAGTTTTTCCGTAACAGACTTCCAGTTGAGCGTCGCCATTTTGAGTGGACAACGATCAATGATGATACCGAGAGACGTATGCCGATCCACTGCAGTAGCCCATGGAATAACCGCGTCATCAAGACCTCGCAAGGCAAGAAGCCTGCATTTACCTTCATGAAGTAGTGCACCTAAACTATGACAAAAATCATAGATTACAGCCTTCAGTAGAGGTATCTCCGCAGAATTGCGAAGCAGAGCCATCAAGTCATCTGGGTATGCACGAACAGCTATAGTCCCACCGGAAGGCGTCGAACCTGTCAGCTTCGGTGCTAGCATCCGAAGTAGGGGCTCCAGAGACAACACAAACAGTCATTGACAGCGGGCTTACTTGGGCGTCAGTTGGCCATTAACAATCAACGACGCCGAAATACCCGCAAACAGATTTTAGAGCACTCGCCGTGTGTCAACAGTAAAGCCAACTGCCTACAGAATCCGAAGCAAAAAGCCGTGATTAACACGATCAAATGCCTTATCGAAGTCTAGAGAGGCTAGGGCACAAGGGACGAGCGTTACAGCCGTAACCGAAGCCACATCACAACGCTCGACTATAGGGATGGGAGTGGTACGACCAGTTACGCAGCTTCGATGTTTTGCAACAATCGTCTCAATGAGAGCCGACATCCTACCATTAACTACCCTCGCCACAGTCTTATAATCAAAGTTTAACAAAGAAACTGGGCGAAAGCTATCAGGGGAGCCGGTCCAGGGCGTTTCGGGATTAAAACAATTTTTCCCACTTCGAACGTGGTCGGCACTACTCCACCCTGTAACACTTCATTCAAAAGGGAGGTAAAGCTAGCACCCAACAACGGCCAAAAGCGCACGTAAAATTCCGTGGGAAGTCCGTCCAGGCCTGGGGACTTTTGAGAAGGCGATCCAACAATAAGTTTGTAATCAGGCTGAAAGGCAGTTAAGAGCGTTGCATTATGTTCAGGTGTAATTGTCGTATCCAAGATGCTGACTAGTGGGTCGTAAAAGGTTTCACTAGACTCATCGGTGTCGTAGATGTCTACATAGGACTGGTGTAAGATACGCACTATATCAGCTCGCGCCATTACGAAACGTCCATTATTTGTTGTGAGAGAATGAATACAAGCACGTCGGTGCGTCTTGCCGAAGCAAATGATATAAGGAAATCAGTTCGTCCGTCACCAATGAACGCGGTTTGGACCCGATTTTCAAACTTTCCATTTGTATTCTCTTGAAGGTCAACAATTTTGCCTGTACACGCCTAACATCCGCAACTCGCAGAGGGGTGTGATCTGAAGTAGCATAATGGTCACGGAGGATGGAATAGTAATACTCGTAAGTCTCCGAAAGTCTCGAGCTTTGGCTGAACTGAAAAGTATCAACGTTTGTCTGAGCCTCGGCTTTGTTAGCTGTGTCCACAAGGGTGGAAGAATATTTCCCAGTGGACCGTAGAGTACGCTCCCACACGGCTCGCATCACGTCATCGAGAGAGGGATCAGGTAGGTGAGCGACATTTAGTATCCAAGGAGGGTGAAACAATTTGACTGGTTGCCGTTCGAGATTGAGAGTTTTAGTCACAGCACAGTGATCCGTAAAAGAAGCGGAGATGACTTCGATATTAAGAATACTATTGCTCGGGAAGGGTAATAAGTAAAACCTAACAAACCTGCAACTCGAAGTCTCAGTACAGTGGGTAAATTTAACGTCGGGTATTTACATATCCAGATATCTTACAGGCGTAAAGAGCGGACCAGTTCATGTAATTCAAGGGAGAAATTAAAATTTGGTGACTGACCTGCAGGACGCAACACACATTTTAAATCGCCACCCAACAGAATACCCGGATGACTCTTACGCAACAGATAAACAATTTTCTCCTTGTAAAAACGCGAACGATCTACTGTGCGCCCAGTGCCAGAAGGGGCATATAAAAGAACCAAGGTAAGATTAAAAAGTTGACAACCTATGCCCCCTGCCAGAATCCAACATTTCCACCTCAGCAATAGGAATACCTTCGCGAAAGAATAAGGCGGTCCCCGTACAATATTCGTGTGCTACTTTAAAGATCATACGAAACCCAGGTTAGGAGAAATTCCTAAATAGCACCACCTGCAAGAACAATGTGTCCGCGCATGAATCATAAATGAACTGACTCAGCGTAGCCAATTCCACACGATTAACATTTAAGGAAAGGAACGTGTAGGCTTGGGTTATTGATCACGGTTGCACAGAGATGTACGGAACGTGTCGAGCAGAATTAGGTACACAGCTGAGAGTCAACGTCCATCGTGGAGTCCACAGATGAATCAGACATCGGGCGACCAGAACCACCGTCATCGCAGCCTTTCTTCTTAGATTTCTTACGTGCCACCGCACGCTCAGGTTGTATACGCTGTTTCTTTCGTCTACGTGGCATGGCGGCCTCTGCAGACGGAGGTGTGGGAGGGGCTATAGGCACAGCCTCCTGCCCCTCAGAACAAGGGACATGAAATGCAGGTTCAGTCATTAAGGCAGAAGCATTCTGTGGAACTACCAATGCAATAGGTGATACTTGGTCGCTGACTTTATTTTCCTCGGGAGTTGCCATAGGCGGCAAATTTAGCTGAAGATGAAGGAGCAGGAGGACATTGCATCGTCTCAGACGGTAACGGAGGACACAATGACGAAGGGGAGGCGGGAGGGGATGGGTGGGAGAATCCGCTCCCTCACCACATAAGGTGGCTCAGAAGGAGCCACTTCGCGAACAGGTGGGATGCTGGAGATAGCTTCGTCTCCCCCCACCGTACCACGGACGCGAGGTATCATGACACCGCGAGGAACAGGGGGGACAATCGAAGCGGAGGAGGTTGGCGCAGAACGCACAGCCAAATCCTCACCATCACCATCTTGACTGCGGCGTCACTAGTTTGTCACCGTTACAGTTTCTGTCCCGGGGGCAATAGGATTCTGAACCTGTCGCGGAAGCAAAGGCGGAAATTCATTTACACGAATATCAGAACTGACCTTTTGTTCGTTTTGCTCTGAAGCAGAAGTAGGTCCGACGTCGGAAGTGGAAGGACCAAGAGCCGGCCGTTGAGGCCGAGCGGTTCTAGGCGCTTCAGTCTGGAACCGAGCAACCGCTACGGTCGCAGGTTCGAATCCTGCCTCGGGCATGGATGTGTGTGATGTCCTTAGGTTAGTTAGGTTTACGTAGTTCTAAGTTCTAGGGGCATGATGACACCAGAAGTTAAGTCCCATAGTGCTCAGTGCCATTTGAACCATTTTTTTGAAGGTCCAAGATCAGCAACCGTCAATTTGCGACGCTGCATTAATGACGACTTTAATACAAAAATTAGATCGAACGTGTCCACTTCCATTACAGAGGAGGCAAGTTCCCTCCTGACCAGTACACATGAAACGAACGCGATAACCACACTCTTGTAAATGTGATGGAATATTGCGTTTGATATGCATTTCCACGGAACGAATTCCACTATAACACTGTGTTGAGAAGACCAATGTTCACGACGGACGTTTTTCGTGTTACCACAATGAGTCAATATGTCCTATAAAACGTTGTCGTCAACCTCCGGCTGGAGATTGAACACTCGAAAATTAGTACAGCCAATTTCAGCATCTGCGAGTGACACCACACTAACGATATTATCGCGATGCTTGAACGGCACTTGAGAACCATGTTGCGGCAGTAATCTTTCAACGTGAAGGGGATCTATAAATTTCACGTAAAACACGTACTCGTCTGCGTCAAAATAAGCAGTGTGGACCTGATCAGAGTTCACATGAACTGTGTCGGCAAGCCAGTCGTGGATTTCTAGAGACCCGGGCTGCACGTGTCGCGTTGTTTTATCGAAAGTAAAGCTCACAGTGCCTCTTCGTGGAATACACGTCGAAACCATGGTAGCCATAGCGGAGCGGCCGACGCCGCTGCAAGTAGACGAACACTAAACAGACAGTAAGGCGTAGCGGAGGCGCTACGACTCTCTCGGCAGACAGAACAACACTAACAAGGAAAACTTCACACAAGCGACGCTGCAGCAAGTGAAATAAACAAGAACCTTCCCGCTCGGCGCTCGAAGCGGAACTACACACCTACAGAGGTGATTGGTTTGATAAAATTCCGAGAGAAGACGTCTTGTGAAATGACCGTAACAAGTAAACGGGAGATAACTAGTGCTGATTTGGAGATTTACGCCAACCATTTTCCCACGCGACATTCGCGAATAGAACAAGGAAGGAGATCAGTTACACCAGTTGAGTGATGTAGCAATAGTAACTTACTGTGCCTTTGGTAATAACTGCATCTGAAACTGAATAACTGATGTGGTGACAATCCAAAATTGTAACCATTAAGTTATTGTAATAGTGGAACTGGGAGTGGGCCATTAGTGGTACCAGACCTGTCGAGTATACAATGGTACATGTGAATACTGTGTACTGTGAGTTCCGTGTGTAAATCTACAATGGGCAACATTACTATTTTAATTAGTTCGTAGCAATTTTAAGACTGAAAGTTTTTTTTATGGCTTCTTGACTTACAGAAAGGGCGAGGGGAGGGGAAATGGAATTCTTCACTTTACTCGTTTCTATACCCGTGATGGCAATTTCTGTTCTGTTTGTTATCTACCAAAAGTAATTCTCACGTCGTACGAGAAAGCAAGACAAGTTTAGAAACGCCGTGAAAAGTCTCTGTCATTCTGGCTTCTGTTTGCATTTCCCGACCGACTGTAGTACATGTTCGATGACTATGTCAGCATTGTGCCGTATAAAGTGTGTGAGACAGACGGATGCAGATCCTGTTAATGAAGAATCGAGCACTGATTACAATAATTTCCCGTCCAGAGATAAAGGATGCGTAAGGAGCGGACATGTTCGCCGTGGATATGCTGCATCACAAGTGATAACCAAGGAAGATTAACGTGCCACATCCTTTCGATGATGAGGTCATGGAGCACAATCTTAAACTGATTAAATCTTAACATCATACTCCGCAACTTTCATAACAAAAATTTCTTGAAAATAACAATCACACGCCGCTGATTTTTAAATTTTTTTATTATTTTTCAACTAGTTTCAGTCTCGTGATCATCATTTGGCAGAAATTAATTTTTTTCGTGGTGAATACCACATGTCCACAATTTTACGATGTAATCTAGAACTGTTAATCACTGTGCTTGTATGTTGCCCTGTCGTATGTCGTATGGCAAAGATTGGCCAAGGGTAACGAAGGAAATCGACCGTAAGCCGATTTAGCAGGTCCGTCCCGACACATTTTCATAGTTTGATTTGGACAAAAAAAAAGGAACATTAAAATCTGCATGGTCAAAAGGGGATCAGTACCTCGGCCTTCCGCAACGAAACCATCTTCTTAACCAGAACTGAAAGAGTGACGAAAAATTGTAGACTCTTTATACGATGCAAAGAATTCAGTAGGACAGTTGTTTTCCTGCTCCTTAGATCAGATGACTGATGTTTTCATTTATGAGTAGCTGTAATTCAGTATTTCACTCACCACATGTTAGGTAGGTGAGTGGTCTTCAGAGTGTTGCGTGTACAACTTTTAGCGTTATGTTTCCGATTTTGCCTCAAACGTGCAGCAAAGTAACGACGTGTCATTCGCAGCCACAACTGCCAAGAAAGGAATCCTAGATTTCAAAACGCAGAAGGTGGCAGCTGAAAACCTGTACGCAGCTAATGCACGTCAAGTCTGAATACGTCATCATGTGTGTTTCCATCTGAGACACTCGCTTTTGTTATACAGAACGCATTCAGCGGACGAAGCGAATAATATTAGCCACTTTCTGCATGTTTGTTGTGTGTCGCTCTCAGAGCTTAATTTCAGAGTTCCATTCCGCCGGTGTAGCGTCTGCCGTTGAACCAGAAAATATACCATGTCACTAGCAGAGTTTTAATTTAATTAAAGCTTCTTACCGACTGAAATGATTTTAATTGAAGGAAGTAACAGCATGAACATTTTCTTTGTTGTGCAATACACAGACAACGTGAAATCATGGTGAACCTCTTCCCATTTGCCGGCAGAAGTGACCGTGCGGTTCTAGGTGCTGTAGTCTGGAACCGCGAGACCGCTACGGTCGCAGGTTCGAATCCTGCCTCGGGCATGGATGTGTGTGATGTCCTTAGGTTAGTTAGGTTTAACTAGTTCTAAGTTCAAGGAGACTAATGACGTCAGAAGTTGAGTCCCATAGTGCTCAGAGCCATTTGAAACATTTTTTTCTTCCCATTTGCTTCGATAAAACGAAAACCGTTGCCATGTACGCTTCCAGAAAGTAACTGTACTGCGTATCTTTCCGTTTTCAGCAGGTATGTGGCGTATACCACCTGTTGTATTTTATTGTAGAAGAACTAAATTTATGTGTCGCATACTAAAGTTTCTGGATAATTGTATCGCAAATTTGCAAATAATTATTTAGTCTCGACGTGAGTAATGGTTAAATGTTTCAGATAATTCATGCACCGCACTAGAAATATAACTTCCCTTTGGGGGACGGGGAGGGGGGGGGGATGGTGGGGAGGAAATGGAAAAGAGTGTAATAGATGGTACGAGTACCGTATGGCCATCTTCACGGGTTTTCTGTTATTTACGCCTGTTGAAAGACAGTTGACAATAGCACAACACGCGGCATAATTGGCTTGAGAATCATAACTAATCCAAACAACGCTATGCGCTTCCTAATGAGACGGCCTACAATAGGTAGAAAAAAAAAGGTTCAAATGGCTCTGAGCACTATGGGACTTAACATCTATGGTCATCAGTCCCCCAGAACTTAGAACTACTTAAACCTAACTAACCTAAGGACACCACACAACACCCAGTCATCACGAGGCAGAGAAAATCACTGACCCCTCCGGGAATCGAACCCGGGAACCCGGGCATGGGAAGCGAGACAATAGGTAGATTCACTAGGACTAGCAGTGCACCGTTTATAGCTTCGAGCAGGGACTCGTCCGCCTATACCTGACCTTCTGAAGTGCCTTGGCATTGTCAGGTGCAGCTAGAATTAGGGCTGTCCGACCTTTGATACGTGGGTTTTAAGCCGAGTGTTGGTGCTTGAAATATCACTCTTGAGAAATGTAGAAACTTTTTTTATCAGAATCAACACACTCAGATGCGTAACAACTGACAGGAATGAACAGATTAGGAAACGTAATATGTTAAATTAGAATCGTCCCTGGATATTAAACATTAGATAACTGGCAAACTCTGTAACTATGTACACATTACATTGCAGGGAGTATAACCTGCCACTGTTTCTACTGCATACAATGTCGCTGGCTGGAGCGTAATTCAATCTGACAGCCACGACAACAACACACGGAGCGGACGACGGCGATCTGACGCTACACCAGCCCCCTGGGTGGGAGAGGAGCGTTGTCGAGAAAACGTGCGGAAAGCGCATTCGACGTCCGGATCGAGTCGTGCGCACCGGTTGCGGTTCTGCGTCGGGCGTTGTTCTGCCTGTGGTTGTGGTGCTGGTACACGGAGATGAGGTTGTCTACGTGGTGTTTCAGTTGGTAGAGCATCCTCGATAATGTATGCAGGCTTGACGCTTGTGACTGCCATTCACCGCACTTCATAAGAGCAACTGTCCAAACTGTGATACGTATAACTGGGTGTCATGCCATGTCTGGAATCTTCATGAAGACGAACGTTAGCAATTTTGTCCCTTAGACGATAGCCGGCCGGAGTAGCCGAGCGGTTCTATGCACTACAGTCTGGAACCGAGCGACCGATACGGTCGCAGGTTCGAATCCTGTCTCGGCCATGGATGTGTGTGATGTCCTTAGGTTAGTTAGGTTTAAGTAGTTCTAAGTTCTAGAGGACTGATGACCTCAGATGTTAAGTCCCATAGTGCTCAGAGCCATTTGAACCATTTGTACTTTAAACGATATATGAGATCTGGTTGGTCTTGAGTGGATGACTGTAGAGAATTAGCATCAATAAATTCTCCTGGTAGACATAATGCTTCATCATGAACAAGTTCCTCCACGCCAAATCTGTGACTGGCCTGTACATGTTCCTCAGACTCGTAGAACTTCGCGAGCTGGGCGAATAAGTCGGACTCGAATTGTTGGCCTCAGGCGGTAGTACTGTGCAGTGAGCAACTAAACGTAGATAACAACGCCGACACCGAAGCGGAGGCTAATGTTTCTGCGGAAATATTGTTTACCGGCACCGCTTTGGCCAGCGAGTAAAATTTTTTTGAAATTTGTCGTGAGGTGCTGTGGGACCAAACTGCTCAGCTCATCAGTCCTTAGGCTTACGCACTAATTAAACGAACTTAAACTGACTTACGCTAAGGACAACACACATACCCACGCCCGAGGGAGGACTCAAACCTCCGACGGGGGAGCCGCCCGAACCGGGACAAGGCGAGAGTAAAACGATCGATCATAGTAAGCAAGTATCGTTGGCCTTACGATGCAGGTAATGGTCCTTCGACGTCGATATGCCCAAACTGTGATACACATAACTGGATGACATGCCATGCCTGAAAGCTTTGAAATATCGGGGAAATCGCCGATTGGCGCTTGCGCGTTACGAGACACTTTGCTACGTTGACATTGGAGACTTGTACGCGTCTACTCACGGCAGTCCTTTTCCATTCCAGGCCAGACAAAACGCTTCATCACCACGCGGAAGGTTGGACGAATCCCAGCATGACACAAGTTATGTAGGCTGTCGAAGGCTTGTCTTCGAAACGCAGGTGGTAGGAAAGGACGAGATCTTCCCAGAGAGTCATCGTACTTCAGCTTGACATCTTCACAAGGAACGTTGAGTAACTGCAACTGTAACGCAGATGTGGCATCGTTTAGGATACGATTGATTATCTTTTTGTGCCTGGGCGAGTTCTGTGGAATCAGTAGGACTAGAAAAACTGTTGATGTGTGAGAAGCAATCAGTAACTACTTTGTCAGTTCAGGAAATATGCTTGATGTTGGTGCTAAACTGAGCTATAAATTCTAGGCGGTTATACTGACGAGGTGAGCAGGTGTTGCTGTTCTGCTTGAAGGCGTAAGTCAATGGCTTATGATCCGTGTAGATGGTAAATTCGCTTGCTTCTGTCTGCGGCCGAAAATACTTGACTGCTTCGTACACGGCTAGAAGTTCGAGGTCGTATGCATCCAATTTTGCTGTGGCGATGACAGTTTGAAAGAATAATAAGCAAGCGGTATCCATGGCCCACCTGACAATTGTTGTAACACTGCACCGATAGCTGCTTGACTTGCGTCCACCACTAGCGCTAGGGATGCATCATGCTTAGGGTGTGCGAGAAGTGCAACGTTCGCCATACTCTGTTTTCCGGCGTCAAAAGCAAAGCACATTGCATCATTCCACTGAACTGGAGTATTAGCTCCAACTATAGGTTCCTGCAGTTCTGATGAATGTGGTAGATGACTGCGATATAAATTCATCTTTCTTAGGAACCAGAATAATTATTTGGAGGTGTTCAGCTTTTGTATCTGCAGGATGGCTTCAACCTCTTCTGATGATTGTCAATATCGATAAAATTCTGCAACAGCCGTGTAACTTAAGATGTTATTTTATTTTATTTTGAAGGCTACCAGTTTCGGCTTTTCATTATGCCACCTTCAGGCCCCTGCATAATAAGAGTTTACATGTAATGTATATCAGGGTGTACAAAACAAGCTTACAAAAACTGACACGTAATCATAAAAGCGCTTAAAGCTACAAAATGAAAGTAGCGGCGTTAAACCAAATCTCCGTGTGTATCCATCACAACAGACTAAACCATGTGTTCATATTTGCTAGTGGCGTTAAACCAAAACTCCGTGTATATTCAGCACAATAAACTAAACCACGTCTAGGTATTTGTTAATCATAAAACTATTTAACATCACAGATTTACAAGAGAACATGCAAAAACATTAAAAATAAAATCCTATATAAATATGACAGATGAGGAACCCGCTAGTATATATGAGGGCCTACATTCATTTAAAGTGAAATGTCACACAATAATCGATGAAGTACAATAGTAAGCATATTTACGGCCTATGTAATATCACCACTGGTGATATAATTAGTTGGCACAGGATCAAAAAACAACTTGACTCAAAACTGAACGGGACATATTAAGAGAAAAACAGCATGCAAAGAATACGCTAATAATATTCACAAATACCTTGTTGGCCTAGATTATATAGCTAATCGAAATAGAAAGATATGATTTGGTTTCCTTGTGGGCATTACCACACTGAAACAAACCAACAAGGATCTCAAATCCTACTTAACCAAGGTGAGTCCTAAGTTCTCAGCCGACAATGTCATAGTATTTCCTAGGGAGTGTAAGGCAATATCTATAGATGACGAACCCATCTAAAAAATGAGAGATAGCAAGTTGTGTCGCGATAGGTAACGTACGGAAAAAGATAAAAGGTAAGTGAATGTGGGAAGACAACCAAATCATCAAAGTTGGAGCCCGCAAAGTGAGGAACGTAATTACGCACCAATTGTGCGTGAAAAAAGTTTGTTAACTAGAACCACATTATAAATTATTCGTGTGGTCAACAATACTACTGAAAGCATTGCAGCCGGCCGAAGTGGCCGTGCGGTTAAAGGCGCTGCAGTCTGGAACTGCAAGACCGCTACGGTCGCAGGTTCGAATCCTGCCTCGGGCATGGATGTTTGTGATGTCCTTAGGTTAGTTAGGTTTAACTAGTTCTAAGTTCTAGGGGACTAATAACCTCAGCAGTTGAGTCCCATAGTGCTCAGAGCCATTTGAACCATTTGAAAGCATTGCCAGTAACGGGGTAGCCCAAGGCAATGAGAGAAAGTCTTAGTGCCAGTCCAAACATGCATTGAGTCTCAAGCCGATTACGTTCTTATTGATCTTCCTTCACGTTTTTCGGTATCAACAGTACGTGTTACCGTAGTCTGATTATTATAATTTTCATAGTTCGATTTCAGTAATAGTGAAGCGCTTTTGTATTTCTTTATAGCATAATTGGACCAATACGTTTGGGTTCAGTTAGAAATATTGGATTTCCTGTGTTGAAGTAGTCTTGACTTGAGGTCGAGTTGGTTAATGCTTTGTATTCTAGAGTGATTGGTCAACATATGACGTCCTTTTTAATTACAGACCAGTTTGTCCTTCACATGATAGTCTTTGTCAGCGGGTGCTCTTATCATTAGTCCAGCGGGACTGTTTTGTAGATAGCGACTTGATCTATAATAGGGCGCTGTGGTTTTATGGTTTTGGATGTGAATACGCAGCTTGCAGTCATTGTTTAGGCTTCCATCGTTTCTTTGTCGACGCTTATTTGCCGATAGTAGGTTTTAGAGAAGTTTCGCCGTGATATAGTTGGTTCTGTGAGTGAGACATGTAGTTTGTTAGCGACTCATTTTATTCCTATAGGGCGTGCTGTCATAAGTGGGACGTGAAATTTACAAGCCTGAAAACAAGTCACAAAGGGCAATCACCAAAAAAGGCAAACACAGGATTGTACTTCAAGAAGATTTATTACATATATCCCCAAAAACGGTTTTACAAAATCTTTTACAAAACCGGCCTTCCATTAGGCACCAATAACAATATAATCAAAAATCTTTAAAAGTGTATATGGAATGAAACAAGTTAAGGAAAGATCCTTCCTTTTAACTAAATAACAAATGTGGTGTCACAGCCAGACACCACACGTGCTAGGTGGTAGCTTAAATCGGCCGCGGTCCTGTAGTACATGTCGGACCCGCGTGTCGCCACTGTGTGATCGCAAACCTAGCGCCACCACAAGGCAGGTCTCGAGAGACTGACTCGAACTCAGCCCAGTTGTACGGACGACAGAGCTAGCGACTAGACGTACGAAGCCTTTCTCTCTCATTAGCCGAGAGACAGAATAGCCTTCAGCTAAGTTAATGGCTACGAACTAGCAAGGCGTCATTAGCCTTACAGTGATTGTAATTAAAGTCTCCTTTGTGCGATGTACCACAATGATTGATTAAAGATAAGTATTATACCAGCTACGTACTTTTCTTCATAGCATTAATTACGTATCCTGTTCCAGTACTTCACGCCCGTCTGCGTTAGTCTAGCGTGCCTTTTAAGCCACCTATATCTACAAGGTGTTGGCCCAGCTGCCGACACATCAACAAATAGCCCCAGAAAAATATAAATGACAAGCATAATTGGCCAAAAATTTAACAGGAATTTACCGGGACTAAATCCCCATTGGTAAAACAAGCAACAGACAGAAAATTGAATAGAAAATTTTAAGTAAAAAAGCAAATTCTCCAACAGGAAACCTAGACCAATAAGCAGATTATAGAACAACGGAATTCCACCAATTACATAGTGACTTATTCCACTGAATTCACTCCTGAAATTCTTTTCAAGTATAACAGCAATATTTAGGTAGAAAAGACAGTTACGTTAGTGGCCAGTTTAAGTTCCACGCAACAGCGGGCACATCCCAACGAATGACCCACCCTAACACAAGAGCGACCAAGGAACAGGGGACGCACTTTGGCGCAGCCCGAACACATTAACGAGAGGTAACTCTAAATAATTACAAGGGAAAATGCCCAACTTCTGTTAACTACTGGGGCGAGCAGCGACTCTGACAGGATACAGCCAAGTAGCGCCGATTGTCGCCAAAACGTAGCTGTCCGAGCTAACGGCGTCCCAACATATGTCAGTTAAGGCGCCCGCCCCCTGTATTGGTCAATCCGGGACTGATTGTGCCTGCCTCTCGTAGTACACTCTAACATTAAAAAAAAAAAAAAACAAAGGACAGACAACCAAACCAAAGGACACAACACAAACCCTCTTACTTCAGAGTTATGCCCCCCCCCCCCCTTTAAAGTTAATACCCTGAAACATCCCCTTAGAAAAATTTATACATGACAGTGCTGGAAAACCTCTACGTTATTTGATTTTCAAACAGCTGAGCAAAACTGAACATACTCAAACATTTCTCTCTTTCCTTATCAACACTAAACTGACACACAATATTTTTAGCGCAACGCAGTCTGACTTTCAATAATCCCTACTTAGAATGGCCCTTACTAACAATGACCTACACCTTTCATGATTCACTTACCTCACAAAAATCTTCGTTACTCGAACTACTGCAAAACAGCGAGCGCCAATACTGCCAGCTAAGTAAAAGATTCTAACTACTGAAGGCACTAACTACTGCTAGGCATAGTTAGCAAATGAAAGATTTTGATGGGGAACAAACAATGTATTTACCTAAAATGTGTTCAAAAGTCATATGACATCTAGTCTTACAAATTTCCTTTCTCTGACCGACACACTTCCAGATCGTCCGCTCTCAAAACTGCCACCTCTCTCCCCACATCCACCACTGCTGGCGGCTCACCTTCAACTGCGCAACGCTACGCGCTGTTCATATCCGACTGCCCAACACTACAATAGAGAATATTCCAACAATGCGAACCAGGCACATACTGCACACAGCACAGTCAGTGATTCTCATACAGAACGCTACGTGGCGTTACCAACATAAAAACCTAAACAGACTACTTACAACCCTTAACATGTGGAACACCTAGAACAAATAGAATGGAAAATTATTGACTTCTTACAGCTCTTAATTCTTTACTCTTACAGGCAGACCCCAATAACAAACATAACGCCTGGAGAAGTTAACGGCCTGCCGAACCAAGAGCATAAAAGCCCATAATACAAGACACAAAAGTCACGGCCCCTTTCAAACCACAGAAAAAATCAAGTAACGTTACAAGCACACTGTCTTAACGATAAACATGACCTGCGCACTATCCTAGAATGACTCATGCAGCCTTCACACTGCTCACGCTTACTACTCCCGTCACTGACCAGTGTTTTACACTCTTAACACACTACTCAACATATACCGGAACCAAGAGCGAATTCATTATTCCCGCCACGGCGGGGATAATCACATACAAATCGCTGTTTCCGGCTGTGAACACAAATTACGATGAGATCGATCACAAAACACAACTTCAAAGAAACAGCTGATGCCCACCGTTAGTAGCAGCAAACGACGAGAATCCACGTAGCATACATAGGCATCCAGCACCAGCGCGAGCAACCAACGCTCCACCGTAGGCTAGGCGCAAATTGAGAAGCGTATAGCACGTGTGACGTGACACGACACTACAGCGCGACACGCACGTGCCGCACGGGTCGCGCGGGTCCAGCGCATATTGCGACGCGTACACCATACTTCGCACGCGCCGACTGGCGACGCTGTGCGCTGACAGAACGGAAGCGTGCGCAACCTGATATCTTTCTCAAACGATTTTACAGAAACTATTCTCTGAAAATATATGATTTTTGCCTACTTGTAGCGTTATATGTCAGCTTCGTGCCCATCACCTCGCTAATGACCATTATCTATCTGCTTCCGATCTCGAGAAAATGGATCCCATGTAGCGCGCTCACTTCCGATCTCACGCCCGCGAGAATAAAATACTCGCAACATCTCTCGTATCTCCTAAACCGCTCGAGACATCGAAACGAAAGTTTGGCGAATGATAGCACACAAGGAGGTGTTTTGCCAATTATTAAACACACGGAACTTTCTTATCTATGGCGATATATCACTACTTATACTTCTTTTTTTATTTATTTCACTCCAGTGACTGTAATTTTTTAAGAGTTATCGACAGCTAGCGAAACAAGGGCTTCCTAGTATGAAAATAAACATGAAATTTCTTCTTTTATGTTACTGCAAACCGATACTACGAGGTTTTTCGTAAGCTATTGAGCTCTGTAATTGCCAATTACTTGTTTAATGAGGCCCTACGTTTCGGAATTCTGTCTCAATAGCTGCTGTGAGATGAGTTTGCCAAATTACATTGTGACAAAGGAAGTACAATTAAACCAGTCACCAAGAGAAATGTAGCCTGTACTCATAAATGGTGATGCTTCTTCGAATGAGAAAAGGTTAACAACTCACACAAAAACAGAATGGCAATTCTGTTGGAATTTTGGTGGAATCCCCGTAACCCATCGTATTTTTAACACTGAGCGACGGGAATGAAGACTTACCAAAGGATTTTATTCCTTCTCTTGATCTGAACAGTATTAAAATAATGACGAGCGTTCCTTCAGGGGGAATGCTAGGCACATGCCAGATACTGTTTACTCACCTACGGCTTGCCAAACTGGCAATGCGTGACCGCGAATAAAATAATTTATTGAGAAAAATAAACAATTGATCTGTCGCACAACACAATGGTCAGTGTATTGTCAGCAGCGAAGGATAATGCGCGCGACAGGAATGCACAAGTTAGCCATGGGTGCCTTGTGAGATGGAGTTCGAAAAACATTGTCATGAAAGTAGATCTGCCTTTATCAGCAGCACATTTCAACAAATTAAATATATATAATCATAACACTCTTTTAGCATATTGCTACTTTCGTAATAATACCGGCCATTTTCTTCATTTGTGTAGCCTGTTGTTGTATAATTAGTTTATTAATGCTTATAATGTCCATGCAACAATTGAAATGCTTTTTCTCATCACGGCGAACCAATTAAAACATTGCTATTTGTGACTGCTTTTCGACTGTTTCTAGCTTTCAGTGGAAATATGTTGTTCACATGCATGTAGTACAGTGTGTCGTATTACATTATTACATACATATCAGAGTAATCACAGTGAAACTTCTATACTTTAGATCTTGGACGCTTTTTACCACAAGAACAAAGGGATCACACCTGTGCAGATTATCCCTTTCTAAATTTTTGTAGCAGATTGTACAAATACGCTAGCTTAGTAGGCAGCGAGAATATAACCTTGCTTTCCTGCCTTGATTCTTAATCACATGATTTTACACTCCTGGAAATTGAAATAAGAACACCGTGAATTCATTGTCCCAGGAAGGGGAAACTTTATTGACACATTCCTGGGGTCAGATACATCACATGATCACACTGACAGAACCACAGGCACATAGACACAGGCAACAGAGCATGCACAATGTCGGCACTAGTACAGTGTATATCCACCTTTCGCAGCAATGCACGCTGCTATTCTCCCATGGAGACGATCGTAGAGATGCTGGATGTAGTCCTGTGGAACGGCTTGCCATGCCATTTCCACCTGGCGCCTCAGTTGGACCAGCGTTCGTGCTGGACGTGCAGACCGCGTGAGACGACGCTTCATCCAGTCCCAAAAATGCTCAATGGGGGACAGATCCGGAGATCTTGCTGGCCAGGGTAGTTGACTTACACCTTCTAGAGCACGTTGGGTGGCACGGGATACATGCGGACGTGCATTGTCCTGTTGGAACAGCAAGTTCCCTTGCCGGTCTAGGAATGGTAGAACGATGGGTTCGATGACGGTTTGGATGTACCGTGCACTATTCAGTGTCCCCTCGACGATCACCAGTGGTGTACGGCCAGTGTAGGAGATCGCTCCCCACACCATGATGCCGGGTGTTGGCCCTGTGTGCCTCGGTCGTATGCAGTCCTGATTGTGGCGCTCACCTGCACGGCGCCAAACACGCATACGACCATCATTGGCACCAAGGCAGAAGCGACTCTCATCGCTGAAGACGACACGTCTCCATTCGTCCCTCCATTCACGCCTGTCGCGACACCACTGGAGGCGGGCTGCACGATGTTGGGGCGTGAGCGGAAGACGGCCTAACGGTGTGCGGGACCGTAGCCCAGCTTCATGGAGACGGTTGCGAATGGTCCTCGCCGATACCCCAGGAGCAACAGTGTCCCTAATTTGCTGGGAAGTGGCGGTGCGGTCCCCTACGGCACTGCGTAGGATCCTACGGTCTTGGCGTGCATCCGTGCGTCGCTGCGGTCCGGTCCCAGGTCGACGGGCACGTGCACCTTGCGCCGACCACTGGCGACAACATCGATGTACTGTGGAGACCTCACGCCTCACGTGTTGAGCAATTCGGCGGTACGTCCACCCGGCCTCCCGCATGCCCACTATACGCCCTCGCTCAAAGTCCGTCAACTGCACATACGGTTCACGTCCACGCTGTCGCGGCATGCTACCAGTGTTAAAGACTGCGATGGAGCTCCGTATGCCACGGCAAACTGGCTGACACTGACGGCGGCGGTGCACAAATGCTGCGCAGCTAGCGCCATTCGACGGCCAACACCGCGGTTCCTGGTGTGTCCGCTGTGCCGTGCGTGTGATCATTGCTTGTACAGCCCTCTCGCAGTGTCCGGAGCAAGTATGGTGGGTCTGACACACCGGTGTCAATGTGTTCTTTTTTCCATTTCCAGGAGTGTATAATATTCCTTGCTTCCTTATTCACTACCCTCTGTCCCTTCTTGCGATCTGAAAACATCACGGAGGCATATGGTGCAAATTCCAGCGGCCAATAGCTCATCAGTTACTGAAGTATACATTTTTCTTGACAGAAGAAAAACAAAACAAAACTATGCAGATATCAATAACAGAAAAGTATAACGTGCTAACGAAGAAAGCTGGAGCGTTTAAATGGCGAAAAACGAAATACTACCCAAAGGCAATAAAATTCAGTACACAGTAAGGCAAAATTTATCGTATTGGCAATACTACCACTGCTGATATGCGCCGTTCCGATGTGAGCATATGGCTGCGCTACTTTTCCGCTCCCCTCCTCAAATTTCCCACGATGCTAGCGAGGCAAGCGCGAAGCGCGGCGCGAGAAACTGTGCTTCAACCACAACACCGCGCGACCTGGCGCAGGAGCGTGTCGCGTCCCAGTCGCGTCGCGTCGCAATTTGCGCGGTCCCATTTGAACCTGTGATGTTACAAAAACGCGCTGCGCTGCGTCGCGCCACACGCGCTATACGCGTCTCAATTTGCGCCTAGCCTATAGGCTATGCGGATATGACCGACTGACGCTGGCATTTGAGAAAGAAAACGGGGCAGTAGGGCACTCCTTGATGTTTTACGGTATCGCCCTCTGCCATTGCTCTCACTGCTTTGAGACAACAGCTTGCTGATCTGTGTACACAATAAATCAACCAAGCCGTTAGAGAGCTGTAATTGGCACGATCAACTGCTGCTCGGGTCTGTTACGGCGCTAACCTGAGAAGGAGTGATGGATTCTTGAATTGTGTCTGCATGCTCTGCAGTGGCGTGTAATTGCATCTGTGTTCGGGACGGTTGTTCCAAATGGTTCCTATCAAATTATCTGGAACAGTACTGGTATGCACCTTGCTCCTTAAGTACCGAAGGTTACGGGTTGCGATCTCCAATATCCTCCAGTGGCAGCATTTGACGAATTCTGTCGTCCTGCAACGTTGCAACTGTTCGTATTAATTCTGTCCCTAGCTTGTCGTGAAAATTTACCGCCGATGGCGAAGTTGTCCTATATTTGTTTGACGGAGCTATGGTCTAGCTGACTCACTACTAGGGAAAACTTCTTTGAATCAGCTGTGATGCCGCCATAGTAAAAACTCGCTTAAACTTTTGCGAACCAGAGTACAGGGTTATGCGGCCAGAATGGAGGTAAGTGCGTGGCTAATCTTGTTACAGCTGGTTCGTCTTGCTTGTTGTGACATTTTCTCCGTATTTTGATTTCGGATTATTTCTCATCAGCTTAAAATCACGTCGGGGTCACCATTGTGCAGGTGGTAGTAGACATCACAGTGCTGTAAGTACGTAACGCAAAAACGCAAAGAATAAATTTTCACCGCCGCTGCTGCTGCTTCATAGAGCGCCCCTGACTGGCGCGTAATTAAATCTGACAGCTGCGACGACAACATATAACAGACGTAGCGGACGACGGCGTTCTGACACTACAGTATCATTCTGGATTTCACGCAGCTCGGTAACAACTCATACTGCAAAGAACAAGAACATAGTGATTCTACCTAACTGATTTCTTGGTGTTGGGTATGATCAATTATTAACAAATGATTGTCATTTCATTATTTCCGATGTAAGATTTAAATAACAATACTTTGGAAACGACTGAAGTCTATAGTCGGCTTTAAACAGCTGTATAATGACATAGTCTTCCTCTAGAGACAATGTTCACAGGATTCGTACAGTGTATCCGGGAGAGAGTGGAAGTGAGTGAGTGAGTGTGTGTGTGTGTGTGTGTGTGTGTGTATGAGGGGGCGAGAGGGAGGAGGAGGAGGAGAGAGAGAGAGAAAGAGAGAGAGAGATATCACCTCCATCCTCATTTGTCGGAATACTTGCAAGCTGAGTCGTGCTGGCTCGCCTCGGTTCCTCTCGACCTGCTGGCGCGGCCTTCCACCCTTGCGTTCCTCGAGGTGGCGCTTCGGCTCTTGGTGAGCAGCCAGTCGTAGCGGCGCGTTGAGTATGTGACCTGTTCTTGCTGGTTTGCTTGTATCGCTGATACATGACTTTTGTGGGTAAACCTTGTGGCTGTTGAGTCTGCGGGCCAGTCTGCCGCTACGTAATAGTGTTACTCCGACCTTCATCATTCTGGGATGATTTACTGCATTGTTTAGCGACTTACTGAGTAATTTTTCTGGTGTTCCATTAATGTGTACTTGATACCTGTAAAAGGTGTTTAAGCGCAGCCTACCTTTCAAGGTGTGTTGTGGAAGAGCTTTCCCACTTACGCATTGGTTTAAATGCATTTTTAATTAAATTGTTCTACTAGATACGTTTAAAAGACTACGTTTCTTAAATTTTGTATTTATTATGATCATCACCTGTTTTTAACCAAGTATATTATTGAACTATGTTTCAGATGTCTTGGTGCGCACCAGCTATGCACGTTTGTTCACGTGTCAGTAAGGTTACCCTACGTGTATTATTTAAGATAAACTCGACGGTGTAGACTTTCTGCCCACGCCGCTGTCCCAGTTTTCTGTTTAAGTTTTCGTATTAGAGTTCAGTACTTTCAGGCACAGCTTTACATAAATTTGATAAGGTTATATTGGCTTTTTGTGTTGTTTATTTCCCTACAGAAGTTCTGGTAATTTCACGCTACTAGGGATTGGAGAGAAATAATCATGGACCATTCATTGGGTTATTTGGGTCGCATCCTCTTGTCGATCTTTTTGGGTCAAGTGATTTCATTTACGTACCTTTGACATTTACATTTATTCTTCAAACGGAACTCATTGTGGCTTTCTGTCTCTTGTGGCGGTACTAGCCGTTGTGTATTTGTGCCAGGCGAGCGCCGGGAGCGAGCGGTAGTTACGTGGAGCTTGTGTTGACCCGCCGCGGCATGGCTATGGCGCGTTTTATAGTCGCCAATGTGGCGGTCTGATTCCAGGCTCACTTCCCTGTGTCTTGGCCAGTTCTCCGCCGAGATATCTAGTCTGAGTTTCTTGACTCATTCCAGCCCTAAACTGATGATCGTTAAATTATTATGGGGTGCGGCACTTATTTCAGTTAATTTGGGGGTGGGGAATGCCTATTCTTCTCTGAGCAATTCTGTAACTACCATCGGAACAATCTTGGGTTTTAAGGGAGAATGTTTTATGCTTATGATTTTAAAACGTGCTTATTTTAGTTACATTGCAACTGTTTTTCTATTTTCACCCAAGTTAACCTGGGAACTTACTGTAATTGATTCTGCTTTCTTGTCAATTGTTTCATTCTGAGGATAAAAGGAATTATTCGCTAGAGTTCTTGTAATTGTCAATAATTGCTCTTTTGACTTTAAACAAATTGGGTTTAAATAATTATTCTGTATCTGTTCTGGGGAATTATCAATTTATTATTAACGGTTAATTTTAAGGTCATTTTACTCGTCACTTGGTACAACCATTGACCACCTTAACTACATTTAAACTAGGACTTTTCTTAAATATACTTGCTAATCCCATCCTCCTGTTGTTCTGGATGTTCTGCATGTGTAACTATACAGCCCTGTAACAAGTTTTATACATGGTGTTTACTGATTGCTTAAAGGTTGCTTGTTTACTTTAAACCAAGCTTGCAGATATGTGTGAGTAAGCTGTTGTACAGGTTGTTACGATTCTAGTAATTGATAATAAATGCAATTATTGTTGTTGAAGAAATGGATGATCTAATTGGAGCCCAGCACTTTCAGGCATGCCCGGTATCCTTCCGGTTCCGTATCTTGCGGCAGTCCACAAGCATCTTGCTAACATTTTCTGTAAATCTACAGCATAGCGTTCCCGCAGATGGAGTGTTATATTAATGCAGCTGCAACTGGTTTACCTGTCTCCAGCATTTAAAAATGTCTTCGTTCACTGACAGTGCCTCTTGAATTTTGATTGTCGTGTTTCGCGTACGCACTAGGCGTGCCAAGTCAGGTGGACGTCGGAATCACGAGTTTGAATTGGTCGGCCGCGTTCTCGAAATGCATACGTGTGGGACGTGTGTGTTAGGACGTTACCGGACAATGTATTCTGTCTAGTTATTCGCGTCGCGTTTTCAGATCCTGCCTTACATTTGACATGTTACGAATTATTCATCACGTTGCTGAACCGAGTACAATAATTCATGATGAGAAAGTCACATGATGAAAGCTATTTAGACGTCAAGCTGATTTCTGATGTACACGACAAACTTATGATGTTAAATAAAAGTTAATAAACTGGATCAGTTTCTCAAGATCAAACATTATTGATTTGTTAAGGCGGGCAAGCTACAATGGTAACTTGATCGATAATTTTACTATCAATGGACAATTAAAAGTTTCATTTTCACGGATTTAGCATGAGGTAGATAATATAGAGATTTGTGCATAACGCTTCTATGTTCGTGACTACATATAGAGAAAGTACTGAATGGCAAAGTTTACGACATTTCCAGAGTTCGAAACAACATTCCCAATTAAAAACTTGTTAAATAATCGTGTCTGGAACTTCACAATAGTTTGGAGAAGAAATCCAGGTGGAACAGTAGATAGAAAACCAGTGTAAGAACAACAGGAACAAGATTTCACTCGAATTTCGGCAAGAAGAAGAGAAAAAGTGACTGTAAGGAAAAGAAAATGAAACTTCGTGTTTATTATCAATAGGTAACAACTAGTGATCATTTTGACTTGAGTAGAAATTCGGTGCATTATTATGAGTGAGAATTTGCTAAAGCCTGGTTGAGAACCGTTCCAGTGATAGTGTATAAAGTATTTGTACTGTTTCAAGCTGTTTTGGGTGTGACTAGCATTTACGTGTTCGTCGGAAAGGACTGGTCGAGTTTCGTTTTTACGTGATTTTTTTTTTTTTACTAGTACTTGTGCGCTAGTCTAAATCATAGTTTCGGGGTCCATTATGAACAAGTGGCTCATGGGAGATTTGAGACATCAGTTCACATGATAACATGAACTGGCGTGGCCTCCATGATACAGAGCTGCCATTCACGGCTGCGCGGAACATGCTGTGCGCTGTAGACTGAATGGTAATTGACATGTTTGTAAAAACATCTAAGTGGGCTATATGGTGCTGAAAGACTTCAGTTGCGTGTGACGAACTAAGTGCCCGTTGGCTTCTTTACAATTCAGAGTACTCCCGAGTGAACTGAATGGTAAAATGAAATAGTTGACGTAAAGTGTGTTCGCGTCTGGATCTTCAACATTCTAAGGTATTTACGTAAGCTGTTCATCATAAGCATGAGTATCATAAATACTTACTCAGGTCGCTGAAACCCCGACACCCCAGAGTCTTTTTTATAAAGCCCCAAAATTTATTGCAAAGTGGCAGTGAGAATACCAGTGTGATTTGGCTGAGTTCTACAGCGATCCGGCATCCTCTCTTGGTTATCGACGTTTTCGACTGTCTTCCACAACTAATATTGCGCCATGGTGTTCGTAGCGTCGATCACCAACATGCAGTACTGGTATTCGTGGCGGATTTTCCCACGTTGTTTCTGTTGTGATGACATTTACACAAGTGCCTCGCATGGAGTAGTTAAGGAAAAATAAACTCGTGTTAGGGCGTGCAGTTCTCTACTGTACTATGGGTGTCGTTGCTGCGTCTGAACTATTTTGCATATGGTCGAAGATCATGGCCCGTTCTACGGAGTGCTCGTTGCATGATTCATAGCATGCACGATAAGAGCAAACTCTGTACAACGTAACGTACTCTGATGGAACAATGGATCTGCAGCGGCGCCTGGCTGGCGTTGTCAGGATATCCTAACAATCTCCACAACTGTGCGGACCGAAAATGAAGAGCGAGCGAGAGAGAGAGAGAGAGAGAGCGAGTGAAGCCGTATAAAAAAGGGAAAGGCAATAGAAACTTTCATATTCCGGAAGGATTAATTCTCTCGTCCAAAGCAAGTACTTCAGCACGAGTGAAACTAACCTTTTGTCAAACTGCCTTTGTGCCCTTTGGCCAACTTAAATTTTAATTTTTAACTATTAGGGTCCACTATTTCTGGTATGAAAAGGTATTCTCGCTTTATGATCTCTGAATTGGTGCGGTTCTCCTAGAATTGTTTCAGGCCCAGGAGAAGGAATGTATCATTATCTGCCCGTTTAGAATAGATTAGAGATTGGCGGTTTGTATAGGAATATACAACCAGATGATCTTTGAATTTGATGCGCTGTATTGAACCAGTAACTGGTTTTCGAGCTACTGCAGGTTCATCATCAGATGGAGAAGTTACGAGAATAATAAATTCTGAACCATATGCAACTAGACGTTAGGGTCGTTGTGATTGCATCTTATCTTTGTATCCCTGATAAATTCATTCCGATAATGTACATTTTAGTCAACACAAACACGCAAACACACACACACACACACACACACACACACACACACACACACACATACACACACACACACAAACACACACACACACCTTCACCGTATTTCGCTGTGGTTCATTTTTTGATTTTACACTGCATCTAAATACAGTGCTGTTTGTGCGTTTAAGCTGACTAAGATGTACATTATCTGAATGAATTTGTCGTGGATGCCAAGATGCAATACAATCACCACGATCCTACCTTACAGCTGCATGTGTGTCTCTTTAGTACGAGTTATTTGCAGGCCAAAAACAATAGCACCTATATTTTTGTGAGAAGATATCAGTGTGTAATATACACTGTCTGACAGGAAAAGCATCCGGAACACATGGGCATATGTCAATTTAACTTTGTACATGTACACACCATTTGCGGATACGTAAATGACTGGGTTTTCAATTCTCTGTGAAAGGTATAATGGCCACCAGAGAGCATTCGTATTTGGTATTGTTATCAGGACTGGTAGGTGTGAGCAGCGTCGGATGTTGAGTGACCACTGTGATGGACATGGAGATGGCGTGTACTCACATGAGACAGCGATATCAGCCCCTTCCTAGAATTTGAAACGGGCCTCATTGTGGATCTCTGTGTTTCCGACCGGTCAAACCGTGCAATATCCAGACTTGCGGGACATCGGATCTGAAAGTGACCCACTGCGGGACTGCACGGCAACTTGTTGCATCCAATGTCTCTGCCCCTGCCGGGTAGTCCACCCTTCTGACGTAGTGGTGCCAGCGTGCCTATATGTAGGCGGTGCCAAGAGTGGTGAGAAATTTGCCGGATGGGAACAGTATCAGGAAACAGCGAGGATTCGGGTAATCTGCGACGCTTTATAACTCGTGGCTCAACGAGTCAAATACGTTTCGTTGGCTGTTAATCAGTGGATTTCATCATTAGTGGAGTCAAAAGTTCAGATTTCTTCAGCAACCAGCACTTCGTTACCAGCATCCAGGAATTGTCCCAGCAGTTCTCAGCCAGAAAGCATCAGCTACGCAGTTCACAGGTTGCGCTAGCAGCAACAGAAGATAGTTGCCAGTCTGAAACCAGCCTCCAAAATAAGAAGCCCCAATTACAGGAACAGCCACGACCCTATCTGCGGTATGGTGGCTGACTTTATCTCTGAACGTTATACAGCAGAATTTGAGGGCATGCATACTCGTCATCAAGATTCCGGTCGACCACGTGTGACCACCACAAGGTAAGATCGATATAACGTGCACCAAACACATTGGAACATCTCGTCTGCCACCTAAGACCAAGTGATAACTCCTTGCAGGACTCTGAGTCTTCCCGCACCTTTGTGTGGTGACTATAAGTGGGAGAACTAGGACAGCCTACCATTAACACCACTTTTTGACTGAGAAGCATACACTGCCCATGAATGACGACACATTATGTTCAGTGATGAATCGCAACTGCACACTACCACTGATGAGCATCGTCGGTTGAGTGTGGTAGCGCCCTGGAAGGGGATCCCGTTCATCCAATGTTTTGGAGAGGCGCTGTGGTGTTACTCCTGGCGTCATAGGATATGACTTGAGGTCATGGCTGGTAATGATTGTGGGAACACTGATGGCTCAACGGTATGCCAAGGACATCCTGTGTCCTTATGTGTTACTTCTTACGCGACAGCAACATGATGCTATTTTTCAACAGTGAAGTGCGATCGGTCTGCATGAGGGGTAGATACTACTGTGATGAGCAGGATTTACAGGTATGTTCCCGGCATCGAGGATGTTAAGAACCAGTTGTGGACCAGCGTGCCTCAGGATAGGATGCAACGGCTTTTTGACAGCTCTCCCAACCAAATTAATGCATATATCCAGGTCAGAGACGGTGCAACGTCATACTGATAAGTGGGGTCTTAGTGAGTGCCAAGTTTTTAGTAAATGGCCGGCCGCTGTGGCCGAGCGGTTCTAGGCGCTTCAGTGCGGAACCACGATGCTGCTACGGTCGCAGGTTCGAATCCTGTCTCGGGCGTGGATGTGTGTGATGTCTTTAGGTTAGTTAGGTTTAAATAGTTCTAAGTCTAGGGGACTGATGACCTCAGATGTTAAGTCCCATGGTGCTTAGAGCCATTTGGACGATCTTTGTAAATGTCTCTTGAGTTTGCAGTCACTGAAATAACATCACATTCCCTCTCAGCCTTTGAATTTTTATTTCGTTTCCCCCTTTCCTTTTTGGTGACTCACTTCTTGTTTTGGCCAGGCAATGTAGTTTAACAACTACAGTGTTTGGTTCATCAGTAAAAAATTCAAAAATAATATATATAATACCATCGTATCTTGCGTAGTTCGTTTTTAAAAAAAAAAAAAAAAGCGTACAGTCTCAGACCTTTGTGTCCCCAGTCTTCAAAGGGACCAAGCAGTTTGTGTACTCTGTTCAGCCTAGCAGCAGACCATGAAGGGCTCAGTCCATGTGACATGTCTCGTCGTTATAGCAAGACGAACTGTCGCACGGAAAGCTGTCCGTCGAATTGACGTACACCACAGAACAGTCACTGTACATTCAACTACTATCTTGATACTCGAAACAATGAAGATCTCTGTGGTAGTGGTCACCGATGCTCAATAACACCAGGTGTCCTCGGCTGCCTACAAGTTAAAGTTCGTAGATACTGGGAAGAGAACGATGCGCTGCTTTTGTGGAGTCAACTGGGAGGACAGTGTCAACACCAGAGAATTCACAGCAGTCTCCACTCGATGCAGACTTTCACGGCAGGTAGTTGCTTCCTTGCTGGCATTAGGCCGTGGTCTAAGGCAGGTGTCTGTGGCTAACGGTTCGATCTCTGAAACAGATATCATCAATGGCTATAGATACTCAGACAGTGTTTTAAAAACAAACTAAAAAGAAATCGAACCTTTTACATGTGACCACGTAGCTGTCAGGTCGTTACGTCATCAGAGCGGTTCGTAGAATCGTGCAGTCACGCGGAGTTTAATTTTGAAACCTATAGTGCGCAAGATTTGACACTCTTTGCTCATTTAGCACTAAGGCTCACAACTTGTCAAATACCAGCCTTAAATTTCCGTTAAAGGTGTCTTATTGCTTTTGGATTTCTACAGCATCTCTGTACGTAACAGTGACTGAACTTTGATGAAACAATAATATCGGAGAAACGAATCCGGTGATTCCTTGGTGCCAGTGCACGATATGCTACTGACGACGAATCCTTGTTGCCTAGACGATCATTGCTCTCATTTTCGATAAGCCAATGTTAATACTTTCTTGAGTAGTTTCTAGGAACACTTGACAGCACGTACATGGGATTTTTGTTATACCGTTATCACCTTGTTTATGCGATCTGTGTTTCTACGAATGAGAAAGAAAACTCCCCCTTTAGCCGGTTCTTTTCCATTAGAAGCTCCACAGCCTGTAGCATGTAGTGATCTATTTATCTCTTTGTCAGAGTAGCCATTTCATCTTGAAGTAATTCGTAAATATTGTGTATATGTTGCGTGACTTGTTTCACTCACTGCTTATGAAGACTGAAAATAATTTTCATTGACTGCTCTTCTTAAAATACACTCCTGGAAATGGAAAAAAGAACACATTGACACCGGTGTGTCAGACCCACCATACTTGCTCCGGACACTGCGAGAGGGCTGTACAAGCAA
Source organism: Schistocerca nitens (assembly GCF_023898315.1). Taxonomy (NCBI): domain Eukaryota; kingdom Metazoa; phylum Arthropoda; class Insecta; order Orthoptera; family Acrididae; genus Schistocerca; species Schistocerca nitens. Next base: position 318,733,300 of record NC_064619.1, on the reverse strand, counting down.
TGATCACACGCACGGCACAGCGGACACACCAGGAACCGCGGTGTTGGCCGTCGAATGGCGCTAGCTGCGCAGCATTTGTGCACCGCCGCCGTCAGTGTCAGCCAGTTTGCCGTGGCATACGGAGCTCCATCGCAGTCTTTAACACTGGTAGCATGCCGCGACAGCGTGGACGTGAACCGTATGTGCAGTTGACGGGCTTTGAGCGAGGGCGTATAGTGGGCATGCGGGAGGGCGGGTGGACGTACCGCCGAATTGCTCAACACGTGGGGCGTGAGGTCTCCACAGTTCATCGATGTTGTCGCCAGTGGTCGGCGGAAGGTGCACGTGCCCGTCGACCTGGGACCGGACCGCAGCGACGCACGGATGCATGCCAAGACCGTAGGATCCTACGCAGTGCCGTAGGGGACCGCACCGCCACTTCCCAGCAAATTAGGGACACTGTTGCTCCTGGGGTATCGGCGAGGACCATTCGCAACCGTCTCCATGAAGCTGGGCTACGGTCCCGCACACCGTTAGGCCGTCTTCCGCTCACGCCCCAACATCGTGCAGCCCGCCTCCAGTGGTGTCGCGACAGGCGTGAATGGAGGGACGAATGGAGACGTGTCGTCTTCAGCGATGAGAGTCGCTTCTGCCTTGGTGCCAATGATGGTCGTATGCGTGTTTGGCGCCGTGCAGGTGAGCGCCACAATCAGGACTGCATACGACCGAGGCACACAGGGCCAACACCCGGCATCATGGTGTGGGGAGCGATCTCCTACACTGGCCGTACACCACTGGTGATCGTCGAGGGGACACTGAATAGTGCACGGTACATCCAAACCGTCATCGAACCCATCGTTCTACCATTCCTAGACCGGCAAGGGAACTTGCTGTTCCAACAGGACAATGCACGTCCGCATGTATCCCGTGCCACCCAACGTGCTCTAGAAGGTGTAAGTCAACTACCCTGGCCAGCAAGATCTCCGGATCTGTCCCCCATTGAGCATGTTTGGGACTGGATGAAGCGTCGTCTCACGCGGTCTGCACGTCCAGCACGAACGCTGGTCCAACTGAGGCGCCAGGTGGAAATGGCATGGCAAGCCGTTCCACAGGACTACATCCAGCATCTCTACGATCGTCTCCATGGGAGAATAGCAGCCCGCATTGCTGCGAAAGGTGGATATACACTGTACTAGTGCCGACATTGTGCATGCTCTGTTGCCTGTGTCTATGTGCCTGTGGTTCTGTCAGTGTGATCATGTGATGTATCTGACCCCAGGAATGTGTCAATAAAGTTTCCCCTTCCTGGGACAATGAATTCACGGTGTTCTTATTTCAATTTCCAGGAGTGTACTCCCTTTGTGTTAGAACGTATGTGGCCCGGTGTCTTGCTGCAACAAACAAACCGTACGCGAGAGAGTTGTGGTTGGAGAAGTGTAAATCCGTCACATCTCGCAAACGTTTTCCAGAGGACTCCTACCTGATACCTTCTAAAGGCGTTCCTCTCGCAGAAGATGATAACATCAGATCTTGACCTCGTTGAGATGTAGCATAATTAAATTAAAAATGTAGGAAAGTGAGAAACTGATCTGCAGCCAAGAGAACATCATGTGTTTTAAGGGATGCCATGTTTTACTATGGCCTGTAAGTCTTGACCCACCCCGTGTTTAAACAAAATTATATCTCTTGAAAGACATCATGTTTACGCCAGTGACTGTTAAACTTTGTATTCCACTGTTGTAATTTCGGCCTGCGGCCATTATCAAGTGCAGATGTTTCGGCTTTAAGCCATGTCTACTTTATACAAGTTAACACGTATATGTGTCGTTGTCGTTTGCTGTTATATACATTCGTAACGCTGCTAAGTAGTGCGAGCACACATGTCCATACATTGTTAAACAGCACTGTCTGTATATAAATATGTTCGTTCCCCCATCACTAGTAACTTTTACACTAGTGATGGTGGAACGAACACATGTATGAACAGACAGTGCTGTTTTACGATATATGGGCATGTGTGCTCGCACTACTTAGCAGCGTTACGAATGTATATAACAGTAAATTACAACGACATGTGTCAGCTTGTATAAAGGAGACGTGGCTTAAAGCCAAAACATCTGCACTTGATAATGGCCTAAGACTGAAATTTCAATTGTCAAAAAAAAAGTTTAACAGTCACTGGCGTAAACATGATGTCTTTCACGAAATTTCACATGACTGTGAATCCCAGTTATGAAAAGTTAAAATTATATGTGTACTCTTCATTTCAGTCACGAGTTCAACTTGCTAGTACACTAATCCAATAATGCTGCACCACACTTTCAGATTGGCCTTGGTTATAATTAAGTCAAAACTTACTCTACGCAGGGGCTGCTTTGGTCGTCACATTCGCGTCCGATTACGACACGTGATATTCTACATATAACTAGCTGTTGCCATCACCACCGCAACCATTTACTTTGTGTGTCATCCCGACATCCTCTTCACTAAACAATTGATACTATTTTACACCACCGATACAACCGTCCACTGTGGCTTCCACTACCAGACTGACGCTGCCAACAGAGAAAGCAGAGTTCCTGACGACACGAGGGAACTGCTTCTGGCTCGAGCGTTTTACCTGACCACAGTAAAAGAAATATTTTGCTACCATAAGTATTGGAGCCCTGCTTACCCGGTAGCAAGACAGGACGTTTTTCCCAGGAGGGTGACACCGTGCCACGTCAGAAAAACGCCATTTTGGAAGCTTCAAGTGTTCTTTTGCCCGGACTATAGGTGTTTTGACAAATTTCTCCATGTTACAAATATTCAATATCCATTTCAATAAAAGTTTTACACTCTGGTGTATCAATAACCATATCCTACCTTGGATATTGTTCGCATCATTGCTTACAGTAGTTAAGGGAGAGCATGATAAAATATGACCATCTGCAAAGCACTTCGTTTCGTTTTAGGAGTGTCTTTATTATGTGTCCAAAATGAATGTTGTAGTTTATAACAAATTTACAGATCTCAGATGGATATATGGACGTCTTCGTACCCGCTGTTGCAAGGCTTGAGTGAAGTTCAACGATTATCCCTTATCTCGGTAATCGAAACTGAAAACTCGTTTGAAAGAAAGTTTCGATAGTGCGTGTCTTGGAACAGGTGGTGAGACCAAAAAGCTCATTCATTAACGCATTACTTCATGTGTTTCTTCACTAGAAATAGTTCCTCCATTATTTCAAAAAGGAGGATAGTGTCAAAGGAGCAGTGAAGGTTCTCGTCAACGGTGGCAAGGTTCTTCATTAGTAAGTCCATGAAAAATTATATAAAATGGAACAGTTAGCCAACCGGTTGCAGACAACTTTTATAAAAAACACGTTAACCAGGTTTCGATAGCTCTAAGACTATCATCATCAGAATGCTAAAAGTTACATGAACTCACATGACAACTTTTAAATTTTCGGCAACAGTGCTATCGTCAAATGACGTTTTTGTACCACGAGTCAAGAATGTAAACTCATGGTACAAAAACATGTTATTTGACGATGGCACTGTTGCTGAAAATTTAAAAGTTGTCATGAGAGTTCATGTAACTTTTAGCATTCTGATGAACTTAGCCTTAGAGCTGTCGAAGCCAGCTTAATATGTTTTTTTGTTTTGTTTTTAAGATGTGTGCAACCGGTTGGCTGACAGTAACATTTTATATAATTGTACACACAGTTTCTGAGCGCACAGCCTCAAAATGTTTAAAATATCCATGAAAAATGCTAAATATATATAGAAAAGTAGTTCAACGTATATACAGTGCAATGGAAATACACTGATCAGCCACAACATTATGACCACCGACCTATATCGATATAAATATGTCCAGGTGATAGAAGCGTCGCCTGGCAGGGAATGACTGCTAGTCAGACACGGCGCATGTAGTATCACAGAGCGTTCCTGTCCCTCTGTTGAGTGGGAAAGGCACGCGAGGGCAGGGTTTGACGGAGGGCAGAGTGTGATGGTCCAGTGTCTCGGAACGAGCATTTCGGAAATTGCACGACTTTTCAGGTGTTCGGGGAGTGCTGTGGTGAGTGTGTTCAAGAAGTGGCCAAACAAACGTGAAATCACGTCCAAATGTCATGGGGCTGAGCAGGCATCCCTCATTACAGATGTCGGACGTCGTAAGCTGGGAACTTTCGTAAAACAGCACAGGTGGCGAACTGTGGCGTAAGTAACATCAAACTTTAATGTTGGGCAGAGTACAAGTGTGATCACACAGTGCAGCATGGGCGTTCGCAGCTAACGACCCATGCATGTGCCAATGTTAATATCACGACATCGGCAACTACGGCTGAAATGGACATTATTATAGTGAAGAGAGGGCGCGAATTAGGAGAACACCTCCTTGGTATCTGTACTACGGGACGGAGACAAGCTGGCTGCTGCTCCATTATGCTCTGGGGAACATTCACGTGGGCGTCCATGAGTCCAGTGGAGCTCGTGCAAGGCACCACGACGGCCAAGGAGTGTCACGTACCGGCTATTAGGTAGGTAGTCATAATGTTCTGACTGAGCAACGTGTATTAATTTTCACCATCTTTTTGACAAAACATTTTGCGTGTACTTGTCGAGTTTATACGAGAGTAATTTCAGGTTTTACTCAGAAATCCTTCGGTAAAAGACTGAACTACACAACTTTACACAGCACCTCTTTGCTATACTTAGAGCCAGCAGATTAATAAATTTGGAGAAGATGAAAAACTTGTCCAGATCTGCTCGATATTCCTGCAATATACGAGGGTTGTCCAGAAAGTAAGTTCCGGTCGGTCGCTAAATAGAAACCACAGTGAAAATCAGAAACATTTTATTTGCAAGAGTTAGCTACACTTCCTAGATGTTTCTCTACATAGTCGCCGCTCCGAGTTAAGCATTTGTCGGAGCGTTATACCAAATTTCGAACACCATCGTTATAGAAGGCAGCCACCTGTGCTTTCCGATAATTCTCTACGCTGGTCTATAGCGTGTAGCCTGCGCCCACGTGTTGTCTTCGTATCCAGCGTTTCATGTCAAGAGAGATGATACTCAGGACGAGCCAATTAGGGCTGTGTTGTGGGTGGTCGATCACTTCCCATCGAAAAGGCTGCAGGAGCGTCTTCACTGCCCCTGCAGAGTGCGGCTGAGAATTGCCATGAAGAAGGAAGTGCATGGCAGTTGTGTTATGTGGGCTGCATTCATTAAGGCGAAGCCTCTCAACAGGCCCTCCTACTTGGCGTGAGACATCGTTGTTCTAGGCACCTTCACTCGCTCGCAGTGCGCTTGCAACTGAAAAGAGCGACTTGCGATCGACGGTCGTTCCAGAAACACTACCCAACACATCTGTGCAAAGCTTCATCGGGTTTTCACTGTGACGTCCATTTCGCGACCGATCGCAACTTACTTTCTGGACAATCCTCGTATTTTGGAACTCATGTACACTAATGTTGTTTGAAAAAGTCAAAGATTGCAAGTGATATCACATGATCTAATGTTAATTTGCAACATGTTGGTAACAGTCCAATAGCAAATGCCTCAGCTTACATCTGTGTACACAGGTGAATACTTTCCAGTGTTACGATCTGTCACCTACCATAAAGTTCTCGGTTCCGCTGCAGTCCTTCATTTGGCACAACTGATTATAATAATAGTAAAGAGTCGGGGCAAAATGAAACCATGGCTTTCCGTAATCGATATTTTTACCTTCCATGCTGATATTGAGAAGTAAGAGAAATAATGATACACTGCAGTGTTTACATTTATTGCTGTTTAATTATACAGTAGAAAGGTATCAGCCGCATATTCGAGAAACTTGTTATAGGGAAGAGCCAATCCTACGAAACTGACAGGTCCAGAGACGAAATCCTCGAATTAACTACTGGAAACTCCAATGGGAACCTGCAGCGTAATTGTAGTTAACGGACTAAAATCTGTATTTTCCAATACACTGATCTAATTGTATGACATATTCTGTGTATATGCACTCAAGCTAAAATACGCATCGAGCGATGTCGTATCTAGTTATTATAAAATACGAGCTAATTGATACTTTTGAAAGATATACAGAACTGTCTTGCTATCTGTGGATTTGTAGATTTCCAAAGGTGAACTATCACAGGCGAAGTTGAGTGGCGAAAAGCCAATCATATCGTGTGTTCCTCTGTGTTTCTTAGCTATTATTAGACCAAAAAATTATGAACAATCACCTTACAACGCATTTTGTTAACTTCTTCACGCAAGCCTGCTGCTGCTTTTCGTTACGTGGACTGTGTTAGTGTGGGTGATACAGAGCACTGGATTTCTACGTAACAGCCACCCAGATTCTCTAGATTACAAAGGGATGGTTCATGGGCTCTTAGATGATCCTCGATGATATTCGAGATGTTTGTGGTATTATGTTATTAGCTGAATTTGAAGGACAGAACCTTAGATGGTATTCATGAAAACTTTAATGCGTATTAGGTCACGTGACCTGGATATACTGACATCCAGGAAAAAAGTACAAACACCATGCAGACATCATTCATGAATGTGTCCAAATTGTCAACGCAGTACAGTATTTATGGCGTCTCTTTTTGGTTTTAGGATCATCAATCTTCTGACTGCTTTGATGCAGCCCCTAACGATTTCCTCTCCTGCGCCAACCTCTTTATCTTTAGGAAGAACTTGCAACTATTCTCTTCGTTTATTTGTTGGTAAAATCCTATTCTCTACTTCCCCAACTCTTTTTTGCCGTTATTGCTCGCTCTAGAACTGTGGGAGTTGTTCTGTGATCTCTTGAAACAAGTCTATCCTCCTGTCCTCTCGACTAGTTAATTTTCAACATGCACCTTTCCTCCCCGATTCTATGCAAAACCTCTTCATTTTTCAGCTTCTCTGTACACCCAATATTCAGCAACCTTCTACAGCATTACATCATTTCTTTTCCAGTTTTTTTCCTACAGTCCAGGATTCTTTCGATACAATACTGTGCTCCAGATGTAATCCCCTAAAATTGGGTCCTGAATTTTCTTAAACCTTGCTTCTGTTATCGAATGTAAAATCCAAACTGCCTCTCTGGCGTCTTTACACTTTTAAAGCCCAAACTAATCGTCATTTAACAAATCTGCAATTTTCTTTTCAATTCTATTGTATATTATTCTTGTCAGCAACTTGGATGCATTAGCTGTTAAAGTAACTTAGTTACATTGTAAAAGTAACGTACGTCTTGGACAAAATACAAGGATCAAATACATAACGTCCCAACCTCTCCTAAGCCATTCCAACTTTCTAAGGTAACTCCTCCCTCTCCCCTCCCCTTCCCCATCCTCTACATTTTCCTTTCCCTCCCAAGCCACGTCGATACCCCCTTCCCAACCTCTCAGGACGTAGCGAGCAAACGCTACTCTGAGATGAAAAGAGAGGCACAAGAGAGGAATTTATGGATGATCACATCAAACTACTGAGAAGACTAATGCCCCCCACCCAAAAAAGTACATGCGTATTACATAAACTATGAAAAATGCAAGATGGTCCCCTAAGGAACTTGCACTCAAAAATATGACTGATATACCTACCTGCTGAACCCGTGTGACTGCATGACTGCGACGTACATTAGTAACGGGTCGCCTCCACACTCTTCGACGACTATTCTCAAAACATCACAACAAACATGCATTGGGCGGTGAATAGAACTCATGACCATTGCAGGATTCCCCTTTCTCACTCCCTTCGCTCACTAACTTTGCTGAAGTGTTTGCACTGTCTCCAGAATGAATTGTCACTCCTGAAAGAAAGGATAATGCCAGTCGTGAATCCTGCTTGGACAGTTCAGTCGATAGGCCATTTGCACGAGAAAGGCAAAGGCCAGAGGGTTGTGTTTCTTTTTACTGTTGTTCGTAATAGATCCCTAGACGCCAAACAGATCATATAGGGACAGTGGCGCGCTGCCTTGGTTGACATCCACCATCATCTATCGCTGCTAGTTGCTTCCAAAAACGTAGGTCGAAATAATTTCGCGTAAGAGCTATAATTTGAAGACAGCAATCACCAACCTGTGTCACTGACAGTGACCGACTATACGGAACAGATCTTCATTGTTTCGTGTCTGACGGTAGCTGTGTAATTTTTGAACTGACTGTTGTTAACGGGGAGCGGTGCACGTAGAATGAACAGACTCCCAAGTAGACACATAACGCTAAGTTCTTTATTAAGAGTAGCATTAATGCAATACCCACAAAGTCTGCCGTTGAAAAACACAAAAAACCTGTTGCTGTAGTATATACTACTACTGTGTGACAGTTTTGTCAGTTCATGACCACCTTGAAGAACAATCACTGTAATGCGTAGTTTAATGTGCGGACAGGCTTCAAGCTGGATTGCTTTCTGGCACACATACACACACAAACAGCAAGTTATCTGAGCTTTAAGCCATGGAGGGTACGGGAGTGAAGGTTGTGGTGTAAGGATAGCTCCTATTTGCGCAGCTCAGTAAAGCAGTTGGTGATGAGGAGGATCCAGATGGAACGGGTTGTAAAGCAGCAACTTAAATCTCGCATGTTGTGCTTTGCTGCATGTTGTGCCACTGGGTGGTCCACCTTGTTTTTGGCAACAATTTGACAGTGACCATTCATTCTGGTCGACAGCTGGTTTGACATACCAACGTAAAACGCTGTGTAGTAGTTGCAGCAGATCTGGTATATAACATGGCTGCTTTCACATGTGGCCTGGCCTCTGATAGGGTAGGATAAGCCTGTGATAGGGGTGGCATAGATGGTGCTGGATGGGTGGATAGGGCAGGTTTTGCATCTGGATCTTCCACAAGGGTATGATCCTGTGGCAGGGGATTGTGGGTGGGAGTGGCACAGAGATGAACTAGGAAGTTGTGGAGGTTGGCTGGGCAGTGGAATACCACTTTGGAGGGGATGGAAGTAATTTGGGTAGGATGTCCCGTTTCAGGGCTTTGTGGTAGATAGTTAAAACCATGATGAAGGATGTGGTTCAGTCACTCTAGTCCCAGGTGGTATTGGGTGAAAAAGGGGGGGGGGGCGCACTTCTTTGTGGATGGTTCTTGGGATGGATATGAGAATCAGATGTGTGTGGAGACATGGCATGGGAGATCTGTTTGTGTATTGGGTCTGAGAGGTATTGTGTGGCTGTGAAGGCCTTTGTGAGTTCTTCAGCTTACTGTGTGAGCGAGGTCTCATAACTGCAGATGAATCTGCCACAGATGGCCAGGCTGTATGGGAGGAATTTTTTGGTGTGGAAGGGATGGCAGGTGTCGAAGTGCAGGTACTGTTGGTGGTTTGGGGGGCGGGGGTGTTTAACTAAAGTGGGGCTGCTGAGCCATCTGAGAGGAGGATATCGACATCTATGGAGGTGGCTTGATAGAGTGGGTGGAAGAGGACCAGGTGAAGTGGATGGAAGAGAAGATGTTGAGACTAAGGAGGAATGACGATTAGGTGTCCTGGTCTTGTGTCCATATTATAAAGATGTCATCAATAAACCTGAAGAAGACCAGGGGATTGGGGTTTTGGGAAGGTAGGGATGGTTTCTCTAGGTGGCCCATGAAGAGATCGGCGTAAGAGGGTGCTATGTGGGTGCCCATGGCTGTGCCACGAATTTGTTTGTATACCTTCCCTTCAAAGATCAAGTAGTCATGGATTACGATGTAGCTGGTTAGGTGTACGAGGACTGAAATGGTTTGGAATCTGCAGGGCGTTGGGAGAGGTAGTGCTCAATCGCAGCAAGGCTGTGGGCATGTGGGATTCTGGTGTATAAGCATGTTGTATCAAGAGTGACGAGTAGAGACCTGGAAGGTAAGGGGGTGGTGGGGATGGTGGAGAGACAGTTTTTGAAGTGATTGGCATATTTAATGTGGGAGGCTAGGTTTTGAACAATTGGTTGTAGATGTTGGTCAACAAGGGCCGAGACTCTTTCGATGGGTACAAAGTAACCAGCCACAATGGGGCGCCTAGGATTGTTAGGTTTGGTATGAGCACTTGTTCAATAGAGAAGAAGTGTTTCACAGCAGCAGAGATGAGCAAGTGCTCATACCTCCTCAGGTATGCATTTTAGAGCCCATGTTTAATTGATATTGTTTTCTTCTTGTGGTCCATACCACCACTCTGGAAGTTGCTACTGTACAATCTTAGCAACAACAGTACCGATACATGTATAACAGTGTCAGAAGCATCAGAACGGTTTTCTCTTATAACTTTTGCCTTGTTCTTTTCCGATACAGAGACCCTTACTTCAAACTGATATATTTATCCCTCTCCGTCATCCTTGAAAGTCTGTAACATCATTATGGAAATTGGAACCTGTTGAGGTCATCGATCCCTAGGGTTACACACTATTTAATCTAACATTAACTAACTTACGCTAAGGACAACACTGACACCCATGCCCGAGGAAGGACTCGTACCTCCGACAAGGGGAAGTGCGCGAAATACGACAAGGCGCCTCAGACTGGTCGGCTACCCCACACGGCTAACGTCATCATGGATTCACTCTGTATATACATACATTTAAGGAGCTGGCGCCTACAGCTTTGTATAGCATAGTTGGATGACGTTTCCGGAAATGGGATCCTATTCAAAATATTATGTACCCACTCCTCTTTACAAGTTTGTAATGTGAATTTACGAACACCCTGTATAGAGATTGCGGTATTGTCACGTATAGTAGGTATAAAAGGGCAGTGCATTGGCGGTGCTCTCATGTGTACTCAAGTGATTCATGTGCAATGGTTTCCTGTGTGATTATAGCGCGCACTTCACTTAACGACAGAGAGTAGCAGCATCTACCCAGAGTTGTTAGTGCTAACAGACAAGCAACTCTGCTTGAAATAGCCGCATATATCAATGTCGGACGTACGATGGACAGTGCGGCAAAATTTAGTGTTAATGTACTATGACAGCAGACGACCGACGCAAGTGCCTTTGCTAACAGCACGACGTCGTCTGCAGCGCTTCTCCTGGTCTCGTGACCATAAAGATTGGGCCCTAGGCGACTGGAGAACCGTGGCCTGGTCAGATGAGTCCCGATATCAGTTGATAAGAGCTGATGGTAGGATTCGAGTGTGGCGCAGATCCCACAAACCACATACCCAAGTTGTCAGCTAAGCACTGTGCAAGCTGGTGGTGGCTCCATAATGGTGTAGTCTGTATTTATGTGGAATGGGTTTGGTCCTCTGGTCCAACTGAACCTGTAATTGATTGGAAATGGCTACTTTCGTCTACTTGCAGACCATTTACAGCTATTCATGAACTTCATGCTCTCAAACAACGATGTCATATCACCGGGCCATAATTGTTCGTGAATTGTTTGAAGAACATTCTGGACAATTCAAGAGAATGATATGGTCACACAGATCACCCGACATGAATCCCACCGGAGATTTATGGGACATAACTGAGAGTTCAATTCGTGCAAAAAATCCTACACTGGCAACACTTCCACAGTTATGGACGGCTATAGGGCTGCATGGCTAAATATTTCTGCAGGAGACTTCCAACGACTGGTGGTGTCCGTGCCAAGTCGAGTTGCTGCAATACGCCGGGAGAAAGGTGGTACCAACCGATATTAGGAGGTATTCCATGACTTATCTCAGTGTATTTTATGCGAGTGGAATGCTGTTTTTGTGCTTGTCACATGGGTCGCGTTCACATCGTATGTGGAAAGTCAGGTATATATATATATATTTACATTCAGACTACTATAAACTGTGTTCCAACACGTCACGACTTGTTTGTTCATGGAACTAGTAGGTACTTAGTTCACATAATGCTGATTATAAAATTTAGAAAGAAATTAATTACTGAAACACGAAACAAGCGGCGAGAAAAATTACATCTTACAGAGAAGAGTTCTAAACTATTGTGTGCAAATCCTGTGCAAGGTACGAGTGTGTCACAAGAAAATTTTCAACTTGTGTTTGAATGGTTGGGGTTTATCATTCAGTATTTTCAGTTCTGCTGTAAGGTCACTGAAGATGAAACCTTCTGAATAGTGCACGCCTTTCTGTGCAATGTTTGCGCTACAGTCTGGAGCCGAGCGACCGCTACGGTCGCAGGTTCGAATCCTTCCTCGGGCATGGATGTGTGTGATGTCCTTAGGTTAGTTAGGTTTAATTAGTTCTAAGTTCTAGGCGACTGATGACCTCAGAAGTTAAGTCGCATAGTGCTCAGAGCCATTTGAACCATTTTGTACAATGTTTATGGAAGCTTTACCGTCTAGTGTTCAGTGAACGAGTGTTGTACTTTCTTCTGAATGAGTTAGTATTCTCATAAAAAAATACTGGAATATATGTGCTGGAATGGCAGAGATAGAAAGCCGAGACACCTGAACAATGGCCTACACCAAGTTCGCGTACTGAAACCGGAGATCAGTCCGAACGACTTTTTTTGCGCGGAGAATATTCTTGGAGAGTGGACAGAGTTTCCACAAAATGTAACACAGCACGAGATAGTGGACGAAAGTAAGCAAAGTAAAATAATGCTATTGAGTGGACTTTAATATCCTACGTAAGTACTAATTTCATTTTCAGTTTTAACGTTCTGTTGCTTTACCTTTAATGCTAGAATATTTCATTTGGTGACAACATTTGCTTTCTGAATGCTTGAAAATGTTAAAATGTTGAAATTGCCATCTCAGTAAATATTTTTAACAGTCACTAGTGGAATTACCATATTTAACAATAAATTTCTGCATGTCGTTTTCCGTAATGCTCTTCACCGTTTGGGAGACTGGCGGAACGCAAGTACATGCCTGCTGTAAACTGTTCATCCAAGGCAACTGAGTTGTCGCTTTTGGCGAAACTCTTCACTGGGTAAGGGCACGGTTCAATATAAATAACTCTCTCGCACACCATTATCTCAGCAGCATTGTCTTTTTTGCGATTATATAAATTACAGTCAAAATCCGTTTTTAGTTAGAATGCGCTCTTGCTAGTTAAAACTAGTTTATACTGAGGCACTTCGTCAAAATGCGTTTTGCCTAGTTAAAACTAGTTTTAACTGACTTTCGCTTTTGACCAGCAATAAATTCTAATTGTAACTAAGGCTATCAGTATCAGCTAGTTTCAAGTAGTAAGAACGCGTTCTAACTAAACTAGACAGAACTCGTTTTCACTAAATTTATTTAGGGACAAATATTAAAATTAAGAGCAACTACGTGTTGATTGAAATAAAAAACAGCATTTTTGTATTGTACAAGGCAATATTTATCGAGAATATTGATCATACATCCAAGTCATTAATATTAACTACAGCAATACAAAACTAACCATACACTGAAGAAACATTTTAAGGAGCATTACAGAGCCATATTAACAGTATTAGTTATGAAAGTGGAAACAAAATAATCATACAGTAAAAGTATATTAATTACTCATACATTTTACAAAAGTTGCTACAGTCTTAATAAAGGAGGAACGTACCGAAAAAATTTAACAATTAAATTTTGAGTATTTGCTATTGAAAGCCAAACTGTAGTGACATTTTGAGTTACGAAGGTTTTCTTTTTTCCTACAAAAGCACCTTTTTGAAATACATGCCTTGTTACACACACAGCGAACAAATCCTTGTCCTGATCCTAAGGCTGCCATCTTAGCAGCAGTTCTTAATGATACCTTTGTGTCTGGCACGTCTTCAGCAGCAAGAATTTCTCTTTGGACACGTTGAATTTGGATCTAGAAGAGAACTTTTACTTAGCTCGTTTTAAAGGCGATTAGGTACTTAATATATATTATAAAACATATTACAATTAAAACTTAAAATATGAATCAATTACTTGAATAGTCAGCAACATTTTCAGAGCATTAAATCAATGAAGTAAAGAATATGTCTGACATTTGTCCTTAATTATTGAAATCAGTTCAGAAATACATACCTGCAATACAATTTGTCGAGTATCCCATTTTTCGTTCCAATCTTGTGCAAGCCCTGTTCATCTTTCTGAAGAAAAACTCCAATAATATTCGGGAGATCTGCTTTTTTTCTGTCGATAACAGGAATCGGTATAATTATATTGTCACTGATTTCGACAGTGGCGTGTATTGAATCTGGAGCCATCTTCATTCTTTTTATAGTTGATAATGATAGCCTTAGTTACAACTAGAATTAACTGCTGGTCAAAAGCGAAAGTCAGTTAAAACTAATTTTAACTAGGCAAAACGCGTTTTGACAAAGTGGCTCAGTAAACGCTAGTTTTAACTAGTAAGAACGCGTTCTAACTAAAAACAGGTCTTGACTGCAACATATATAAAGAGTTCGAGAGGATCGAGCGTACTTTATAGTAGTCTACGACCGAGAAACATAACGAGAGAGATTCCTTAGTCCAAGAGACCGTGTGCTCGTCAGGCCACTTAACTGAAATGGAAGGAAGATTAGGCTTTAAAGAACAGTCGACACCATGGTCGGCATGTATGGGACCCCAGTTCGTATTGACCAAATATGGGGAAAAAGTATATTGTAACGTTTTTTCAGACTATTTTCTCGACATTCAACGTGAATAATCGAGGGAAACGAAGAAAAACGTAAACCCGAACAGCTGGGTGGGGGCGATATCAAAGCCCTTTTCTAAAAACTTGGTTGCATGTTTTGAACATCAGGGAATGGTCGGCCTATGTGAATGCTTTGTTTTATCTCAAAACTGCAGACCACATAATCCTTTCTTTCTATCAATAAAACCTACTCTTCCAGAAAATCCAATCTGCTTCAATACTAGCGTCAGTTTTTTGACACTGCGTACTCACGCATGATATGTTTAGCGTCTCCGTAGCATTTAAAACTACTGCAAAAAATTTAAGAGGCTATGAGAGAGGCAGAGGCTTGGAGAGCAAGAGACAATCATGAAATCCAACAGCTTATGCAAGGGAAAGATTTAGTAAAATTTATAAGATCTCAAAGAGTATGCTCGTCAGGAAATAGGGAGAGGATGCCGGATGACTGGATGCCCAAGCAAATAATGAAAGGTATATTTTGTACCTCCAGGAGGAAAGGGTGACCAAGAGCAAGATGTAAAGAATTTAAAAATGATAATAATAATAATAATAATAATAATAATGATAAATGCAGACTTTGCAAACAGATAAATGCAGACTTTGCAAACAACAGATAGAAACAGTAGATCACATCACAAGCGGATGTACAATACTAGCAAATACAGAATACCCCAGAAGACATGACAATGTAGCAAAAATAATACATCAACAACTTGCCATACAGCATAAACTAATAAAACAACACGTTCCCACATACAAGTATGCACCACAAAATGTACTGGAGAATGATGAATACAAATTATACTGGAACAGAACCATTATAACAGATAAAACAACACCACATAACAAACCTGACATCATACTCACCAATAAAAAGAAGAAACTAACACAACTAGTCAAAATATCCATACCCAATACAACAAATATACAGAAGAAAACAGGAGAAAAAATTGAAAAATACATCCAACTGGCTGAGGAAGTCAAGGACATGTGGCATCAGGATAAAGTTGACATTATACCGATTATACTATCAACTACAGGAGTCATACCACACAAGATCCACCAGTACATCAACGCAATACGGCTACATCCAAACTTATATATACAACTACAGAAATCTGTAATTATTGATACTTGTTCAATTACACGAAAGCTCCTAAATGCGATGTAACATATACCGTACAGTTAAAAGGAAGTCACGCTTGATCAAGATCCGCGTCACTTTCCATTTTTAACCAGTCTTAACGTCTGATAAAGAAAAGAAATAATAATAATAATAATGATGACGATGATGTCAAGTGTTTCGCGAAATGTTTTGTCTAAGACTAAAAAATAATGTAGTTTAAACAAATATTAGACGCACCTCATTTGCTGTAAATGGTCAAAGGCTTTTCAGTTGCCTGTCTAACATTTTATTTCTTATGTCTGTACAAATAATTTCACAAAACATTTAACCGATTTTATTAATTCTTTATTTTCAAGTTTTGTTCAGAAAGCATGACTTAGTTACACCTTATTTGCTTCCCTAGCGCCTTCTGTTCTCGAAATGTTCTAAACGTAGCATGTGTTTCTAAGGAAGCCTTCCTGAGAGTTAAATACCATAGCAAAGGAAAATGACTCGGTATTAAAGAGATGAACTTTTCTACATTTCATTTGCATAGCTAGAAACAGCTGTTCGTGAAATATTTCAATGTTCTCTCAAATCACTACCAAAGTTTTTCTTTATTACACTTGGTACTTTCAACCAATTAAATATTTGGTTGCAAAAATATGCCTCACGTTGGTCACTTAGATAGCCGACTCTTGGTTTGGATACGAAAATTCGAATAAAAACCTCTTCGTAATTTACAGGAAATACTTTTTTTCGGTCCGCTCAAACAATTTATCGAAAACGTGCTGGTTAACCTTTCTGAAACGGAGATCCGAGTATGGGAGAGATAGGCAGAGAGCCGAGCTGAATGGTAGCAGGTTACTGAGGTGATCAAGGTCTATTGAGGCAATGGTGACAAAAGAAAACACACTGACTACATACAACACAGTTTAAACAAATATTTCTCTAGCAAACATTCCATAACGTGTGTTAGGATTTTGTACTTTATATATCTGACTGTCAACAGTTTTAGACTCAGCTCTGCATTCATTAGTAGTTGGATGGTTAAAAATAACTCTGTTTGTTCTCTGTTTCAAGAGTTTGTAATGTCACATTACAACGCAGAGATATACAGTACTTTAAATTCTGAGCCAAAGATTAAATTGAGAGGACTGTAGAAAATAATCTCTGTAATGTCCATATTTGATTCACTTTTGTTTCGTACTCCAAGAAGGAGCTAAAAACTCTGGCTTGTTACCCTGTATGTGACGGACGCGTTTTTTTATAAGTGTGCTGCAAGGAAGCGGTATTATCAGTATTAATGATTTGTGCGACGAGAAATGTCTTATTGTCTCGTGAACAAAATAGTGAAAAACATTCCAGTCGGTCCCGGCGGAGGTTTGAGTCCTCCCTCGGGCATGGGTGTGTGTGTTTGTCCTTAGGATAATTTAGGTTAAGTAGTGTGTAAGGTTAGGGACTGATGACCTTAGCAGTTACGTCCCGTAAGATTTCACGCACATTTGAACATTTTTCAATACTTCAGTCTTCATCATCATCAGTTATCTGCTATATTAGCAGGTCCTTTGCCTCTCCATTTTCTGCGATCAATTGCTTCCTTCTTAAAGCTGCTGTACGTTGTACCGTCCATCATGTCATCCAGTATCTGGAATCTCTTCCTTCCTCGCTTCCTTTTCCCTTCTACATAACCTTCTAAAACTGTTTTTATCAGTCCGTCATTCTTTCTTAATATATGCCCAATACAATTTCTTTTTCTTTTCTTTATTACATCTAGTAACTGTCTTTTCTCTCCCACTCTTCTCAGTACCTCTTCATTTTTTACTCTGTGCATCCAACTTATTCTTTCCATCTTCCGCCATGTCCAGATCTCAAAAGCCTCCAGCCTTTCTCTGTCTTTTTTCCTCATAGTCCATGTTTCAGCGCCATATAGAAGAACACTCCATACATTTTATGAGTCTCTTTCTGAGTTCTCTGTCCAGACCGCTGCAGAAGATTCTCCTTTTCTTATAAAACGCCTCTTTTGCCATTGCTATCCTTGTTTTAATTTCTGTGGTGCACTTCCAGTCGGTGTCTACCCTGCTTCGGAGATACTAAAAATTTTGCACCTGTTCTAGTTTGTCTCCATTCAGCATAGTTTTTATTTCCTTATTTCCTCCTAGTGCCAACACTTTTGTTTTATTTGTGTTAATTTTCATTCCATGTTTTTTTTCCGTCAGTTGCAATGGTGTCCACCAATTCCTGTAATTCTTTTTCCCCTGTGGCTAGAAGGACCATGTCGTCAGCAAATCTCAAACACCCTACTCTTCTTCCTCCAGTTTCTACTCCTTTGTCATCTAATCAGCATTGGTCAATCATATTTTCCAAGTAGAGGTTGAAAAGAGTAGGTGATAAACAGCTTCCTTGTTACTCCTTTTCCTAGTCTGATCCAGTTTGTACTTTCTCCTCTCACTTTAACTGAAACTTTTTGATTAAGATATAATGAGTTTATAATCTTCTGGTTTTCCAGTCCACTCTCTTTTCCCTCATTATAGTCGCCAGCTTGTCCCAAACCACATTGTCAAATGCCTTTTCTAGATCGATGAAGCACATATATAGGTCTTTTCATTTTTCAATAAACCTTTCTCCCAAGATTCGTAGGAGCCCTAACGCATCTCTGGTGCCCGTATTCCGTCTAAAGCCAAACTGCTCCTCGCCAAGATTCTCCTCCATTACTTTTTCAAGTCTTTTATTAATTATTCTTAACATCACTTTGGCTGCATGTGAAATGAGGCTGATTGTCCTGTGCTCGCTGCATTTCTTGGTTCCTTGTTGTTTCAGTAATGGAATCATTACTGTTGTCAGAAAGTCCTCAGGCCATTCACTACTGTCATATATTTTATTACATAACCTCAATATTACTCTTATTCCATCGTGGTTCAAGCATTTTAGTATTTCTCCCGGTATTTTATCTGTACCTACCGCTTTGCCATTTTTCATTGCAGCTATGGCAGACTTTACTTCTTCCATTATGATGGTCGGTCCTTTCTCGTCATCACTTACACTGTTGTGTGATTCAAGTTCCTGAGTTTCTGGTTTGCTATTTGTGTCATATAGCTCTTTTATATATTCTTCCCATCTCTGGAGGACGTCGTCACGATCTTTGTACACTAGCTCTTCGTCTTTACTCAAAATTTCCATAGTAGCACTTCCTGCTCTGTTTTGTTCCCATGTCATAGTCTTTACTCTGTTGTATAGTAAGTCGTATCTTCCCTTCCTGTCCAGTTCTTCAGTTTCATCACATTCCTCTTTTAGCCATTTTTCCCTAGCCTGCTCTGTTTCTCTTCGCAGTTTATTATTTAACCTTCGGTATACCTTTCTTGCATCTTCAGTGTTCTTGTTTTTCAATTTTCTTCTCTCCTCCATTTTGGAAATCATTTCTTGTGACCCATGGTTTTTTGACCTTTTCCCTTTTACATATCCTATATTTTGCTGTCCTGCTTTAATGATTCCTTCTTTCAGCATATTCCAGTACTCGTTGGCATTATCAGGTGCTTCTTTGTCTCGTAATGTGTTTAGAAAGTCCCGAGACAGCATTTCTGTAATTTGTTCTTTGTTGGATCTTATCTTCTCTAAATCCCACTTCTTCACCATGGTCGCGTTCTTCAGTTTTTACATTCTTATTTCTATTTCTGCCATAAGTAAGTTGTGGTCACTATTAATATCTGCACCTGGTAATGTGTGCACCTTCTTGATTCCATTCTTGTATCTTTCTTCTACCAGTATAAAATCGATTTGGTTCAAATGGCTCTGAGCACTATTTGACTTAACATCTATGGTCATCAGTCCCCTAGAACTTAGAACTACTTAAACCTAACTAACCTAAGGACATCACACAACACCCAGTCATCACGAGGCAGAGAAAATCCCTGACCCCGCCGGGAATCGAACTCGGGATAAAATCGATTTGGTTTCTGTATTTATCCCCTAGTGATTTCCAAGTGTAGAGCCTCCTCTTGTGGTTTGCAGCATTTTTTATTTTCGTCCATTATTCTCTCTATTACATTGTACGTTTCCTCTACTTCAGTCTTACGAGAATTATTTCAATCGACGTAACATTGTAGTACTTTGTTCCACCGTCTTCGCTAAAGAAGCCGATGCTGCCTTAGGAAGATACGCACGCTCATCAAAGAGAACATTTATGGCGACCAATGAATTAATATTGTGGCAGAAGAACTAATTCCACGTTTAAGGTGAGAACTCATAATAAATCGATAACAACGTAAAATTCCAAAATATTGTTAATCGGAAACGTACATTATATTTCAGGCAAAATTCAGTCAGGTCTGAATTTGTCGGCATTCAAGGCCAGTCATTGCAGTCCTTAAAAGCCTTTCAGCATTCTATAGTTAAAGTTCCATATCAATATTTTTTTTCTTTTCAAAAAAATTATAAATTTAATTTCTTTTTATTTCGCCACAAGTTACCGAAACTGTGTTAGGGTTCCATTTAATTTTTTTACAAATTGTTTAGCTAGTTTCATTGAATTTCTTTGCAAACATTTAGTTTAGTTAGCTTCCAAGTGAAATTCGGATTAATTCATAATAATCGATTCACTGTTTATGTTGTTGGTGGCACTTCGAATACGACGCTGGAGACGAAGAATGAAATCAACAATAGAACAAATCTTCCTAGCGAAAACCAAAAACACAACGCAAAACCGTTGCTCTTAAATGTACTTGTTCACTGACTTGTTTCTAATCTACATGAAGTTTTGTGAAATGAGTTTGTTCCATTTAATCAAAGACTCGATAGACAATCTAACTTTTTAATTGTAGGATGATTACGTAAGCGAGTGAAACACCGTCGCGCTATAGTTGCTTCGTTGTAGTCTCCACATCTACCGTTCTAGCATTTACAGATATTTGCGCAAAAGAGATGGAGTTTGGGAACTTGTCGCAGTGTTAAATGATCTTCATATTGCCCTGAATTTTCTTGCTCTTCTTAGAATGCGTCAAAATTAAATATTTAAGCCATTTTCAGAATTTGCAAGAAAGCGATTTCCGAAGGTTCTTTAATATCAAATTCTTTAGCACATCTCCTACAAATTTCAGATTCTTACGACAAGTCAATCGGAGAATGAAACGAGAAATTCCACTAACATGTAGAGCTGGACTTGAATAACAGACAAAACATTGTGTGTGTATTGCGTTCAAGCGTTAAAAAAATTACCGAAATAATCCGATGTGTGCCGATTCCTGTGTAGAGCACTGTTCTCAACGCCAGCACGGACGAGCCTGCTCCACGTCAGGGATTCCTATTACCACCAAGGAATGTAGATCAGACGATGATCTGCGTATCAGATCGAAAGCGTTCATCCACAAATAAAAAGTAACACATTGTACGTGACCACGACTGTGATTACTAAATAATTACAGTACTGTTAGGTCGCTGTTTTCTGGAACAATGTTCCAAAAAATTTTAGCGAATAGCTTCCAGAGTTACTAAGTCGTGTTTTCATAGTGAAGTATGCTTGGGGCTGTCATATTCAGGGAAAACTATACAGTATATCGTTTTTATTATCACTACTGTCGGTTTGCTTTGGCAAAGGAGATGTCTTGGAGCAATTTTATAGTTTTCAGTCCTTTGCTGTCTCTGACAGAATTACAATGTCATCGGCGAACTTCAAAGTTTTTATTTCTTCTACATGGATTTTAATACCTACTCCGAATTTTTCTTTTGTTTCCATTACTGCTTGCTCAATATACAGATTGAATAACATCGGGGAGAGGCTACAACCCTGTCTTACTCCCTTCCCAACCACTGCTTCCCTTTCATGTCCCTCGACTCTTATAACTGCCATCTGGTTTCTGTACAAATTGTAAATAGCCTTTCGCTCCCTGTATTTCACCCCTGCCACCTTCAGAATTTGAAAGAGAGTATTCCAGTCAACATTGTCAAAAGCTTTCTCTAAGTCTACAAATGCTAGAAACGTAGGTTTGCATTTCCTTAATCTTTCTTCTAAGATAAGTCGTAAGGTCAGTATTGCCTCACGTGTTCCAGTATTTCTACGGAATCCAAACTGATCTTCCCCGAGGTTGGCTTCTACTAGTTTTTCCATTCATCTGTAAAGAATTCGTGTTAGTATTTTGCAGCTGTGGCTTATTAAACTGATTGTTCGATAATTCTCACATCTGTCAACACCTACTTTCTTTGGGATTGGAATTATTATATTCTTCTTGAAGTCTGAGGGTATTTCGCCTGTTTCATACATCTTGCTCACCAGATGGTAGAGTTTTGTCAGGACTGGCTCTCCCAAGGCCGTCAGTAGTTCCGATGGAATGTTGTCTACTCCGGGGGCCTTGTTTCGACTCAGGTCTTTCAGTGCTCTGTCAAACTCTTCACGCAGTATCGTATCTCCCATTTTACCTTCATCTACATCCTCTTCCATTCCCATAATATTGTCCTCAAGTACATCGCCCTTGTATACACCCTCTATATACTCCTTCCACCTTTCTGCTTTCCCTTCTTTGCTTAGAACTGGGTTTCCATCTGAGATCTTGATATTCATACAAGTGGTTCTCTTTTCTCCAAAGGTCTCTTTAATTTTCCTGTAGGCAGTATCTATCTTACCCCTAGTGAGATAAGCCTCTACATCCTTACATTTGTCCTCTAGCCATCCCTGCTTAGCCATTTTGCACTTCCTGTCGATCTCATTATTGAGACGCTTGTATTCCTTTTTGCCCGCTTCATTTACTGCATTTTTATATTTTCTCCTTTCATCAATTAAATTCAATATTTCTTCTGTTACCCAAGGATTTCTACTAGCCCTCGTCTTTTTACCTACTTGATCCTCTGCTGCCTTCACTACTTCATCCCTCAAAGCTACCCATTCTTCTTCTACTGTATTTCTTTCCCCCATTCCTGTCACGTGTTCCCTTATGCTCTCCCTGAAACTCTGTACAACCTCTGGTTCTTTCAGTTTATCCAGGTCCCATCTCCTTAAACTCCCACCTTTTTGCAGTTTCTTCAGTTTTAATCTACAGGTCATAACCAATAGATTGTGGTCAGAGTCCACATCTGCCGCTGGAAATGTCTTACAATTTAAAACCTGGTTCCTAAATCTCTGTCTTATCATTATATAATCTATCTGATACCTTTTAGTATCTCCAGGGTTCTTCCATGTATACAACCTTCTATCATGATTCCTGGGCATAAGAAATCATTTTACGTGGTAGGGATTTCCTAAATGACGATGACGAGACTGAACGATTCTTGAACCGGGAAAATGCAGAGTTTTGCAATCAAGGGCTATTCTAAGAGTTACATCGTGGAGAAAATGTGTCACATGGAAGACAGAGAAGAATTAACACCATCGCAAGTTTTCAAGGGGTCAGACAGATGATAATTAAAAACTGAAGACTGCTCCTCATACATTACGTTTATGTCGAAAAGAGTTATAAACTTTGTTTTTCTGAATGGTAGTACAGAGTAATCTGATAGTCAACTACTGATCTTAAATGCGTGTTTCTGGTTAAAAATAAGCAAAAACGGGACGTAATCTGTATTATCCTTTTATCCCATCCACTGATGATGGTGTCTTAACCCATAAGTGCAGTGACCATACTGTGATTAATTAAAGTAAGTGGAATTTCTACTTTGAAAACAAATGAAATAACTTCTAGATCCTAATTCAACGGAAACAAGCAGCACAGTATGGCATCATGGAGAAGAACACAATGTCCTGGAGTACTTCTCGTATTTTTCTTAATCTATTGCCTGATGCATGTGAAAAAGACCTAAGATGCTTGAAATAAAAGATTGAATTTGAGCCTTTTGATTTATTACATCTGCTTTACGTGAAGGAAATCGTATTGCATAACAAGCAATGTTCTTAAACGGTACTGTTCCATACGAAACGAAGAATCGACAGCTTAACAGACAATGTGATCAGCATTGGGTGGGGGTGGGGTGGGGGAGGGGGGTGTAAGTGACGGTGGGGTGACCCTATGTGAAAAAGGGAAAGGATTTTATGAACTTGTGCGTGATACAACATGCTGCAACAGGGGTAAGTGTTGCTGAGGGCAAAGAACAAGAGAGAAAGTCGCAGTTACTCGTTCTCAGAAATTCGCGGTGCTGATAAACTTAAAACTTCGTCAACGGATTTGAATGGGACAAGAGAAGATCGAGAGGAAGATTGATATTAATTACAGCAAGAGAACGGAAATACTGTTCAGCCTAAAACAAGGTAGTGGAAAGAATTTAGTTTACAGCACACGTGACAAAGACTTCAGTAATGTGGAAAGAGTTTGCTACAAAGCATTGTGACTACTAACAACCCCTGAACGCGACCTAACTAGCAGTACGCCAGCAAGCGTCTGCACTGCGTCCCACCAACATTGCCTAGTGTTACAGCTGCACAACGTGTCCCCACTGGCCAACAGCATCACCAGTGAATCCCGCCTTTAGCTCATCCCATTTTCAACTGCTTGGCCGCTCCCTTACACCCACGAGAGGACACATTTTTTGGCGCATCTTCCAGTCGATCACAGCTCTTGCTTCCGGGGCACAACACGACTGCCAGTCGATTGGCTTCAAAAGCGGGTCCTAAGGACTCCATGTTCGACTGTTTTAACTGACAGACTCTCTCTTTCGAGAGATCTCGCAACTTCTACCACGAATTTCCTGCAACAAATTGAAACACATGCCCACGAATTCGGAGGAAAGATCGTTCCACCTAGCTGCCCCAGGTCACGTACACCAAGACAGAGAGGGCTGGAGTCCTCTCCCTTTGTTCCTCGATTGCCCTACCTCCCCCCCCCCCCCCCACCGTCAGCTGTTGTCTAGTACATTACATCCGTTCAGCCCTTGGACAGCGGCTTAGTCCACAATTAAGAGAATGGATTTCATGCAAGGCAGGGAGTGTTCATGAAATAGAGGCTGCTGATCGCAAAGAGAGAGTCAGGATTGCAATAAAAAAACATATCCCACAGAGCACTTATCATAGACATTGCTCCGAGTGGAAAATGATCAAGATGGCGCATGAGAATGATAAAGTAGCGTATCTAGTTGATAGGCTACGTTCTAATCAAAGATGTACTCATATAAAAGGACGTCTTTCACAGTTTCTAGTATTTGAGAAGAAAGGGAAAAGGGCGGTATGAACGTCTTACATCACCTTTTCGGGAATCCTGCGTCTAAATCTATCATACATCTACATAGATACTCCGCAAGCCACCGTACAGTGCGTGGCGGAGGGTACCCTGTACCACTACTTGTCATTTCCTTTCCTGCTCCACTCGCAAATGGAACGAGGGAAAAGTGACTGTCTATATTCGAGAGTGGAACGGTACAGAGACAGCTTAAAGATGGTTCCTTGATCCCTCTGCCAGGCACTTTATTGTGAATAACAGAGTAATCACGTAGACGTAGACGTAGACGTAGACGTAGGAGACCGAATTTCTCGTATCTTCGTGGTCCTTAGGCGCAATGTATGTTGGCAGTAGTAGAATCGTTCGGCAGTCAGCTTCAAATGCCGGTTCTCTAAATTTGCTTAATAGTGTTTCTCGGAAAGAACGTCGCCTTCCCTCCAGGGATTCCCATTTGAGTTTCCCAAGCATCTCCGTAACACTTCCATGTTTATCGAAGCTACCGGTAAGAAATGTAGCGCCCGTCTATGGATTGCTTCGATTTCTTCCTTCAATGTGACCTGCTACGGATCCTAAACATTCGTGCAGTGCTCAAGAATAGGTCGCTCCTGCATCCGAAATGCCGTCTCTTTTCCATGTGAACCACTCTTTCCTATAATCCTCCCAACACCCTACCCTACACCACGGCATCATCAGCAAACAACCGTAGAACGCTGCCCACCCTGTCCTCCAAAACATTTATGTATGTAGAGAACAATTGCGGACCTATCACACTTCCCTGGGGCACTCCTGACTATATCCTTCCTCTGATGGACACTCGCCGTCGAGGACAACATACTGGGTTGTATTACTTGAGAAGTCTTCGGGCCACTCACATACCTGTGAACTTATTTCATATGCTCGTACAGGTACCTTCGTTAACAGCCTGCAATGAGGCACCGTGTCAAACGCTTTCCGGAAATCTGGAAATATGTAATCCGCCTGTTGCCCTTCATCTATAGTTCTCAGTGCATCATGTGAGAAAAGAGCAGGCTGAGTTTCGCACGACTGGTGCTTTCTGAAACCATGCTGATTCGAGGGCATAAATTTCTCTTTCTCGAGAAAGCTTATTACATTCGAACTGAGAATATGTTCAAGGAGTCTGTAGCAAACCGAAGTTGGGAATATTGGTCTGTAATTTTGCGAGTCCGTTCTTTTACCTTCTTATATACTGATCTGCGCTTTTTTCCAGTCGCATGGGATTTTGTACTGGGCGAGATGTTCACGATAAACGCAAGCTAGGTAGGGGGCCAATGCCTTACTCTTTGTAAAATCGAATCTGGGATTCCATCCGGACCTGGTGCATTATTTGCTTACAAATCTTTCAGCTGTTCCTCTACGTCAGGTATACTTATTACTATGCACATCGAATGAAGTAAAATTTCAAGCTCCGTTGGTTAGTGCAAACCAGAGCTCCCTAAACCATATACGTGTCGAGTCTGTCGGATGGTCAAATGACGGTAAGGTTGTACGATTCTCCTGTGTGAACGATATCTTGAACGTGAAATTTATAACTTGGGCTTTCGTTTCACTATCTTCAGCTGCCACAATAGACTGGTCAACAAGGGACTGAATGGAAGTCTTACGTAAGACCAGAATTTTCTCGGGTTTTCTACCAGATCTTTTGCTAATGTGTAGCGGTGGTAGTAGTTGTATGCCTGGTGCATAGATCTTTTCACAGAGGCAGGAATCTCTACTAACCTTCGTTATTTGGTGTTGTCTAAGAGCTCTTAACGTTGTAGCTGAGTAATGTTCAGTATCGACATTGCGATTCTTTTTCTCGCAGCGATAGTGCGCCGTCCCTGAGGCAGGGAGCGACGGAACGGCGCAAGCGAGAGCAGAGCGGTCGGCAGGTAACGGATGGGTCGCCATTACGCGCAGACCGCGCCACGACGGGGAATGCATTCATTCCGGCAAGTTGGAGCGGCCTGTGTAACTGGAGTGCGGCACTCTGCGGCCTCGTCACACCTGCTGCCCTCCGAGTTCCAGCAGCTCGCGGACCCGCCTGTGCGCCGTTCACCTCTCCGTGTTGCCGTGCTTCGAAATGCAGGAAAGCTTAAGTGACGGAGATGTTCCTAATGATCACTTGGTGGCTACATTTGCTTACCCAGACACTGCTGCTGCCTGTAGCTTACAATTCCCTCAACAAAGGGGCACATCCAAGATGGGTTAGGTAGAGGTTGAGGAACCATAAATGTTATGAGGCATCTTTCACCTGCAAAGCTCATTTCAGTAAGAGCGTTTATATTTTGACATAGATCAATTGAAAATAGCTCATTTTCGAAGAATACTGTTTCACAAACGGCGAGGAATTCTTGAAACTACAATCTGTGTTTAAGACAGTGTAAGGTAGCAGAGTAATTTTTACCGCCTAAGATGTAAATTCCTCGTTAGATCGATTCTACTCGTTAAGCCGATTCGTTTGATATGTCACAAGCCCTAATTTGAACGCATATATTATTTGCATAATGCAGTAAGAACATACGTGGCTTGCTCGTACATTTTACTAACAATTCCTACCTCATTAGCATGTAGATAAATACATAATATTTTGATACGAGGGTAATTCCAAAAGTAAGGTCTCCTATTTTTTTATAAGTACAGAACTCTGTTTGTGTGTCAGTTGGTCACACTGTTATGAAGAGTGCTTCACGCCCTGTGTGTAAACATGCGCACGCCCCGCTGAGGCGCTCAGTCTTGGCTTGGCAGCCATTGAGAAATGGAGGTCCCGTTGGATATTACCGCGAAGTGCGAATTGCGCGCAGTTATTCGGTTTTTGATCGCAAAGGGCACTGTGCCGATTGAAATCCATCGCTAATTGATGGAAGTGTATGGTGAGTCGTGCATGGATGTCAAAAATGTTCGTCAGTGGTGTAGAGAGTTTGCAGCTGGTCGGACCAAAATTCACGACGAACAAAGGAGCGGGAGACCGTCAATTTGTGAGGAGTCATTGTTGAAGGTTGAGCAAAGCATGCGTGAAGATCGGCGGATCACCTTGGATGATCTCAGCACGTTGGTTCCTGAGGTTTCCCGAAGCACCGCTCACAGAATTTTAACGGAAACCGAAATTTGTACGCAAGATGAGTGCCACGCATGCTGACTGAGGACCACATGCGGCAGTCAGTTGATGCTTTCCGCGCATTTCTTCACCGCCTTGCAGCCGAACAGGACAACGTCCTGGGCTCAATTGTCACGGGTGACGAAACCTAGGCATACCACATTACACCTGAGATCAAGCAACAATCACGCCCGTGGCGGCATCCTTCTTCCCCAAAACCGCGAAAATTCAAACAAACACAGTCTGCCGGTAAAGTCATGACAACCGTTTTTTGGGATCGGAAAGGGTTATTGTTGCTCGACTTTATGCCCATTGGGACCACAATGAACGCTGACAGGCACTGTGAGACTCTGAAAAAACTCAGACGGGAAATTCAGAATCGGAGAAGAGGAATGTTGAGCAAGAGCGTACACATTCTCCATAACAACGCTCACCCACACATCGCTCGGGAAACCGTTGCTCTCCTGAAACAGTTTTAATGGAACATAATCACCCACTCACCCTATAGTCCTGACTTGGCGCCCAGTGACTAGCACCTGTTCCCTAAGCTAAAAGAACATATGGCCAGAAAGCGATTCAGCTCCGACGACGAGGTGAAAGAGATGGTTCACAACTTTCTGAACAGCATGGCGGCGAGCTGGTATGACATAGGCATACAAAAACTGCCACAGTGTCTACAAAAATACATTGACAGAAATGATGATTATGTCGAAAAATAGCTAAATGTTCAAGCTGTAAACTGATGCAAACCGTTGTAGAAATAAACAGGTCTATGTACTTATAAAAAAATAGGAGACCTTACTTTTGGGATTACTCTCGTATTAAAGTGGAACTGAAGTGAAGGAGGCTTGTTAATTGACAACGAGGAAGCACCACAGGGAAATACACCTAGCGAGGCATAACAGAGCGACCCCCGCAGCAGGGAGGCCAATTAGTGGACAATGGATGTGTCTCTTGGAATTGCGCGTGACGAAAGAACAGGATGCAGCCTCATGCATCTTCCGTAAACAGTAACATCATGTGATGCTACCGTGGACAGTGCGTGTGCTTCACGTACTGAGCACCTGGCCTTGTGGAGCTTTTAACGCAAGCAGGGAATCTCGAACTCTGTTTGCTCAGGAAGAAGCCAGTGTATGCCAGAATAAGGCACGGTATTAGTTTATTTTATGCTTCTGAAGAAGGCTAGATTACTCAAGCTAAAACCTCGGTAAACCAGTAACATTTCGCAACTGAGGCGGATTTTTGACATACTAATTTATCACAGTTGCTGAGAGAGCTACAACATGTTAAAAAATCTTAAATGTGGCATGGCCCGCATCTCGTGGTCGTGCGGTAGCGTTCTCGCTTCCCACGCCCGGGTTCCCGGGTTCGATTCCCGGCGGGGTCAGGGATTTTCTCTGCCTCGTGATGGCTGGGTGTTGTGTGATGTCCTTAGGTTAGTTAGGTTTAAGTAGTTCTAAGTTCTAGGTGACTGATGACCATAGATGTTAAGTCCCATAGTGCTCAGAGCCATTTGAACCATTTTTAAATTTGGCATGTTTGTTTCGTTGTTCCTCCAACAGTGCTCTAACCCATATTGTGTACCAAGGAAGATCAGCTCCATCGTTTGTTAATTTATTTGGTATAAATCTCTTAATTGCTGCCGATACTATTTCTTTGAGTTTTAGCCACATTTGGTCTACACTTACATTATTAATTTGGAAAGAGTGGAGATTCTCTTTCAGGAAAGCATCAAGTGCATTTATATCTGTTTTTTTGAATAGGTATATTTTTCATTTTTCGAGGATTTGGGGATTACAATATTCAATCTCGCTCCGACAACCCTGTGTTCACTAATCCCTCTGTCCATTTTGATGCTCGTTATTAGCTCAGGATTATCTGTTGCTAAGAGGTCCACTGCGTTTTCACAACCGTTTACTATTCGCGTGGGGTCATGAACTAACTGCTCGAAACAATCTTCAGAGAATGCGTTTAGCATAATTTAGGATGTTTTATGCGTACCTCTGGAATTAAACACGTACTTTTGCCAACCTATCGAGTGTAAATTAAAGTCACCACCAACTATAATCTTCAGAGTCGGGTACGTGTTTGAAATCAAACTCCAAGTTTTCTTTGAACCTTTCAGCAGCTGTATTATCTGAATTGAGAGGTTGATAAAATGATCCATTTATTAATTCCGGTTGCCAACAATAACCTCTGCCCATACTAACTCGCAACAACTACCTACTTCGATTTTGGGACAAGATTAACTACTTCTAACAGCAACAAACACGCGACCGCCAACCGGGTTTAACCTATCCTTTCGGAACACCGTTAGGTTCTACGCAAAAAATTCAGCTGAGCTTATATCCGGCTTTAGCCAACTTTCACTACCTATAAAGATTTGAGTATAAGTGCTTTATATTAGCACTTGGAGCTCTGGCACTTTCCCAAAACAGCTACGACAATTTACAACTGTTATACCGATCGTTCCTGTATCAAAGTTATTCCTTTGTTCGACCTGTTCCCTTTGTGACTGAAGCCCTTCTTGTTTTTTCCCGAGATCCTCTAACCTAAAAAACCGCCCAGTCCACGCCACGCAGCCCCTGCTAAACGTGTAGCCGCCTCCTGCGTATAGTGGACACCTGACCAATTCAGCGGAACCCGAAACACAACCACCCTTTGGAGCAAGTCGAGGTATCTGCAGCCTACACGGTCGCAGGACTGTCTGAGCCTCTGATTCAGACCCTCCACTCGGCTCTGTACCAGAGATCCACAATCGGTCCTGTCGACTCTGCTGAGAGTGGTATGACTCTGTGTTTGTGTTGTCCTCATCATTTCATCATTATTCATGAAAGTGGGGAGATTGGACTGAGCAATGGTTGCGAATTTGTATGGGTGCAGTTGAGCGCCCCACAAACCAGACATCATCATCATCATCATCTGAGAATGGTCAGCTCTGCTTTCATCTTGCAAGCAAGACTGGTAGCATTTACCGCTTCTGTTAGCCGCACGAAACCAGAGAGAATCTCTTCTGATCCAAAGTGACACACATCATTGGTACTGACGTGAGCAACACCTGCAGTTGGCCCCCAGGGGCTCAGCATTCATTTGCTGGGTATGAGCTTGGCGATCCCGGGGTTCCTGAGCTGGGGACTGGTAAGCGCCGCCAGTCCTCTGTCACCGTAAGCTCTGGGCATACTTCAACGACCACCGTGCGGCGCGGCGGTGGAATGTT
This sequence comes from Schistocerca nitens, assembly GCF_023898315.1. Classification (NCBI taxonomy): domain Eukaryota; kingdom Metazoa; phylum Arthropoda; class Insecta; order Orthoptera; family Acrididae; genus Schistocerca; species Schistocerca nitens. Next base: position 318,702,283 of record NC_064619.1, on the reverse strand, counting down.
GTGTGTCTCAGAGAGTGGGGATCTTGGCTTGACCGCCCGGATCGTGAGGATGGAATAAACCTCTATAAACAACCCCTCAGTCTCAAGGTGTGCTGCGCGCTGATGAGATGCATGGCTGTTGAGGTGGAACAGTCGTTAGCGGGCAACCTCTGGGGAACCTGCCGCACCTCAGTTGTATAAGGCTTACCTAGGCATGCGGGGCTCTGTCTAGGTGGACTTCTAGTTCCCTAGCTGCTCGTGGGACCGAGATCGATCCTTCGAAATCCTCTTTTCTTCCTCCCAGCGGAAAGGGTGGGCTGCTGGAAGGTTCTCACACCCAGTCTCTTAAGAGGGTTCGTGCAGTCAGTCCCCCTGACTCCGGCACTTCTTTGACAAGTCCAGTCTTAGGTAACAGAATGCATTTTGGTAATCAGAATGTGTTTCTCATTGTGAAACGGAAGGAAGGTAGTTTCGAGAAGGTTTCGCCCTTCTATATACAAAAGGGATTGGAGGGAATCTGTGGCTCCTAAAAATCGGTGAAGCGCTTACGTAATGGGACCTTGCTAGTGGAGACTTCCACTTCCCAGCAAGCAACTAACCTCCAATCTGCTAAATGCCTTGGAGAGTATGCCATAGACACTGAACTGCACAGCACCTTGAACTACAGCAAAGGTGTTGTGACATGCCGCGATCTAGTTGACATTCCCAAGGAAGAACTGCAAAGTGAGTGACCTCCGGAAGGTATTGTTGATGTCCAACACATCATGAAGAGGGTTGATGGCAATCTTGTCAAATCCGACTCCTTTATTCTGACCTTCAGTAGCACAAAACTACCTGAACATGTTAAGGCTGGCTTCCTTCGGCTTAGTGTGAGGCCTTATTTCCCGACCCCAATGCGCTGTTTTAAATGCCAGCGTTTTGGGCATACCACCTTAGGATGTAAAGGCGAAGCGACTTGTGGAAACTGTGATAAGGCTGCTCACGAAGGAGTTGGTTGCTCGTCTCCGGCTAAATGTATTAATTGCTTTGGGAACCACCACTGAGTAGGGACTGCCGAATATTTTTAGAGGAACGCAAAGTCCAGGGAATAAAAACAACTAAGCGTATCCCCTATGGTGAGGCCAAGAAGATCTATAAGTCGATGCAACCTCCCACATTTGCTACATCTTTTGCATCCCTGGTCCAGAAGCCTACTCCAAAAGTCGATGCCTCCACGCAGACCGAGGTGGTGAGTGTTGGCACTAACACCTGCAGCTGTCAGTGCACTTGCAACGCAGCCAGTGTTTCAGAGCCAGTAGCCCCTACTCGAACGGCAGACAAAGGTACAGTGGCGAACTTGGGCCAGCCCCTGGCGCCTCCAACAGCTGAGGCTGTTCCCAAGCCCAGTGCGCCACTTACCACTCCCACATCAGCTCCACCAAAGCCCACCAAACCACAGAAAGCTCCTGTACAGCAGCAACAGCGGGTCAAATCCCGTGGTAAACCATCTGACCATGCGGATGTTGTTTTACGTGAGGCTTCATCTGACTCTTCCCCGGAGTTGATGGAATTCGATGTATGTGTGGGGCAATCATCTCGTCCCACGCTTGCCCCTCCACCTGCTGCGGTCTCCCCGCCCCGTCGGAGAGACAGGATGAAGGTGCTACCCCCAACATAGATGGCTCCCATACTTCAGTGGAACTTGCAAGGGTTCAGGACGCATGTGGAGGAACTTCGTCTACTCTCTCAGGGTAGACCACTGTGTCTATGTCGCCAGGAGACGTATTTCCATCCATCATACTCCCCTGAGATACGAGGCTATACACTCCACAAAAAGGACGACCTGCGTGGGGAGAGAGCTAGAGGCGGCGTAGGTATTTTCGTCAGGACGGACTACCACTCCTCGCCTCTCTCACTTACGACGACTTTACAGGCCGTTGCTGTGTCCTTGCACGTGCGTCATGCATTGACTATATGTTCGCTTTACTTGCCCCCACATGATGCACTTGATGAAGTGGCCCTCACCGGCCTTCTTACACAGCTCCCCCAGCCATTCATTATTTGTGGTGATTTTAATGCCCACAATGTGCTTTGGGGCTCTGCAATTACCTGCCCCAGGGGTAGAGCAATGGAGAGGCTTCTCCTGTCATCCTGTGCCTACTTGCACAATGGAGGACAGAGTACTCATTTCTGCACAGCGACTGGGTCGTTCTCTGCCATTGATCTCTCGCTTTGCTCTCCAGCTCTTGCCGCCAGTGCTCACTGGGAAGTGGTTGCTGACTTGTACGGCAGTGATCATTTTCCAATCTGGATTTACCTGCCAGATGGCGTGGGCCCCGAAAGGAGACCACCACGATGGGTGCTCAGTGGAGCTGACTGGACACTTTATAGCCAGTTGGCCCAATTCGAACACTGTGCGAATGTTGAGGTGTGGGTGGATCATATTACCAAAACGGTCCACCACGCCGCTGCAGCATCCATTCCACAGTCCACAGGCTACCGGAAGAGGCCACCTGTGCCTTGGTGGAGTGCCGAATGCCGCTCTGCAATCAGGACCAGCCGTGCGGCTCTGCGTCGGTTCAAGTGTCGACCGACTGCTGAGAATCTTGCAGCCTTTCGGGTGGCGAGGGCAAGATGTCGCCGCATTATTCGTGAGAGCAAGAAGCGGTCATGGCAACAGTTCCTGAACACCATTAATCGTTCCACCAAAAGTTCCATTGTGTGGGAGACCATCAGGAGAATTTCTGGCAGAGGAGGGAGGTGCCCCATAGCTGCTGTAATGAATAACGGCACTCGCCACATGGATCCGCGAGACATTGCCCAGACTATGGCAGAGTATTTTGCCACAGTTACTGCAACAACCAGTCAGGATCCAGGTTTCCAGCGCCATAGAGCCGTTGCTGAGAGATGTAGTCTGAACTTCCAGTCCACCTCTCATGAAGTTTACAACTGCCAATTTTCTATGTGGGAGCTGGATTCTGCATTGTCTGGAGCTCGTGACACATCCCCTGGTCACGACAGCATCTATTACAGTATGCTATGGCACCTCACAATGCGCAACAAAGAAATCCTCCTCGCACTTTTTAATGCCATTTGGGCGTTGGGTCACTTCCCTGACACGTGGCGTGAGGCAGTTTTAATTCCTTTTTTAAAACCTGGGAAAGACCGCACGAGCCCGCGTAGCTACCGTAGTGTTGCCCTCACTAGTTGCGTGGGGAAGACCTTGGAGCGGATGGTCAACCGCCGCCTTGTCTGGATGTTAGAATCGCGCCAACTCCTTAGTCGCTTTCAGTGTGGGTTCAGGAGGTTTCGTTCCACCTTCGATAACCTTGCCCTCCTGGAGGCGGCTATACAACAAGCTTTCCTACGCCATCATCACCTTCTAGGTGTATTTTTCGACATCGAGAAGGCCTATGATACCACTTGGAGGCATCTCATCCTGGAGCTACTTTACGAATGGGGTTTTCGTGGTTGTCTTCCTCTTTTTATTCAGTCTTTCTTCTCGCCACGATATTTTAGATACCGAATTGGTGACGTCCTGTCTGATCGCTTTGAGCAGGAGAACGGTGTCCCTCAGGGTAGCGTTTTAAGTGTGACTCTCTTTGCCATCGCTATTAATAGCATTACGTCCATAGTGAAAAGTCATGTCCAGTGTTCCTTGTTTGTGGATGATTTCTTTCTGTTTTGCTCGTCTTCAAACCTTGAAACGACAACGCGTCAGTTGCAACTTACTATTAGACGTTTGGATGACTGGGCGCAGACGAGTGGTTTTAAGTTTTCCACCGAGAAGTCTGTATGTGTTCTTTTTAACCGTTCTCGTTCGATTTTAACCTTTCCTGAGTTGAGGATGAGGGACACTATTCTTACTTTTAAAGACACGGTGAGATTTCTGGGGCTCATTTTTGACTCGAAGCTCACGTGGTTACCTCATCTTAAAGACCTGAAACGGCGGCGCTTCAGGCTTTAAGTATTTTAAAATGTCTTAGCCACAGTACATGGGGAGCTGACAGGACTTGTCTGCTCCAGTTTTACAGGGCGTTTGTGCGATCTCGGCTCGATTATGGGTGCGCGGTGTGTGGGTCTGCGAGGCCTTCTTACTTAAAGATGTTGGACGTTGTGTACCATGAAGGGCTTCGGTTGGCCACTGGGGCATTCCGAACTAGCCCCATACCAAGCCTCTGTGCAGAGGCTGGTGAACCGCCACTTCATATGCGGCGACGGCTACTTACAGTAAGGCAGGCGTATAAAACTTTGTCCACACCATACACACCTGCATACCATACCATTGTTCAGCCTCCTCTGGCACGGTTCTTTCATAACCGGCAACGTGCGACGCAGCCCTATGTGATTCGCGCACAGGATTGCCTCGCTGCGATGTCTATGGCTGGTCTTCGTGTTTTACGTCGCGGTTGGAGCAGATCTCCACCTTGGCTCCTCCGGAGACCCAAATTTATTTTAGACTTCACTAATTTTAAGAAAGATAGCACACCAGATTTTACATTCCAGTGTCTGTCTTTTAACATTTTAGATGTGCATCACGGTTTCACTGTCGTTTACACTGATGGCTCCAAACAGGAGAATTTCCTTGGCTGTTCTGTAGTGTTCCCTGATCAAGTTACCCGGATTCGCCTCCCTGCTGAATATACCGTTTTCGTAGCGGAGCTCCACGCGATCCTGAAGGCACTGGAGCAGATGAATCGTGTTCGGGGCGATCGATTTCTTCTCTGCTCCGATTCTCTTAGTGCCTTACAATCACTGCAGAACCTGTACCCGACTGAGAAGATGGTCCAGCTGATACATGACCAACTGTACTTGCTCCAACGGCGGGGTAAAGAGGTATCCTTCTGGTGGGTGCCTGGTCATGTCGGAATATGGGGCAATGAATAGGCCGATCGGGCTGCCAAGGAGGCCTGCAGAGAGCAGGATGTGGTCCAGTGTCCCATCCCCTTGCAGTCAGTCATCGCTGCACTCCACAGGAAGTGCATGGCGTTGTGGGAGGACGAATGGCTGGCGGTGACGGCCAATAAACTGCGGTTGGTAAAGTCAACCACTCGGCCGTGGCGTTCCTCCTGCCGGTTGCTCAGGCGGGAAGAGGTGGCCCTCACACTTCTTCGAATCAGGCACTGTCCTCTCACACATAGCTTTTTATTACGGCGGGAGGATCCTCCGTTTTGTGATGCTTCTGGTGTGCAAATCTCTGTCCAGCATATTTTAATAGACTGCATTTTATACCGTGATGCAAGGGCGGAAGCACAAGTTGATGGGGATCTGCCTTCTGTTTTAGCTAATGATGAGACGTGTGTGTCTAGGGTTTTTAAGTTTTGTGATATGTCTGGACTCTGGCCTAAACTTTTAGGCTGGAGGTTTTAGTGTCTTGCAGAGTGGCTGACTCCTCCCCTTTTTTCCTTGCGGTCAGCCAGCCACTTCCATATGCTACATTGTTTTAGCTACCTCTATCATTTTATTCCTGTGTTGTCCATGTTTTACTGCTGACACCCTGCTTCATCCCACGTTTCGGTGTGGGTGAGCACATATTTTTCAACGATTGTTCCCCGTGTTTTATGTTCCGTTTTATATTCCTGTTCTGGGATTTTTCTTGACACCCGTCTCACTATGTTACTGAACGGGCGCTGAAGACCTTGCTGTCGTGCGCCCAAAAAACCCCTCTACTACTACTACTACCTGCAGTTGGTTGCACCCTGTGCTCTTCATGGACCCGTTCCACATCTGGAATGACTGCATATCCTGGTACACACACAGAGTGCACAGTGGTTTTCTTCCCCTTCTTGTCACTCATGTCTATAAGGTGCCCCATAACGAGCCTAACGTTGGAGCTCCCAACTAATCCCACCCTCTGTGATTGTCTGGATCTTGCAGGCTGAGAGGTTTCCTCTGAAACAGGACAGGCGACAGCATCTGGCTCAGCGACAGTGTCAGCCACAGAAATCACCTGAAACTGGGGAAGACTTAAGTGCGGCTGCCTGGGATGTCTTTCGCCACCTGCTACCCCCTAGGGCGACCTCCTACTCGACCACAGATGAGGGGTCAGTGCGAGCAGTAACTGGGCTGGCCACCGGTGAGGATCGATCTGAGGACTTGGACGTGATGAACGTCCGTTTGATCCCCACGGCCGGCCCACAGCAGTGGTGCCCATCCACTGCAGCCTCAAGCTGTGTAACCGAAGCCATCACAGCCTGAAGCTGAGAGCGAAGTGTCACCAACTCGGCTCGTATCCGAACACAACAATCGCAGTCACTGTCCATACTAAAGACTTTGGAAAACTAAACTATGCAGATAAACGGACTATCGCCACGTGCTGCGCATCTCTACTGTAGACCCTGACAAAAACGCAAGAACTGTGTCTAATAAATTAGATTAATACGCGGAGATTCAAAAACCTAACCACCGAAGCACTCAGGAGAAAGTAAATAATTCGCCTCTGATTAGGAACTTTTAATATGTCACAAAATCGGTTTACTTTCTGATACAAATAACGATAGAAATGTGGCTATTAGATATTAAATAAACACGCAGATACTCAAGCAATTAAACTATTAAAGCACACAGATGATATTATGAAATTCGCTCCTGGTTAGGAACTTGTAAAAGCCACAAAATCGGTCACTTTCCTGTTGCGGCTTCCGTCTCGGCCGGCTACTGCTGCCTGACTGACTGGCCGACTAATGCCAACAAGCGGTCACTAGTTTAAAAAAAATTATAGTTCTTAAACACGCATTTCTTAGAATTTTTGACGAATGATTTTCAGATGCTGTCTTTCTCTAAATAGCACTTTCTTGGAAGTCATGATAAAATTACGTACTATGAACTGATGTAAACAAATTGTTCTATTAAAATATTATACAGGGTGTAACAGGTAAAAGTGGAGATATTGTTATATGTATACCTTAATATGCACTCGTATCAGCATGTTTGTTTTTTCTATGTGTCGAACAGTCTCCCCACAAACACATCACAAACTTTACGACATGATGTTTTCTGCACTGTTGTAGTGCACCATTAAGTGGAGTGTGACTGTTAGTATAGACTCGCCGTTTTGCTTACGTGTATGCACATTGCGACACCTGACCTGCTGCCCAGGGCAAAATAAGTATTAGTGGTTTGCTCTTGCCGCATATGGTTGGAACTACTAACCAACCTAAAAACACACGACTTGTAACGGCTGTAATTATTTATCTGCAAATAACGTAAATACCGGTAAAGGGAAAATAAAGAAATATTCTGTGATCACAAAAGTCGACTGCTTGCAGTCATTCCGGGAACCTTTACTTATCACAGTCGCAGTGTTGCACATCCATAATCGATAAAATTAACCTCTTCCAACTGTTTAAGCGTCCACTTGCGATGTTATCCGCCCATGCTACTCTCTTTCCGCTGTAATGTACTGTGAGGAGATTGAAAGCGTGGCGTCTGTGACCCATAAAAAGGCTGTCGATCTGGTTGATATGGTTGTTCATCGTTTCCTGTTCAGCATAGAACTGATGGCCGTTTCTTTACGTGTGGTCCGTGTGACTGGTCGTGACGGAATTTTCCTAGCTAGTGGAAGTTGCAGTGAGTGAGTGGAGAGAGAGAGAGAGAGAGAGAGTAATGGCGTGAGAGATTCTGAACATCGAATGTACACTATGTGATCAAAAGTATCTCGACACCCCCAAAAACATACTTTTTCATATTAGTTGCATTGTGGTGCCACCTACTGTCAGGTACTCCATATCAGCGACCTCGTTAGCCATTAGACATCGTGAGGGAGTAGAATGGGGCGCTCCGCGGAACTCACGGACTTCGAACGAGGTCAGGTGGTGGTGGTTGTTGGGATGTTTAAGGGGGACTAAACAGCTAAGGTCATCAGTCCCCGAGAGGTCAGGTGATTGAGGTCAGGTGATTGGGTGTCACTTGTGTCATACGTCTGTACGCGAGATTTCCATACTCCTAAACATCTATAGATCCACTGTTTCCGATGTGATAGCGAAGTGGAAACGTGAAGTGACACGCACAGCACAAAAGCGTACAGGCCGACCTCGTCTGTTGACTCACAGAGACCACCGACAGTTGAAGAGGGTCGTAATGCGTAGTAGATGAACATCTATCTAGACCACCACACAGGAATTCCAAACTGCATCAGGATACACTGCAAATACTATGACTGTTAGGCGAGAGGTGAGAAAACTTGGATTTCATGGTGAACGGCTGCTCATAAGCCACACATAACGACGGTAAATGCCAAACGACGCCTCGCTTTATGTAAGGAGCGTAAACAGTGAACGACTGAACAGTGGAAAAATATTGTGTGGTGTGACGAATCACGGTACACAATTTGGCGATCCGATGGCAGAGTGCGGGTATGTCGACTGCCCGGTGAACGTCATCCGCCAGAGTGAGTAGTGCCAACAGTAAAAATCGGAGGCGGTGGTGTTATGGTGTAGTCGTGTTTTTCTTGGAGGGGCCTTGCACACCTTATTGTTTTGCGTGGCACTATCACAGCACTGGCGTACATTGATGTTTAAAGCACCTTCTTGCTTCCCACTGTTGTAGAACAATTCGGGGAAGTTAATTGCATATTTCAACACGATCGAGCATCTGTTAATAATGCACGGCCTGTGGCGGAGTGGTTACACGACAATAACATCTCTGTAATGGACTGGCCTGCGCGGAGTCTTGACCTGAATCCTATAGAACTTCTTCGGGATGTTTTGGGACGCCGACTTCGTGCCAGGCCTCACCGACCGACATCGATACCTTTCCTCAGTGGAGCACTGGCTGCCAGGCCCCAAGAAACTTTGCAGAACCTGACTGAACGTATGCCTACGAGAGTAGAAGATGTCATCCAGGCTAAGGGGTGGGCCAACACCACATTGAATTTCAGCACTACCGATGGAGGGTGCCACGAACTTGTAAGTCATTTTCAGCCAGGTGTCCGGATACTTCAGATCACATAGTGTATGTTACCGAGGTTCTGGACAATTCAAGGACTAATGGTTCCTGAGACAGGCGTATAAAAGTGGAGTAAGGAACTTTTGATTTCAATTGATTAAAATTGTTGAGATTCTGCAGAGAGGTCCTATAAGCACTGAATAGCTGAAGTGTGAGCTGTCAACGTTGGAAGAATGTTGCTTTTTACTAAATTACAGCGAGGAATTATTGATTACTGAATACACCTTTGTTGAAGGCATAGACATCTTAGTATTTGGTTTCTGTTTAATGAAGGGTCACGTGCGTACAATTACATATCGGGTGGTGTGATCAAATATGAGTGGAAATCGAACTGAAAATATATCGCTTTACTGCCAAGGACTATGTGAGCATCTTTGTTCGGTGCTCCAAGAACTCAGAGCGCCTGTTTACGAAGCTTGCATCGTCCAGGACTGGTTTTATGAGGACGAGGATGAATTGTCAGATTCCAGAGTTCAGTATTATTGAGCCTTTTGTGATTTACTCTGGAGAGTGGGGTGCGTGATAGGTGCCCACCGCCATCATCGTTATCTGAATTTGCCATTATTTTGCAGGAAGAATGGTATAAGATTCCCATGAAAACCATACAGGACCTGTGTTTATCCATTCCTAGACGAACGGTAGCTGTATTGAATGTTAATGTGTTGTGTGTCTGGTGTTTCCATATTTTTGTTCAACCACTGTATCTACTTACACGCAAACCTACCTTTGGTTCAATCGTCAGCTTAATTTAAAATCAGCACAGTTGTAGAGTAATAAAAAATAATGGACACATATTTTTTATATCGCCGGTGGTGCAAATTTAAGAATGAAAGATGCCAACGTTTAATTGTAATTAGCGTTATGGAAAATGCTATAATCACATTTGGTAACAATTATATATTTTGCAAAATATCACCATAGCGAGTGATTTACGGATTGTTTTCCACAATTGGCATTTCGTAAACTAGCGTTTTGATTGTTGGTTTAATTTGGCATCATATTTTCTTTAATTTTTAACCTAAGAATTTTTTAAGTTTGCAGAATTATTTGTTGGTGGTGGCGGTACTTTGCACAATACCATATTACTGCAAAATTTGATTACACTATCTTTAAGAACTCTAATTGCCGTTAAAATTTTATTTGAAACATTTTTGTTCATCTCTTATGGTTTTGGAGATATTCGCTCAAAACGAAATATGTCGCATTATCTTTCAAATGGTGTTTTTAATCTTAGAACTGCACCATTGCCGATATAAAAGAACACGTACCTATTATTTATTAAAGCTCTAGAAATGTACTGAGTTTAAATAAAATCGACGATTGACACAAAAGCTAGGTTTGTTTGTTAGTGTTTCAGTTGTATATGTGTTTATAAACGTGTCAATCTATAGTCTGAAATAACAGCCTGTATTCCTATTGCTAGAAAGTTTTTGGAACCAGCAATAGACTGATTTTCAACGCGTAGCGTAGATGATGTGCTAACTGAAATGTCCAATTTAAAAAATTTAACAGGTGTCGATGTTGTGTATTTGAATGTTTGTATATGTGTTTTAAATACAGTTTCGCCACACGAGTAATGCAGCGGGAGAACATTGGTAAAGCAATGAAAATAAAGTAAAGAGTAAAAAAAACGACCGTACCCAATACCGTTAACCCTGCCGTCAATGCTTTGTTGCACGCGGCAGTGAACTCCGTCAGAAGTAATTTTCTGCCAAATGAACTCACAGCAGACTACAATACAGTCACGATGCAGTCGCGATTTTACGCATTTTCCAATAGATATTACTGCCAGATAATTTGGTGCCTCGTATTGGCACAATAACGGCGAGCTGGACAAGGGACAGGTACTAACAGCTAATGAAATTTGCAATAGACTCCAGCTAAAGCGTTGGCAAAGCGACCAGGTTTCATCTTACAAGGGTCATGCGCTCTACGATATCTTCCCAAACACCTAGGAACGCCTAATGGTTCACATGTACTCTGAACATACACACAGAAACTATTTAGGATCCATTGCAGACAGGAAGCATTATATGATTGCGGAATGGGTTCGACAGCCGATCAGTTCCAGTCATTCCACCAGGAAGGAGATACACGGCTTGTGTTGTCGGTAGTTCAACCATGCTTAGACGGTCAATACGCGGTTTGACCGCGTTCGCATAGTGCCTGGAAGGGCTCTCAGCAAGGGAAGTGTCCAGGCCTCTCGGAGTGAACCAAAGCGATGGAGGAGAGACAGGAGCTGGATGACATGCCTCGCTCAGGCCGCCCAAGCTACGGATTATGGCTCGAAGGAACCCTTACAGCAACGCCACCGTGTTGAATAATGCGTTCGTGTAGCCACAGAACGTCGTGTTACGACTCAAACTGTAGGCTGCATGATGCGCAACTTCACTCCTGACGTCTAAGGCGAGATCCATCTTTACAGTCACGACACCATGCAGCCCGGTACAGATGGGCCCAACAACATGCCGAATGGACCGCTCAGGATCGGCATCACGTTCTCATCACCGATAAGTGTCGCATATGCCTTCAACGAGACAATCGTCGCAGACGTGTTTGTAGGCAATCCGATCAGGCTCAACGCCTTAGACACACTGTCCAGCGAGTGCAGCAAGGTGCAGATTCCCTGCTGTTTTTGGGTGGCATTATGTGGGGCCGAAGTACGCCGCTGGTAGTCATGGTAGGCGCCGTAAGGACTATACGATACGTGAATGCCAGCCTCCGTCCTCCGACGGATAGTGCAACCTTGTCGGCAGCATATTGGCGAGGCATTCGTCTTCATGGACGACAATTGGCGCCCCCATCGTGCACATCTTGTGAATGACTTCCTTCGGGACAACGACATCGCTCGACTAGAGTGGCGAGCATGTTCTCCAGACATGAACCCTATCGAACATTCCTGGGATAGATCGAAAAGGGCTGTTTATGGACGACGTGACCCACCAACCAATCTGAGGGATTTATGCCGAATCGCCGTTGAGGAGTGGGACAATCTGCCTTGATGAACTTGTGGGTAGTATGCCACGACGAATACAGGCATGCATCAGTGGAAGAGGAAGTGCTACTGGGTATTAGAGGTAACGGTGCGTACAGCAATCTGGACCACCACCTCTGAAGGTCTCGCAGTATGGTCGTACAACATTCAATGTGTGGTTTTCATGAGCAATAAAAAGGGCGGAAATGATGTTGATCTCTGTTCCAGTTTTCTGAACGGGTTGCGGAACTCTCGGAACCGAGGAGATGCTATACTTTTTTTGATGTGTGAGCATAAAATTGGGTGAGACGGTGCACGGCATCTACATCTATACTCCGCAAGCCACCTTATGGTGTGTGGTAGGAAGTACTTTGAGTACTTTTGTCTCTTTCCCCTTCCAGTCGCGAATGGTCTGTAGTATGATCGATTGTTAGTAAGCCTCTGTGTGGGCTCGAATGTCTGTAATTTTACCTTAGTGACTTTCTCGCGCGATATGTTAAGAGGAAACAGTAAACTGGTTACCTCTCCCACTACGTTGCGCTCTCGGAATTTTAATACAACTCAGTGATGCGGAACACCTCTCTTGTGACGCCTGCCACTGCAGTTGGCTGACCATCTAAGTGATGCTCTCGCCTTTATTACATGGTCCGGTGATGGAATGTCCCTCTCTTCTTTGGATCTATTTCTTCTATTGGTCAAACCTGGTAACTATCTCAGACTAGCAGTATTAAAAAATCTGTCTTACAAATAATGTGCAAGGCACTTATTGCGTGGTCCAACAACATTTCCTTAATACTCTTGCAATAACATCTATATCTACATCTACATGACTACTCTGTGTGTTGAATAGAGGATTCATAGAACCACTTTCAGAGTATTTGTCGACCATTTAGACTGTCGAACACACGTGGACTAACTGAATACCTAACTCTTTTCAATCGATCTCTGATGTCTCTTCTTCGATACAAAGACTCAAAAATAATTTGGTATTCGGAGTGGAAGGTTTGTGGTTGAAAGTTCATACAAAGTGTCGCCGAAAAGAAAAATGCTTTTCTTTCAATGAGTCCCAAATCACCTCACTTGCCATATTCATGCTCTCCCCTGTTTCGATTTAATACAAAACGAGCTGCCCTTCCTCGAACTTTATCCATGTCCTGTGTCAGTACTATCAGGTAAAGTTTCCAATTAGCTCAGCACTACATCGGAAGAGGAAGGACAAGCGTAGTGTAGGCAGTCTCTTTAGCTCGGTATCTGGTTTTCTTACGATTAATTTCACGTCGTCATTCAACTGGACGCTTACTCCTACACCATCGGATTAAAAATATCCAGACACGGCTTTGCAATATGGACTAGACGTCACAAGAGGTGGAATCGCTAGTACAAAAGGAGGCGGGGAGTATTCCATTGCTAGCAGAGAAGCGATAACAGCAGCATGGGTCATTCAGAAGAGTTCGGTGACTTTAGGCGTCGACTAGTCATTGGACGCGACATGAGAAACAAAACAGTTAGGAACAAGGAACTTCCTGGCAGATTAAAACTGTGTGCCCGACCGAGACTCGAACTCGGGAACAAGTTCGTCAGGAACATGTGAATCCTTCTAAAGGCGCCCAAGTGGACTGTTAGTGATTTGATTGTGAAGTGAAAACGCGAAGGAACAACCACAGCTAAAGCAAGAGCAGGCTGACCTTATGTACTAGCACTAGCTGAGAAATGCCACCGAGAATTGCGCAGGAGGGCTATAGAATTCGCGTGAAATAGAAGGAAGGAATCACTTGTGAGTTCCAGAGTACTACAGCAGTTTGGTTAGCACATTGACTGGACGTAGCGAATTAAAAGGAATGAATTACAATTGCCGAGCAACTACTCAAGCCACAAATTTCTGTAGGGAATGCTAAGCGACGCTTGAGAGAGCGATTCCACTGAACAGTGTATGATTAGAATCGAGTGATTTGCAGTGTTTTGGAAGAGCTTGGTTTAGGCGAATGCCTGAAGAACGCCACCTGACATCACGTGTAGTGTCAATAGTGAAGTACGTAGGAGGTGTCGTTTGTGTTTAGGATACTCTCCCCTTCTGCTTAAGAAAATGTTAATTGTGGAAGAATGTGTAAACATTTTACACGATTGTGTACTGCCTACAGTACAGAAACAGTTCGGAGATGATGGCTGCTTGCCTTAAAGCAGCCTCTGTGAGGCAATGGTTTGTGGACAGTAATATTCCTTAAAAGGGGTGCCTTGTCTAGAGTCCCGTGTTCGTCGTATAATGTCCAATAATAGCATTCGGAAATTCCTGATCAGAGAGTGTAGATATTTTGTGGTTATTTCTATTTCCAATGATTTATCAGGATGAGCGTAATCTAGCAATATATGCTTTCTTAGCCTTTTTATGCACAATACGTTCTATTTATTCACTTCAGGGCCTACCATTACCCCATTCCCTCTACCCCCCCCCCCCCCCTCCGTATGTGGTCCTCTGTTTTTCATAATCTGACAAATAATTAAATTTCGAGGCCGGATGCCCTCTCTTTCGGTACAGTAATCGACGGAAGTGTTTCGCGCCATCTGTTAGTGTTTATCTTATTTCCCGAGGTGCTTATGCCTAGTTCAGTGTGGGAAGCAAGCTCGGATTGATCAGTATACCAAAGCAACAGATAGCCCACAGTGCGGATAGTATCAGGTATGGGTTCACCTCCCCGCCTCGCAGACTAGAGTGCTGCGTGTTACTGAAGATGGGCGGGATGGGAAAAGAAAAAGTAGGTCCCACAATATTTCGCAATGTGCCTGGACCGAAGCAATTGATTAGGCATCTTACCAACATATTATCAAGGAGAGATGACTTGCAAGGAATAAAGAAAGTAAGTTTCTACCTAAATGGCTAAAGCAACCTATGAGGTCTGCATTGGCAGCCATGAAGTTTAAGGCTATATGTATGTATCGCAGCCAGTCACATCGCTAGTAAATTATATGTCATAAGATTAATTATCTTCAACATCGTGGTTCAAATGGCTCTGAGCACTAAGGGACTTAACATCTGTCATCAGTCCCCTAGAATTTAGAATTACTTAAATCTAACTAACCTCTGGACATCACACACATCCATGCCCGAGGCAGGATTCGAACCTGCGACCGTAGCGGTCGCGCGGTTCAGGACTGAAGCGCCTAGAACCGCTTGGCCACCACGGCCGGCTTCAACATCGTGGCTGGTTGCAGTATGTGCATGCAACTTTTATTATAATACTCCTACGGAAAACGAATCTGTCATTATGGCGACTGATTTTTCCATAGGTTTTTTTCCACACGATCGACGGATGAAAGCAGTGTAGAATTCTCACATGGTCACTACAATCAGCTTCAAAATAAAGTCATTTGAGCACGTTTTGCCTTATATCGCTCTGTTCATAACGAAAATGGTTCTACACTAAGTACGAGGGTCACTCCAAAAGAAATGCACACTATTTTATTTAAATCCATGTTTTATTCTACATGTTTGAAAGTTTTACCCTGTAGATACATTCTTTAGGAACAATATTTTCATTTGTCCACAATTTCCATCCCTCTCAACTGTCTTATTCCATCTTGGAACCAGCGCCTGTATACCCGCACAGTAATATTCTGGACCAAACTGTTGGAGCCACTGTTTGGCAGCGTGCACAAGGGAGTCATCATCTTGAAACCTTGTTCCACGAAGAGACTCTTTCAGTTTCCGAAAGAGATGATAGTCACATGGAGCCAGCTCAGGACTGTAAGGCGTGTGTTTCAGTGTTGT
Source organism: Schistocerca nitens (assembly GCF_023898315.1). Taxonomy (NCBI): domain Eukaryota; kingdom Metazoa; phylum Arthropoda; class Insecta; order Orthoptera; family Acrididae; genus Schistocerca; species Schistocerca nitens. Next base: position 318,686,642 of record NC_064619.1, on the reverse strand, counting down.
CCGTCCGAGTTTTGTGATCGCTTCCATGGGTTTTTGACTGACATGTGACCGTGCATTGTCGTGCAACAGCAAAACATCCTGCTTTTGCCGATGTGGTCGAACACGACTCAGTCGAGACTGAAGTTTCTTCAGGGTCGTCAAATATGCATCAGAATTAATGGTGGTTCCACTTGGCATAATGTCCACAAGCAAGAGTCGTTCGGAATCGAAAAACACCGTAGCCATAACTTTTCCAGCAGAATGTGTGGTTTTGAATTTTTTTTTCTTGGGTGAATTTGCATGATGCCACTCCATTGATTGCCTCTTCGTCTCTGGTGAAAAATGATGGAGCCATGTTTCATCACCTGTCACAATTCTTCCAAGAAATTCATCTCCATCATTCTCGTACTGTTCCAAACGTTCGCTGTGTGCTGTTTTTCTTGTTTCTTTGTGAGCCACTGTCAACATCCTGGGAACCCACCTTTTTTTAACGTCAACACTTTCAGTATTCTTTAAACACTTCCTTCCCCTATCCTAACGTAGCGTGACAATTCGTTAACTGTGATGCCTCTGTCAGCAGTCACCAATTCGTTAACTCTCTGCACAATGGATTCATCACGTAACCTGTTTGCCCACCGACTGACTGTACTGCGATCGACAGCAGCATATCCATACACCTTTTTCAACCTCTTGTGGATGTTTCCTACTGTCTTGTTTTCACAGCACAGGAATTCTATGACAGCACGTTGCTTCTGACGAACGTTAAGTGTAGCATCCATCATGAAGACATGCTGTGACGGCGGCACTCACGGAAAGAGGTTGAACAAAGTTTGAAAACAAGCCGGAAGGATGTATCTACACATTGTAAAACTTTCACACATGCAGAATGAAATCAGTATTTTTACAGAAATTGTGTGCATTTCTTTTGGAGTGACCTCGTATTATGTTCAAACGTGTGTGAAATCTTATTGGACTTAACTGCTAAGGTCATCAGTCCCTAAGCTTACACACTACTTAACCTAAATTATCCTAAGAACAAACACACACACCCATGCCCGAGGGAGGACTCGAACCTTCGCCGGGACCAGCCGCACAGTCCATGACTGCAGCGCCCTAGACCGCGCGGCTAATCCCACGCGGCCTGACCTCGTATTATATCGATTGGAAATGACTAGTAACAAAATATTAGTAACGTAGAATACGTGACCTCGGGCAATAAGTTTAGGAGGTATTCAGAAATTTTAGAGTGAAACTTTATTTGGGTCTTCAGTCATCCATCAGTTTTGTGCGGCTGGCAAAGAATTCCTCTATTGTGCCAACCCCTCCATCTCAGAGTAGGATTTGCACGGGCCGTCCTCATTTTTTTGTGAGGTGTATTCCAGTCTCTGTCCTCCCCTACAGGTTTCACCCTCTACAGCTAGGTCAAGTATAATGGAAGTTATTTTCGATATCTTAATACATGACGCTTCTTCTTATCAACGTTTAAGACATATTTTCTCTTCACCGTTTCTGAGGGGGATCTTCTTTTTTCTCATCTTATCAGTCCAGCTAATCCTCAGCATCCTTCTGCCTCTTCTTTTCTGGTTTTGCTACAGTTCACGATTCATATACAATGTTGTGTTCTAAATGTTTGCAGGGCGATCGAAACGTTTCTGTTTCAGGGCATTGCTGCAGAGTATATTCACCACAGCGCGACACCGATTCGGGTACGCAGGGTGTTTCACAATACATGTTACACGCTTCTAGAAGATGTAGAGGGGACTTCGTAGATCAAGTTTTACATGGAACCTACGTCCGGAAACGTCATCCAACGACGCAACACAGCATTAAAGCTATAGGCGCAGGCGCTTGGAAATGTATTTGTATACAGGGTGTTTCCGTGATGTTCCAAACTTTCTAGGATGATGGAGAAGGATAAATGTATCATTTTGAGGTAAGGGTCCATGTACCGCAAACGAACGGGTGGGGAGCTATAAGGGAAAATCGTTCTGATACTTCTGACAGTGGAATACATGCACCGATACTGTTGTTGCTACGATTGTGGGGTAGGGAAGTTTCAGAGGTGGTAGCATGGAGAAAAACAAGGAAAAATGCCCAGTAAACACGTACTGTAAAATGCATACCTGAGGAGCTATGAGCACTTGTTCATCTTCGCTAGTGTGAAACACATCTCGTCTATTTAACAAGTGTTCATAGTTCTTACGATACGCATATTAGAGCCCATGTTTCTAGACTTTTTTTTATCTTGGTCCGTACTACCACCTCTGAAAGTTGCCTACCCTACTATCTTAGCAACATACTATCTTAGCAACAACAGTATCACTGTCAGAAATATCAGAACGGTTTTCGCTTGCTGTTGCTTTCCCTCGATCGCATTATGACAAACTTTAGTACGTAACTAAACTGCAGAATGAAAGACTTTTCTCGGAAGAATTTTAGTTTTAAAATGATGAAAGGTGAATGATATTTAGTTTTTGTATGTGTTTTACAATGAATGGAGAAGAAATTCGTGATGCATCGCAAGTGCTATTCACAGCTAGTTTTCAGAAAAGAAATATAAGTATCCACAGTGAAGGTACACATTTACAAAATAGGCTTCCCCTGCATTACTCTTCTCCACTACGGCACATGCTTTATCTGTACATCGCAACCCCGTTTAAAATCAAACAACTTCACATGCGTGCACAGTACTTATGTTTGTAAACCACTTCACTGCTGCAGTCCTTACTTCTGAACTGACAGAAATTGGACGACTTCAGGCTGTTAATCCTTTATGTCTAACTACTCTAATAATAATAATAATAAAACTGTGCACAGCACTGTAGTAGACTTTACGTAGTTACTGCTGTGTCTTGCTGTCAATTAATTCATTTATCTGTTCGAAGTGAGTAATGAGACATTTTCTTGACTATTGCAGGTACTATCTATAATTTGGAGAAGACATTTTCATGAGATATTTAGCATTTGTTATGTATGTGTTTTATTTTTATCACCAGCGATGTACGGGACGAAGCACAGCCTATGTGTGTACTGGGTAGGCAACATGAGCCTGTAACCTCCACCGCATTAATGCTACTAACTGATAAAAATTAATTATTGGTAACTTATATAATTAGTATTAAGAGTCTTACAGAATTGTGATAATAATAATGATCTTTTGGAAATAATTTACGAGGGTGAGTCAAATGAAAACCTTAAAATTTTGTAAAAAATGTTACTTATTGTGCAGAAGTGGTACAAAGCTGTATCACTTTTCAACATAATCTCCCACACGCTCAGTGCAAGTCCCCCACCGGTTACAAAGTACATAAACTCCTTTAGAAAAAAATTCTTTTGGTAGTCCGCGCAACCACTCATGCACCGCGTGGCGTACCTCTTCATCAGAACGGAACTTCTTTCCTCCCATTGCGTCTTTGAGTGGTCCAAACATATGGAAATCACTTGGGGCAAGGTCTGGTGAGTATGGTGGATGCGAAATACACTCAAAATGCAGATCTGTGATTGTTGCAACTGTTGTAGGGTAGTGTGGAACCTTTCATTGTCATGTTGCAAAAGCACACATGCTGACAGCAATCCACGTCGCTTTTGATTTGATTGCAGGCCTCAGATGATTTTTTAGGAGCTCTGTGTATGATGCACTGGTGACAGTGGTCCCTCTAGGCACGTAATGCTCCAAAATCACGCCTTTTTCGTCCCAAAAGAGAGTCAGCATAACCTTCCATGTTGGTGGTTCTGTTCGAAACTTCTTTGGTTTTGGTGATGAGGAATGACGCCATTCCTTGCTCGCTCTCTTCGTTTCCGGTTGGTGGAAGTGAACCCAGGCCTACTCCCCAGTAACGATTCTTGCAACGAAGCCATCACCTTGTCTTTCAAAACGCCGAAGAAGCTCTTCACAATCATCAACACGTCATTCTCTCATTTCAGGAGTCAGGTGCCGTGGCACCCATCTTGCAGACACTTTGTGAAACAGGAGCACATCATGCACAATGTGTTTTGCTGACCCATTACTAATCTGTAAATATGCTGCAATATCATTCAGTGACACTCGGCAGTTTTCCTTCACTATGTCTTCAATTGCCTGACCTGGACGAGGAGCATCGTCCACTGAAGTCACACCATTTGCGAACTCCCTGCTCCATTCGTAGACTTAGTGCTGTGACAAACATGCATCACCGTACTGAACCTTCATTCGTCGATGAATTTCAATAGGTTTCGCACCTTCGCTACGCAAAAACCGAATAACAGAACGCTGTTCTTCCCTGGTGCAAGTCGCAAGTGGGGCGGCAATCTTTATACTGATACTGCGACGGTATGTGTGCATCTGCATTATGCTGCCACCTACAGGCCATTCGGCACGCTGTTTGTAGCACGCTTACTAAATTACAGGACAACGGCGCGAAATTTCGGTTTGTTATTACAAATTTAAGGTTTTCATTTGAGTCAACCTGATAGTTTCGTGACTGAAACAGAATCGAATCGTTGAATTTTTACCCCTCAGGAAATTTCATTTTATCCCTCAGGGGGTAATTAACCCTAGGCTGAGGACCACTGATTTATAACTTTCAACTCATTCGTTTCCTGTACAGAGACCCTTAGCTGAAACTGATATATTTATCCGTTCAACATGGCTCTGAGCACTATGGGACTCAACTTCTGAGGTCATCAGTCCCCTAAAACTTAGAACTACTTAAACGTAACTAACCTAAGGACATCACACACATCCATGCCCGAGGCAGGATTCGAACCTGCGACCGTAGCGGTCTCGCGGTTCCAGACTGTAGCGCCTAGAACCGCTCGGCCACTCCGGCCGGCCATATTTATCCGTCTCCATCATCCTAGTCACGGAAATCGCCCTACAAGTACATACATTTACTGGTGCCGGCAACTGTAACTCTGACGCTCTGTAGCGTCGTTGAGTGACGTTTCTGGTCATGGGTTCTCAAGAAACACTTGGTCTACCAAGTCCTCTTTACAACTTCGAGAAGTGTGTAACATGTATTGTGGAACACCCTGTATAAGCACAGACATGTAAGCAAGGCGTCAATGTGGCCTACGAACGGAAACTTTTCGACTATCTCTTATACATTTCCTGAAATTTCTTCCTCAAATTAAAGCCAATCTTTGGTATTAGAAGACTGCTTTTGGCTGGGAATGCTCTCTTTCCTAGTGCTGTTTTGCTTTGTATATCCTCTTTGCTTTGTCCGTCATGTGTTATTTTGCTTCAGTACTGGTTGTTAAATGAGACTATGGGTTGTTAAATGAGAGGCAGATAACATTGCAGGCAATCATCCGAGATTTCGTATCCGCGCTAGACTCGGATCGAGCAGTAGACACGACAGTAGTTGGTGATTATGTGACGCATAGAAGCGGGAGTGGCTGATGTCAATGCAGCCAGACCAAACGGTACCGCTCGCGGGAGCGGCGTGTCGATGATAGAATGGAAAGAGCGGCTGGGCTCACCCGCGCGGGACACCGCCCGCCGTCCACAACGCAGTGGTCGCCTCCGCCGCTGCCGCCGCGCCAATCTAGTTACCCGAAACCCCGCGGCCTGCGGAGCTGACAACCGCCGCGCTCTCGGATTCAAAATGACGTTACGGCCTAACTGCATTACGGCACGTGGCCTGGACGCGCGCGGTCCTGGACCACTCGCCGCCTCGGCTCGGTGGCTGCACGCTGCCCGCTCGGCTTACGGCTTACTGGTGCTGCCAGCCACGTGTCCAACCGCGTACTGCTCTCGACTCCCTCACAGCTTCCCTTTATCTCTCGCACGCGCACCTAAGTCTCTCTGTGTGTGTGCGTACGTGCGCGCGGTGTGTGTGTAGTTTTTGTCTTTGTTTTGAATTTACTTTTGATGTGAGTAGAAAGAAGGTTTCTTGTTACGCGGACAACAGTAACGTTGTCTGTATAAAAGTGCAGCTGTTTAGGGGTCCGTACCTCAATCGACAAAAACGGAACCCTTGTACGATCACTGTGTTGTCCTTCTGTCTCCTTGTCTATCCAACAGTTAACGCCCCTTTTTCTCAGGAAGGGTTAGAGGTATCAAGTTGAAATGTTGTGTCACGTATTGAGGTCTGCAGTCCGATGGAAACGTATAAAATTTAAGCTTTTAACTCAATACAGTAAAAAGACACGGCCGTTTGACATCGCCAAAACCGATGGGGTGCTTCCCGTTGGCTTGCAATCATGAAATGTGAGAAGAAGACAGATTTCCAATCAAAAGTAAAGGAAAAATTCGAAAACTGTTAATTTATAGTAATACAAAACGAAAAAAATATTCTTGTTATTTTTTTCCATCCGAATCTCTGTCCATTGGTATCCCCTCTTTCTCAGGAACGGTAGACGTATCAAGTTCCAATTTACGTCACAAACTGAGGTACATTGTGCCCGCGTAGTATAAAAAATTTAAACTTCTAAATTAATACAATCAAAAGATACGACCATTTATGTTGTAAGATGGCTATAATTTCGCACCTTACAAGAACTGATCCACATCCGTGATCTACAAACACAATTAGGTATCACGTGATAGGTTGTACATCGTATGTATGAATATATAAAGGAAACTGACATTGTCACGTACACCTTCTAAGTTCAAATGGTTCAAATGGCTCTGAGCACTATGGGGCTTAACTTCTGAGGTCATCATTCCCCTAGAACGTAGAATTACTTAAACCTAACTAACCTAAGGACATCACACACATCCATGCCCGAGGCAGGATTCGAACCTGCGACCGTAGCAGTCGTGCGGTTCCGGACAGAAGCCCCTAGAACCGCTCGGCGACCGCGGCCGGTACCATCTAAGTAATTAGTAATGCTTATTACATGAAAGGCAACGGCCTTGCCCCAGTGGATACATCGGTTCCCGTCAGATCACCGAAGGTAAGTGCTGTCGGGCGTGGCCGGCACTTGGATGGATGACCATCCGGGCGGCCATGAGCTGTTGCCATTTTTCGGGGTGCACTCAGCCTCGTGATGCCAACTGAGGAGCTACTCGAATGAATAGTAGCGGCTCCGGTCAAAGAAAACCATCATAATGACCGGGAGAGCGGTGTGCTGACCACATGCCCATCCTATCCGCATCCTCAGCGGGGGATGACAAGGCGGTCGGATGGTCCCGATGGGCCACTAGTGGCCTGAAGACGGAGTGCTTTCTTTTTTTTTATTACATGAAAGGTAACGGAGTGTCTTTATTATCATTATACAACTAGTAGAGCTTGGAACAACAGTGGAGATGAAACGGCAGGCGGAACTCAAGCCCTGGATGGAAGGCCCACACAGGTGTGTTGGTCCTGCTTAAACACAGGAAGTAGCTAGACGAACATTGTGACACCTGAGCGCTGGGGCACAATGGAGTCGCGACCGGCTGGTTTGGTAGCCGGACGGGAAGGATTATACTTCGGAAACCACGAAAAATCTTGGACGCAGCTGAGAGGAACGAGGAAGCGTCGTCTTGGAAACCACGCAGGCTCAGTTATTTCCAACGACTTTTACTCAGAAGCGTACCACTGTATGAGAATAGGTTTTTCCTCGTAAACTTGCTGCACTGGACGACAAATGTCTAAAATATGTGAAAAAGTTTGAGATGTGGTTATGGATACATATATAGTATCACTCCTATTCAACAGGAGAACGTTTTATTAATATGGAATAGTATTTTTTTAATTTGCCATTTACAAATGAAATATGCAGCTCATGAATGTTTTATAACTGTATGAATAAATGACAAGTCATAATGTATAAAATAAAGTGAGAAAATTTTAGTAAATACAGTATAACCATACAATTGAGGTGTTCAATGTCGAAGTGACAGTACTGTACATGATCTAATGAGCTAACAAATAAATAAGTATCTGATTTTATTTGCTCAATGACACAGTAATAGAAAGATAATAAATTGTTTCAATACTGTTTTGTCAAAAATTGACATTTTGAGCCCGCGGCTGTGTACAAAATATAGGTTGACTCTTACATAGAAGATAACAGCAACCGGCCACTTTTTACATGCTATTTATTTATTTAAATATCGATATTTAAATAAATAGCATTGATGCTGTTATCTTCTATGCAAGACTCAACCTATATAAAAGGTCTGTCTAAAAAGTATCCAACCTCCGATTTTTCCGCGCAAAATAGAGACAATAGCGCAGCGCCACTGTACACAGTGAAGGAAGAGACCTTTATGCGCATGCGTGAACTTTGTCTCCGCCTTCCAGCGAGTCAGTTTCTGCCTGTCCGTTGCTGCGTAAGATGCTACACGTGTTCATCGGACTACCAATTCAACATGACTGAACGTGTTGAGCAAAGATACTTCATCAGATTTTGTCAAAAGCTTGGTGATTCTCAAAGCGAAACAATTCGTAAGATTCAGCAGGTGTTTGAAGAAGATGCGATGGGTGTAATTGAAACACATGCATGGTTGGTTCGGAAATATCTGCAGAGAGGGAGAATATTCCGTGGTTTCGGGAATATGATTCGTTTTCGGAATTACGAGGGTGGGGAGCCGAGCCTTGCTGGGAAGCCAGCTGTGGAGAGACGAGGTCTTCCGTTGTGAGCGCCTGTGTGTGACGGTCGCTCAATAGCAGCTTTCTTGGTAGAGACGGACTTGCTGTCTTTGCTCTCAGGAGAGTTTATAGTTAGAACTGTTAGGCACTGTACTGTTGCGAACCTACACGATTCTGGACTTCACGTCCGAGTTGGAAGTCGTCATTGAGTACGCAACATTCAGTAATTGAGATCACTTCCTTTGCCTATACTTACGTTGAGACGTTATCTGAACACCGTCCTTGTGGCTGGGAGTTCGCATTTCTCGTCTGTAGAACACAGAGAGGAGAAGACAGTATTAGATTATATTAGTCAGAGGACCGCCTTCTGCTGTCCTAGTGTTTGAAAGGGTTTATTTGTGGCTGGAGTTCTTCCATCGTTGCAGACGAATACGAGAACCATCACTTCGACACACCGGACGCAGTACATACAGTGATATCGAAAATTGCTTCGGCTTGTTAGTGCTATAAAAGCTAAATAGCTGTGATCGCGTTAGTTTATTTCCACTGAGGTTCCACACCGTCGTAGATCATCTTTGAAAGTAGTGTCTTCTAGTGTTTGGTACTCACATGATGTCAGTCATTTCGCATTATTGATATTAGACCGCGCACTCATAATAAGGGGCAGAGCGTTTATTATTTTCCATTGCACACATTCATTTTACACCCGCCTGGAGTAGCATCTTGGAATGTCACATATTTTGATACTCACAGACTCACACATCAAAACCTATAGGAAACTTCTCGTTGACCTACAATCATGAAATTTCGCAAGAAGCAACGTTTCTCAGTAAAAGTAAAGGAAATAATCTAAAAATTGGTAATTTGGAATTATATCAAACGAAAAATATCTTTTTTTCATTCTCGACAGTCTTGCAATTCCCTTGACTCATATCGACACTGATGACACCCAAAATTCGTCCAAATTTTCGATTCCCGGAATCGATGAACTGTCTATATACATAACTAAGTTTCTAGGGAATCCTCGGTGCTCGAGCTCTACTAGAACATATCCGGATTCTTTTTTTCTTTTTGAAATGATCTAATATGAATTTGAAGGAATGATTTAAAGTTATTGAAAACAAATAAGGTCACTGTAGCATGCAATTTTATAAGAAGGCTAGGAGTGTTAAACGTAAAGCGAGACGGCCGGCCTTTCCGCGTACTAACACACATCGAAGACCTTGCATCGATATCTTAGTGTATGAAATGTGAGAGATTTTCGAGTTACGAGGGACGCCATATACACGCTAAATATTGATACCAGAATACCTAAATACTTTTTAACTTTTCAAGAGCAAATCGATTAAATGAAAAGTTCCGACACGCTCAAGTCATATTACAAATAGTGTTAATTATAAAGGACAATCAAATGAAAAAGAGATGGAGAAAATTAAGTGAACTGTTGTTTCGAAAGTAATCACTATATCTGTTAAAACATTTGCTGATAGCTACAGAACCATGGATGTATCCAGGCGTGCAACTCTTCGTCCGAAGCCAGTCGAAGGGCATGAATCTCCTTCCGGTCTCGAGAGATATGGAAATCGCATGGGGAAAGACCGGGACTGTATGGAGTTGAAACAACCTAGGCGACATATGGGCGGGCACTAACCTGCAACGCAATGAAGTCGTCTGTCAAGATTCCTGAGCGTTTGGACTTGATGGCTCGCTCCAGTTTTTGCAACGTGTACGCGTACAGCTGTGAGTTAATTGTGGCGCCGTGGTCCAGAAAGTGAATGAGCAGTGGGCTTCTATAGTCAAAGAAAAAGGTCGACGTGACTTCCCCGGGGCTGGTGTTCCTGTTGTTTAGACTACTCTGAAGAAGTTCCGCTGGGAAACCCTCTCATATCCTCCATACAGTCCAGATCTCTCCCCGTGCACACCCTTTCATGTACGTATTTCTCTTACAGACCTTTTGAGACTGGCGTAAGGCCAAAAGGCATAATGCAGTACAAAATTAATAAACACTTGTTCAAGACTAATATCAGTTTTGAAGTGCATTAAAAATGGCCGCATCATCTCACAAGGGATTTATGCATTTTGCTGCTGCTATGAGCACTTCATCTACGATACTGCGAAACAAATCTCTTCTAATGAAAGCTCTTCGCTTTCCATATTTTGGGAGCAGATAGTACGGACCAAAGAAAGAAAAAAAATCCAGTAAACGTGGACTTCCATACCTTAAGAGCTATATTCAGAAGAAATCTGTTTCACAGTAACGAATATGAGCAAATGCTCATAGCTCTTACGGTATGCACTTTAGGGCCATGTTTACCCGATATGCCTTTTTTGTTTTCATCCATACTACCACTTCTCAAAATATGCAAAGCAAAGAGCTTGCAGTAGAAAAGGTTTGTTTCATAATACCGAATACGAGAAAGTGCTCATAGCTTTGAAAATTAGCATTTCAGAGCCCATGTTTACTAGACGTATTTGCTTGGAAAGATCGATCCTGTCATATCACTGAGTGTTAAGCATCCATCATGGGAACCCCTGTATAGATGTAATTGTTTTACTCACCTCACTTTTAATTTTCCGACTGGTTTGATGCGGCCCGCCACGAAATCCTCTCCTGTGCCAACCTTTTCATCTCAGAGTAGCAATTGCAGGCTGCGTCCTCAATTATTCGCTGCATGTGTTCCAATCTCTGTCTTGCTCTACAGTTTTTACCATCTACAGCTCCCTCTGGTAACTTGGAAGTTTTTCCTTAATCTTAACACATGTCCTATCGTCCTGTTTCTCTTCTTGTCAATGTTTTTTATACGGTTCTTTCCTGTTCGATTGTGCAGACAACCTGCTCACCCCTTACTTTATCAGTCCACCCAATTTTCAACATTCTTCTGTAGCACCATATGTCAGAGGCTTCGAGTGTCTTTTGCTCCTGTTTTCCCACAGTTCACGTCTCACTACAACACGATTCTGTGCTCCAAACGTACATTCTCAGAAATTTCTTTCTCAATTTAAAACCTATGTTTGATACTAGAAGACTTCTGTTGGCCAGGAATACCCTTTTTGCCAGTGCTAGTCTGCTTTTTATGTCCTCCTTGCTCCGTCCGTGATGGGTTATTTTGTTGCCTAGGTAGCAGAATTCTTTACTTCATCTACATCTACATCTACATCTACATCTATACTCCGCGAGCCACCTTACGGTGTGTGGCGGAGGGTACTTATTGTACCACTATCTGATCCCCCCTTCCCTGTTCCATTCACGAATTGTGCGTGGGAAGAACGACTGCTTGTAAGTCTCCGTATTTGCTCTACTTAGTTACCCACAGTTCTGATGTTAAGTTTCTCGCTGTTATCATTTCTGTTACTTATTATTACTCTCGTCTTTCTTCGATTTACTCTCAATGCGTATTCTATACTCATTAGACTATTCATTCCACTCGACACACCTTGTAGTTCGCCTTGATTTTCGTTGAGGATATCAATGTCATCAGCGAATCTTATCATTGATGTCCTTTCATCTTGGATTTTAATCCCACCCTTGAACATTGCTTTTATTTCTGTCATTGCTTCTTCGATGTATAGATTGACCAGTAGAGGCGAAAGGCTGCGTTCCTATTTTGCGCCTTATTTAACCCGAGCACTTCGTTCTGCGTCATCCAACCGTTAGTACTCCTTCTTGATTCTTGTACATCTTGTGTGCTGCCCATCTTCCCCTGTAGTTTACTCAAATTTTTCTCAGAATTTCAAACTTATTGCACTAACTTACGTTTTAGAACGCTTTTTCCAGGTCGACAAATCCAGTGAACGTGTCTTTAGTCTTCCTTCCATCATCAATCGCAACGTCAGAACTGCCTGTTCAACCGTAAAATTACTACTGGTTTACCAAAAGTTATTAATCACGATTAATACACAAAATGTAAAGTGGAAGTAGATGCCAAGGAATAACTGGTGAAATTACACACAATTTTCAGTAACACTCTTTATTCAAATTTGGTGCAACACTTTACGATATTAAAAAAAACAACAATCATTTAACGAATAAGTCACAAATTATGACAGGAAAGGATTTTTAAATTATTAAATTATTATAAAAAAATTTCACGCCAGTAACAGGCAAGTACAGGCAAGCAATTTAACGCATACAACGCGACGTTGTATAATATTTGAAACTCAGCTAAATTACAGGTGAATTTCACTCCATTAATAAATGAATACAATTTGAATATATGACTTCACTTTTGGGCAGACAAATTTCCCATTTGGTTACAACAGCCGTAGCCCACAACAGCCTCACTCAGGCTCATTAAATGGCGCAGAATCTAACTTGTCTGCAACATATAAAGACAATCCTGTTTACAAAATTTCTCAAAATAGAAAAACGAAAACGCATGAGTCATGCACACCGGGGCGGGGGGGGGGGGGGGGGGACACTCACAGTTAATAACATTACCATTTACAAAATATATATAAAAAAAACAAATTTCCGCCAATTAACTTACGGCAAATACACACGCTCGCACGGTAGGACTTTTACAACATTCTCCTTTCAAGGCAATAATTTCTACCCGTAATGACATGGCAAACTTTTGCATGGCAAGAAAACACACTAATAAGCAACTACCTGTATAAAACACATAAGCACGTTGAGTAAAAGCCTTAAAAGGTATTGAATTGGAAAAAAAGACAACAGTTTTTGCTGACTAGAAACAATATAAAAAATCCACTATGGCGTACATTAATAATCTTGCTTGATTATAGCCAAATGTACATAAACACTAATTTACGTAAGTTACAGGTTGCAGATGAGCAGGAATTCGTTGTGCAACTGACTAGTTCTTACCACGAGGCAAAAAGGAATATTTCTTCTTTCTTAGAGTACCTTTTACACGCGAGTCTAGTAATACTAGTTATGGCAGGCTAGAGAATGGACCAGGTCTTAGAGACTTGCATTTTAAACAGTACAGCCATTGGTGGCTTAGACTTTCACAGACATGGCAGAAGCTAACAGTCGAGTAGGTAAGCTGGGAGGGGAAAGAAGCAGTCCGAGTCACAGAATTACTGTGACTTCCCCCCCCCCCCCCCTTCGTCCTCAAAGGGGACAAACGGACCACCCTTTCTAATATTACCACCTTCCCGTGGGTGGGCAGACGAGAATGAATGGCGGGAAATCCCCAGAATATACAGCTGGTATAATTAACAAGAATAAGTAAATTGAATTCAATTAAATTTCAAAAAATCTGTTGAAAATCAGTACTCAACTTCTGGTGCGTTACGACTCCCAGGACTGAACCAACGCAGCACCTCCAAATGCTCTGCCGAGCCGCCCGCTACCAGCCGTTTCAACGGACGCAGGAAGGCGCGCCGATTTTCAGAACCTCCTCGCCGGTCGACAGCATACAGCCGAACTGCAAATTAGGCCCCTCGCGGACCCACGCTCAGGAAGATTCCTTTCGCGACGAGCAGTTAACGCCCCGTACCATGGATCCGCTGCTCGCGTCGCTTACGCTGATGCCGCGGTCTGCGTGCTGTCCCTCTAGCACCGGCAGAGAAGTCGCTTCTTGATGCCCCGACTGCCAACTCTCCACGAGAGCCCATACAGCCACTTCTTGAACCCACGCGAACAGCCCACTTTTCACCTTTCCCGCTAGAGAGAGACACCGCGCTGCGGCTCGCTTTTCAAAGCTAACTTTACTACTGCTCTCCTGTCTGGTGCCTTTGACTTTCTTAGAGCCGAATTGGTAGTCATCTAACCGATCCTCAATTTTGATTCCTATTCGTCTGTTTACGGTGCTGCTACGCACCATCTGGTATTAGACTGCCGATGTCGGCTACAACAACTTTATTACTCCATTCGCTGAGCGCCGTCGCTGCTAATCAGCCCTGTCTGGCAAGGCCATTGCCTCGGCATTTGTCGTCTGTCTGCTTTTAGCAGCAGAACAGAAAGTAACCCGGCTGTAGTAAATCAAAGTGGGAGCCAACCAGTGGAAGCAACAGGCACGAGGGAAATGGCGACGAGCAGCCGGCGTCAAAGGCAAGCATATTACGCGGCGGCAGCGGCGGCCTCGGTGAAGAGCGGCGCGTGGGCACGGCGGGAAGCGGCCGTAATAAGAGCGGCCGGAACTCCGGGGAAATCAGGCGGTCTGCGGACGCGCTGTGGCTGGTGGTCACCCTCTAGCTGTCGCCTGCTGCTTTCCCCTCCCAGACACTCCCCCCCCCCAATCCTCTCCCCTCCCCCCATCCTACCCTTTCCGGTCCCCTACTCCCTTCTTCTCTTTCCGGTCTCACTCCCTGTGCGACCCCATCCATCACGTCCGTTTTACCTTATTATAAGCACGCCAAGAGAAAGCGACGCCTGTTAAACTAAAGATATAATGGAGACGCTAGTACTAAAATTCGTCATACTGTGTTTCCAATATCGGTTTTACTTCACTAATCTACATTTCAAAGTCACGGCCTTATCATCAGGGCTTCAGTACGTACTGTACGTAAGGACATTCGTTGCGACGTCAGCACGCCAAAAACGCCAGTGAGATGTAGAGAGTTCTTGATTTTAGTTCTAATGTTCAAGTTTAATTTCGAACATTGTCAAGAGTAAACGATATTATAAATTTCTTTGTAAATTTTTTAAGTAGTAAAATTAATTAGAAGGTAAAGGGGATGGACCAGAGTGACGCTCGATTATGGGACCTATCTTCATGATATTTTCAATCAAACAACAAACAAATTATAAAAATGACTTTATATCTTAAATGTACACGTCCGCTTTGGAAAATTTTTAAGGATGACTGTGCTCATAAACCTCTTACGTTATTTGATTTTCAAACAGCTGAGCAGAACTGAACGTGCTCAGACATTTCTCTCTTTACTTATTCTGATCATCAATAAACTGACATACAATATTTTTAGCGCAACGCAATCTGACTTTCACTAATCCCTATAAAAGAATGGCCCTGACTAACAATAACCTATACCTTTCATGAATCACTTACCTCACAAAAATCTTCGTTACTCGAACTACTGCAATACAGCGAGCGCCAATACTGTCAGCTAAATAAAAGATTCTAACTACTGAAGGCACTAACTACTGATAGGCATAGTCAGCAAATGAAAGATTTTGATAGAGAACAGACAAAAAAGTCATAATATATATATCCGTTCATGACATCCAGCCTTACAAATTTCCTTTTTCTGGCGGACACACGTCCAGATCGTCCGCTCTCAAAACTGTGCCATCTCTCTCCCCGCATCCACCACTGCTGGCGGCTCACCTCCAACTGCCCAACGCTAAGCGCTGTTCACATCCAACTGCCCTTCACTACAATAGCAAATATTCCAACAATACAAACCAGCCACAGACTGCACAGAGCACAGTCAGTGATTTTCATACAGAGCGCTACGTGGCGTTACCAACATAAAAACCTAAACAGCCTACTTGCAACCCTTAAGATTGAGTTGTGTATTTTTTAAGCTAAAAACCTGCACCCAGAGGACACTACACGACATCAATGAATGGCCTTCAGGGAGCGCGAGGGCTGTTTGTGGACGTTCTGAACGCCACAATTTTCAAACAAAATTTCAAATAACAAAATTTCAATAACTGCGTTGAAACTGACGATATTGCGTAACGTAGTACGTATGGATATTTAAAAAAAAATGTTTTTAACAAAGGCAGCAATCTCAAATAAAAGTCAGAGTTATAAAAACGTGAACCAAAGATCTAAATTAAAATAGATCGCAAAAATCCCACATACTACAATGCAAAGATCGATGACTCACAAGGTACTAAAAGGTATAATCTAACTGCTTGTGTATTTCATGATTTATAGCTGCTGACAACTTGTGAAAGATGATATTTTGAAAAAAAAATGAAACAAGCATTTACAGTTCCAACTTGTGTTTTCTTTTAATACTGAAACTGAACACACTAATCGGCAATGCCACTACCCAAGTTTTACTCAGTATAAAAAAACAAGCGAAATAACGAGCTAAGCAGACACGAAACAAAAATGTGCTTGCAGACAGTTTACCGTAAATGAAGCATGTTACGAAGAGAAATCTTGTTGAAAATAATACCTTAGTTGATAGTAATGCCCTTTATGGTACTATCTGAAACTAACAATACCACTATTCCGTCGGTAACTGTTACAGTATTGTATTGGTTGCAGTCGAGTGCTAGGATGCGCCACACCCCCATGCAAAAAAAAAGCGATTTTAACGTATTTCAATTTTTATGGGACTATTTATACGAATGAATCTTAAAAACAGAATCTCTAAGGAACACTTTAAGCAAAAATAGTCTACCCTTGTCTACCTGTGTAGTGTAATATGTAAGCTATTTATTATTTTTGTATTACTGAAATATCCGTCAAATTTGTAATGTTGTTAGAAACTTGTAACATCTGCTGTGAAAGCTGAGGATGTTGATAGAGCAGTGTAGAAATTTCTTCGTTGCCTGATTAAAAGAGACTCAGCACCCACAAATGGAAGAGGAAACGAACTGAAACTTCACAGCTTGAGACTATATGTGATATTATTGCTGTGATTACAAAATCGAGTAAAACTTACGAAGAACTTGGCAGTATGAGTCCATTTACAGTATGACCATCTGTTCCCTCTGGCCTGGATATGTCCAGTGATTCGGGAGTTTGTGACTCTTGCACAGAGTGATACTTGTACGGAGAGGGAATGTGTTGACATTTGTACAGAGCTGCACAAAGTTCCCTGTTTCCGCAACAGTTTGTAGTGTGCGTAGCTTCCTCCCAGAGTTCAGTATTGCAATTTACCACTGACTGGCAAGTAAGGTTCCGTGTTTTAGTGCTGAGATAATGGAGTCCATTGAGACTTCCAAAGGGAAGGCTTTACTGACTTATAACGGGCTTCAGTATATCGTGGACTATACAAACGAACAAGAAGTGATTTACTGGCGTTGTGTAAACTTTAAAGGAATAAATGCAAAGGAATATCATCCTCAATAAATAACTCTGTTTTAGAGGAAGGTAGCCATGTCTGTATTCCAGATCAGGCAGCAAATGAAGTGCGAAAACATTTTATTAGCTGGAAGAAGCGGGCAAACTAAATAAACGCTACAGCTTCATCTGTTTACGTTGAAGAAGTAGGGCTGCTCTTCAATCGATCCTACGACTTAATAACATCTTTACCATCACACAGGAGAGCAAAACAAACGTTACATCATATTAGGTGAAAATATATGGGAACCACACACGATCCCACCGATTCTGGAAGAATACTCTTCCAAGAAAATAATTTACTGATGAATGATGGTAGCAATTTTTTACTTGTAGATAATAACAGGGGACCGAATGACGGAATACTAGTGTTTGCCAACGAAAAGTGAAAAGCGTGTTTATCAAATTGCGAATCATTCCTTGTGGACTGAACGTTCAAGAGTTCCAGCAGTCAGTTTGGATAGTTGTTCATACTCCACGTCGACCTTAATAGTTCTTGGGAGGAAACAATCACTATTCCAGTTGTTTACGCTTCGCTGCCAAAAAAAAAAAAAAAAAGCGAGAAACATATGAAAGTTTTTCAAAGCTATTAGAACTAATGTGCCTAGATGGAACCCTGCATCTCTGATGATGAACTTCGAAATTGCCGTCGATCAAGCAGCTAACAGTTTGCTTCATCGAACAGAGATTACTAGTTGCAATTATCATTTTAATCAACGTTTGTGGAAACAAATCCAGGGTTGCGGCCTCTTTCGAGCATGTAAGGAAAACCAGGTAATACACTGTCACGTAAGAATGTGTGTTGCTCTGGCACATATTCCCCTGGAAATTTTGGATGATGGTTGGCTGTGTATTCAGGAGAGCACGCCTGAAGGCCGATAGCTTCAGGAGTTTTATGACTATTTTGTTGATCTGTGGCTCGAGAACGAACATATGGTAAGAGAGACGTGGTTCAAGTGGTTCAAATGGCTCTGAGCACTATGGGACTCAACTGCTGAGGTCATTAGTCCCCTAGAACTTAGAACTAGTTAAACCTAACTAACCTAAGGACATCACAAACATCCATGCCCGAGGCAGGATTCGAACCTGCGACCGTAGCGGTCTTGCGGTTCCAGACGGCAGCGCCTTTAACCGCACGGCCACTTCGGCCGGCAGAGAGACGTGGAACTGCAGTGGTAGGCACCATCGCACTAATAAGGGTGGAACCAAAGATAAATGCATTAATATGAAAAGTTCATCCGAATGTTTACTCATTAGCGAAAAATATTCGAGAAGATGTTGAGTACTACGGTCACCAGTTTGACTGACTCATTTTAAACTTTGACGAGAAAAGAAGAAAAATATCGGCAATGGAGATTGACCAAATGGTCACAAGGGCTTTAATTTCGTCAAGGGCTTTAAAGAAACCCCAAATTGATTTATTTATTTTGTTTTATTTAGACGTCAAGTTCCGCAGGACCAAATTGAGGAGCAAATCTCCGAGGTCATGGAACGTGCCAGTACATGAAATTACAATTTAAAAGTAATAACAGATAAAAATAAATGTATATGAACCCGAAACAATTCACTTCATAAGTTTAAGTAAATGCGATCAACAATACAATAAGAATCAAGTTAATTTTCAAGGAACTCGACAGTAACTCGACAGAATGGGAGTGACCCATGAGAAAACTCTTAGGTTTCGATTTGAAAGCGCGTGGATTACTGCAAAATTTTTGAATTCGAGTGGTAGCTTATTGAAAATGGATGCAGCAGTATACTGCACACCTTTCTGCACAAGAGTTAAGGAAGTCCGATCCAAATGCAGGTTTGATTTCTGCCGAGTATTAACTTAAAATCATTCCTGACTTGTGTGGCCTCTGTGCAGAAGTTACAATGATGAAGAAAACATAAGAATCACTGAAAAATTTGTAAATGTAGAAAAGTAGTTTAATGTAATCATTGGGAATCTTGTAAATACCGTAAATATTATAAATAAATCAATGGTGGACGAAAAGAGACTCCCTCCTCATGGTGTTCCCTGGAAACGACACAAGTCGCCTAAAAATCTCTTGAAATTTGTGAAATATTCCCTAATTAAGGCTGACAAGGCTATCTTGAGGGCTAAGCTGTTGAGAGCTTCTTAGAATAAAGCTTCTTAGAATCAAAAATACAAAATTTTTGTAGCGGAAATATAGGTAAATAACATGCAATTAAATCTATACTCTCTCCCTCCGTTAGGTGAGCAAACCAGCATGAAACTCGTAGTGACAAAATCCATTATCATAAAAAAGTGAGTGGTCGCAATTTTGAAATCTTTCAACATATGTTAAAAACAATTTGTAGTAACACATGTATGCATAGCAGGCTTGTTGAGGATGCGACTAGGTGAGCAAAAGCGCTCACGCTCGCACGCCGCCTGGGTGGAGTGCTCGCTGGGACGATCAGAGGTTCGTAGCGCAGCACGGCAGGCGAGTAGCGCAGAAGCGGCGCAGTCAGTGCACTGGTTTCTGAGGAATGCCCATAACTAGGTTCGGCGTAGCCTTAAATATAAACATACAGTACATGTGCGCAATTCTTAACGGGAGACTCCACCCAAAAATGCTACTTTTCTTCCACTTTTCCGACAGCAACCAAATTTTAAAACAATATCTGTTACGTAAAGATGTAGGTATATCCGGATTTAGAAGTCCGTAACTTCATTGGTTTTCAACTTTCGAATTTTTAATATGATTTTATGGTATTCTTTTAGGACTCACACAGTTTTCACGTGTCATACTTTGTAGATACATTCACAAGACATAGTTCAGCGGTTCTATTCGTTCATTTTATGAGACATGTTAAAAAATTTGTTTCCAGGGTTTATGTCGAATTTCAGCCTTACATTTTATTTAATTATCGCAGCATAAATGTCATGATAAAATGCAAGAAATACGTTTTCGATATTATTAATGCATAGAAGTATGCAAACACATCAAGACTACGTAATATAAAATTTTCATTCAGTCTGGTTAATATTTATGACAACAAGTTTGGCACTGAGCTTGGAAAATTGAACTTATGCTGAAATGAGTTTTAACATTTTATCAAAAAATGAATTTTACTACAAGACACGAACCTATCAAAATTCACCAATATCTTAACGTTTAGCCTTCCTGCTTACATGAGGCTTCTTATAATTTCAAGTTCAGAATATCCTTTTTCTTGAATTTTCTGAATAAAAATCTACTCACTACCTTCTTTAGGAGGTGCAGTGGTAGTGATATATGGTTGTAAGCCAATGCTTATTTCCTTAGACCTTGATGATTGTGCTGAACAGAACTTCAGCGTAGTCCTTAAATTTGTATTTACACAGTCAACAGGTGAAATAATTGCTTTCCAGCGAGTAGCTGTCAATTGTTTCGCTTCAGTTTCCTTGTAAATCTTGCAGCATGCTTTTCCCAGTTTGAGGTTTTGTCAAGTTGGAGTAAAGCTGGTTCACTTTCATGGGGATAGAAATCGAAAATTATCTTTCGGTGTACTCAGTCCGTATTTCAAATATTTCTTAAACATGCTTAAATTCGAATACAGACAGATCGTTTTGGGATCTAAGAGTAAACTCTCAAAAAATGGGATATAGTCATTAATATTTTTTTTAAATTTGAGGTTTTAGGGTGGACTCTCCCCTTAAAATGGAGAGTAGCCTTTTTTAGGTGGATAAAAAGTAGCATGATGGTCGGGTTGGGAACTTCATAGCAGTCAGTGATATCAACATCAGCGTAACAGTGAGGGACGCCTAGTTTATATGTTTATTGTATGCGATGGTGTCTTGATGCGCTTGGTGTTCTATTAGTGTGCTTCGTGCCTTTTTATTGTAAACTGACGCAACACCACTATGTGGCTGTTAAAGTGTTACCAGGTCCGATGATGACAGCACAGATATGTCGAAAAGGATAATCGATAAAAAGATTTACAAGCGATCTCGACAAACCTAATTTCTTAAGAATAATATAATAAGTTTTTGGAGTCTACGTTTTCTTCTATTTTGGAAAAATTATGTCGGCATTCAGCAGTGCACTGCCTCAGTCTGTTAAATCTCGTTCTATTCTCTTCATATTAGATTTCATTACTTTAACCATATTTTCTCTTAACTCGAGCCTTCCCATGGTGAAATACTGTTAATAATTACACTAAAAAATACAACAAAATACAAATTTACAATCCAAAAAAATTGTCAGTACAACCGAAGTCTGATTCTTATTATTCAAAAATCAAGGCATCATGCAATAGAGACTGATTAATGTAACTATCTTCCCATTTGGTATATAAAGCTATCAAAGACGTAAAATGAAAACGTACAAGAAAAGAATGTGGGAAATTTTTTTCTCCAGATGACTATTAAAGATTCCCTACGATGCTAAGTCAGCTAGAAAGGAAGCATTACCTTGCTTCAGACAAACGTTTCTACTGGATGCTATGCCATCACAGAAACATTCTCTAATAGGTCCGCATAACTATGGAAAACATGTTCATGTAGGTTAAAGGAATGGCCCTGATAAAGTAGTGGAAGATATTTCAAGATCTGAGATCAGTCAGTAATCCAAGAGTGACTAAAAACATGAGATTCAGGGAGGCATTTGTAACACTGGTTGTTCATTGAGTGAGAAACGTTTTGTTTTGATTGTGAATACGTTATATAGACATCACTGTAATTATTTCTTTCTTCTATTCATTTCATGATTTTTTTATTTAAAACAGAATTGTCGTATCGTCTGTATCAACAATTTAACAAAAATAAATCTTTCATCTGTCTCCAAGCTTGTTAAATTCTCTACTGGAACCAGTATAAAAACGCAGTGACCTGATAGGGGTTATTGCTCTCACTCGGAACGCTGCCCCCTTTGTCCCAGTAACAGCGTTAAGTTAGTGGAACTGCGAGTGTATGTGAGAGAGAGATAGTGCGATAAATATTCATAGGACAGCGAAATCGGGGGCTATTTTTCTGTCAGAATTTGGAAGGTAGAGGTGAGAACTGGATAACTGTTCGCCGAAGTGTACAACGCTCCAACAAGAGTAGTACATCAACCTATAAGTCCCAATTTACAAACAGAAATTTTTATGTTTGTGATGCAAGAACAGAATAGTGCACGTTATTTCTGTTGGAAAATACCAAATAAATAAAGAGGCGTTTGTTGCATCATTCATCTTAGCGCGACACATGAAAATATCTTTATTAGCATAGGAGATAAAACGTTCTATTTTAAAACATACAAGTAACTGGCAACTTTTAAAAAGGAATAACGAGGCTGTAAGTCAGCATTAATTAGAATTGTGTCTCTATGCTACTAAGAAGCTTTTAAAATTAACCATATTTAGTTAAGCAGGACACTAGTTCAATTACTAAAAGCAGTGATGGCTGTAATTTTCAGCCTTACACCTATCTGTGGCGCAGTAGTATAGGTACTTTATCGACACCTGACATAATTATGAAGTAATCTGAACCTCGCGGTAGCTATCATGTCATTAGATCGCTTAGTTAAACTCAAGCGAGATATTTCCCGTATTAGCCATTAACGTAGCTAAACTCCCTCGAATCTATAGCCACATGAGATATTCAGCTTGTAGTAATTAAAACTTCCGGGCTAAGAGGCCGTGGTCCAATAGTAGAAATACTTCTCCCTCAGGGAGAAGTATTTCTACTTTTGGACCACGGCCTCTTAGCCCGGAAGTTTTAATTACTGAAGATGCCGGCCGTGAAAGCCTACACGCTATGATATTCAGCTTGTTTTAGACAGTTCGGTAGCTTGTTTCTGTCGTACTGCTAACAAAAACGGCAGTGACAGTTCATTTTAATAACGAGGGACGTATTTATCACGTAAGAGATCCACACCTTATCCGACTTGCATTGCATTTCCAACCGTCTGACAGACCAAATAACCCATGAATTTTTGATACTCCACGTTATTCACCGATACGTTATCCGCCTTTCATATACAGTGGAGAATGAGTGTCATTCCACGTTAGCGTCTCGATATTCCATTTCGGTAGATCCCCTGCTGATTGCGTAACTGCCGGCCGGAATGGCCGAGCGGTTCTAGGCGCTACAGTCTGGAACCGCACGACCGCTACGGTCGCAGGTTCGAATCCTGCCTCGGGCATGATTGTGTGTGATGTCCTTAGGTTAGTTAGGTTTAAGTAGTTCTAAGTTCTAGGGTACTGATGACCTTAGCAGTTAAGTCCCATAGTGCTCAGAGCCATTTTGATTGCGTAACTGAAAACGTAGACAGAGTAATAAAAACTCTCGAAAACAGCTCGAACATCTTCACAACGACTTTATGACCATTCGCAGGGAAGTGTGTGATGTACACTCGTCAAATATCAAGTTGTAAATAAATATATTGTTCTGTGAAATGTTTATTTCATTTTTCGTACTTTACCGTATTAGAAAAAGTAGTATTTTTATGAATACAGAGCCAATGTTACAGGACGTACAGTAGTGTCTTGTCTGTTTTAATCTCATCTTTCGTACAGTTTTTCCTCGTTTTAAACGTATCTTACATTTTCTGATCGTATGTTTCTTGCATATTTGTGGCTGGCACTCACGATATGGAGGAAGGGAGGAAGATTGCTGTTTAAAGCGCTGGTGACACTGACACCATATGAGACAGAACAAAATCGGAAAGACCAGGGAAATGGGACTCTTTGTACGTTACTTGACAGTCTGAGTGTGAGTCTCCATTCGGTCCACTTCTACCTTTGTTAGCAGCTGCTCTGTGAATATAATATTAAACGCGTGCTTGTTACCTGTATTAATAACGGAGGAAAGTACCCAAAAGTGGAGTCCCATTTTGCCCATTTTGTTTTCATTTTTTTAAAAATATAATATCTGAAATTTACGCTTTATGAACATTCTATACATATCTCATTTAGTTGTCAACTTGCTTAAGTGAAATTTTTAACAGTTTGAAATAATTGTTTTACTCTAAACAAATTATAAAAAAACGCTTACATTTTTTCTTTTTGGAAAATTGGTGCCTAATTCGGACCCCCTTTTAAAATGTTTTAAATAGCAATGAAAATGAGTCACAGAGATGTCACAGTGAAATAAAACGCAAGGTTAGACGTATTGCTTTAATGAAAACAAGAACGTATTTTGAAATAGAAAAAATTACAAAATGAAACAAAAATCGAACAATTTATGAATAAATTGCATTTAACGGCAGAGGTCACAAATTTAATTGTCTTTTTCAGCCCCTGCACACTCTGTATGTGCCCACAAGCTACACATCAGCAAACAACACTCCTTTTATGGCCTCTGAAAACTTCACGGAACAGAAGATGCACTCAGCGTCTCCATCATCTTGGGAAGGTATAACTGCTGGAATTACTTCTAATTCAGACGATCCACTAGAGATGCTGACATGTTCATCTTCATTGCTGTATTTATCGTCTTCTTTGCTGAAATGAAGTCGCTTTTTTACTGGTGCTTTTCCTTTTCCTGAAGACCTGACTGATACGGAACCGTGACCGCGACCACGTCTGTCCTTTTGTCCTTGACCACGTCTCTGTTACTTTTTAGCTTCTTTTTCTTCTTTAGCTTTCTGAGTTTCAACCAGTTGTGTTTTGTAGAGTGAGGAAGTGATCACAGTAGAACTACAACCTTTTCGTCCCCTAGTAGAGGTCCACATTTTGATTTTCGGGCCCGGAAATATGTCGAATGGACGTTTTTGGTAAACGAGCTAAATTATGGTGATGCACCACATGGTGGTGGAGTCAACCCCTGATCTGCCAAAGATGTTGATGGCTTGTTTGGACTGAATATCTCTGGCTGAGCTGCTGAAGATGTCGATGGCTTGTTTAGATCGAATAGTTCTGCCTGGTTTGCCAAAAAAGTTGATGGATTGGCTGATACAACGGTTGTCTCTTAGCGGCTTCATAAAAAGAGGTTGTTTGCTTTTTGTTTGCTTCGTCAATCTATTCTGCATCTGAGAAAAGCATCTTGTTCAAGAGATATATCCCTGTAACTTTAAAACCACCGATAGCAATTTGAGCTGTTTGACATTTGACATAAGCTCTGCCAAACTGCTCCATGATGTCATAAGCACAGAGAGCCCGTTGATTTCGTCTCGCCCACTGCCTGACTTCTTCGCTGTAGTACACTATCCAACGGCTGCAATTTATGCGAGCTATGAGGAGGCAATGACACTTTGCTAACATGGTTTGCTCTCGTTGATTAATTAAGTCAGTGTCCTGTGTACGGCTAAAGTGCCTATCCAAGATCAGTAGCACACGCTTTTCCTTTGTAGGATTGGTGTTTTCAGTGAAGTGTTGGAACCATTGAGTGAATAGATTGGTTTGCATCCAACCAGAAGGATGCACTGCAAATATTGTGCCTGGCGGTGCCCCTTTCTTCAATTGGTCACTCGTATTTTTGTGCGGAAAAATTACCAGAGGTGGTACAAATGAACCAGCAGCATTCATACATAAGACTATAGTTATAAGAACTCCTCTATTTGTTTTTTCCTCTTCAGGCCAATTACTTTCGCAACTTCGGATTGTATGACAGTGATTCCACTTTCGTGCACAATGTAGATTTTGTCTGGAGTGAACTTTTCTTTATCATAAACTTCCTCTAGAAGTTTGTAGAACTTGTGTGTATTTTCTTTGGTGAAACGAAAGGCCTTGCTGTAAGGTGTACCACTAGGTTTCCTGTCTGATAATTTAGCATGACGACGTTATAATAAAGGCTAACCCACTTTCTTCCAGCGATGTCATTATT
This sequence comes from Schistocerca nitens, assembly GCF_023898315.1. Classification (NCBI taxonomy): domain Eukaryota; kingdom Metazoa; phylum Arthropoda; class Insecta; order Orthoptera; family Acrididae; genus Schistocerca; species Schistocerca nitens. The sequence continues at coordinate 318,660,471 of NC_064619.1, read as the reverse complement.
GAAAGGATGTTCAAGGCCATTGTTTTCTGCCAACTGAATAGCCATTCTCCTAAGGTCACTACGAGTAAGCCCGAAAAACGAAGCCTCCATTGCAAGACAATAATTGAAAGCTCATCTTCAAGGGTACTGCCTAAAACGGCACGTATGCCCCTTTTAACATTCGTTGCTTCCTCTGAAGTGCCATATTTCATGTTAGACAATCTCATTACGTAGTTTTCGGGACATTATACTGCTTACTTGCTTTTTTCCAGGCCATTTTTTTAATTCTAATAGCATCTATAGCCTGTTTCATTTTGGTTGGACTCCACCTCTTCTGCTTCGTTTTCACCATTTTATTCCCTTGGATTCTGGAAAAGAAATCCAAAAGAATACATTAAAAAATAAGAGGTACCATGTGGGAACCAGAAGGGGGTCCGATTTGAGGCACCCATACTATCAGATTTATTAGATAAACGTCAAAGTAACATAGATATAAACATGATCCCCAATCCTTCCCATTAAAGAATGTGTATAGATATTATTACGTACCTTCCAATATCCTAACGAAAAGTAGCGATAAGTAACACTGTCTCAAAACTTTGATTTCACGAAAAACACGTGTTGTCATATGAACAAGCGTTAGCTTGAGCGGATGACACGAGCGCTCCACTACATAGTGGCACAAGCCTAACCTAATGCTTAGAGGGATTTCCACCAGAGTTCAGCACAATGCAGAGTCTGGTACAGAGCCTGTATAGGGAGAGAGTGGCCATAGGTGAAGTTGCCCGTGATTGGTTGATTAGCTTTGGCAGAAAAATGGCGCCAAACGTCTCTCGCGCTTCCTATGTTCACCGTGCTTTTGAGTTGAATTGAAGTTCAGAGGACTTTTGGAAACGATTAAAAGGTATTTGAATTATTGAGAGACTTGTTATGCGTTGTGCATGCATGTTCGATTTAGTTGTATATCGTTTTTAGTACGTAATTAGCGTTTGCGATTTTAAATAAGAGTTGAAATAATGAAGCGTTTTGTGATGAAGTCGGCAGGCCTACATGTTTGAAGTAAACACGTTAGTAATTGTACAGTGTTTTTCTTTTTTTTCTTTTTTTTTTTTTACATCTGTGATTCGTTCTGCAGACGTTCGTAAACGATGCCAGGTTGTGCTGCATTTCGTTGTTTCAATAGAGGTGAGGGTGGATTTCGCATGTTAGCACTTCCACGCAATGAAGAAAGACGAAAGCAGTGGGCAGTCGCAGTCAACAGGGCTGACATAAATCGAACAGGAGCCTTGAGGAAACCAACCAAATACTCTTATCTATGCGAAGTAAGTCGTTTTTGCTTTTTACTACATATAAAACAACTTGCAATATACATAGTTAAATTTGAAAACACACCTGTAAATTGGCTGTGTGAAAATTATTATAACACATTATTCTTATAAACAAAGGCATTTAACGAATGATTTCGCCATACTGTCTTGTGCTTTTGATTCGGTGAGTGTGTACTCCACTACTGGCCATTCAAAAGTCCCGCCCGCAGTTTGGCAGAAAAATGGCCGCCGTGTCGTCCGGTTGGCTACTCTCTCCCTATACAGACTCTCTAGAGAGTGGAGCCCTAGGGATCCGCTTTGGGCTTTGGGGCCGGGGGCCGGATTTAGATACTTTCGTCAATAGCTTCGGTGCCATATTTTAATATTCTGAACGATGTTTAAATTCACTGCTGCCTTCATAAAAATAATAAATAATTTTTTCAAGAGAATTCATGATAATTATTTAGTACCCCCTCTATTAAGTCTGTATTAGTTACAGTAGTCCAGCAAAAAACTGCACTCTCCTAAAACGACTAGATAAAGCTGAGTATCAGATCAGGACTTTAACATAGGTCCTTGAACTTCACGGGATATGAAAATACGAATTTTTTTAGCCACGCACATCTCACAGATCCATTCAAAGTTTTAGTTCCTCACACATTTGCCTACATGCCCTCCTGTGATGCTGTAGGACCACCGCTCCAGGAGGGGGGGGGGGGGGGGGAGCGGTGGAGCCAGTGAAGACAGTGAGTTAATAACAGGCTCAGGGCATTACTGTCATGAAGAATTTTTACTCTTTATGGGCATATTGGCTGCAATGAGAGAAGCTAAATTCTGTGTTGCAGGCTGGTACTATAATCAATCATCTACCTTTCCTGATCGGCGACATTGTTTTAATTTGTGACAAATGTTAATTTCACTGCATTATATACGCCACTAAAAAGCAAAGACGTGTTTTTGCCGTCGCGCTTTACTATTTAAACAACGGTACACGTAGATTTTTAAAGTGACACAAGAAATTGTCATTCTACCCGTCAAAGACACGTTCCCATTTTAATCAAAACACGTGATCTTCTTGGTTTATTGATTTTTCCACTTTCTTTTTTTATTTTCTCATTTTCTCTCAAAGCTACTTGGAATGTATACAGTGAAACAAAACGGCAAATGAAGCGAAATGGTTCCTCCTTTACAATTTTGAAACATCGACTGCCCACAAAATATTGGCACATGCATCGAAGAAAAGCACTGACGGACAATACCTGGTGGCTTTATAATATTTCTTATTTTAAAGGGAATTATCAGCTTTTTAAACGGGGGCTACTTGTAGACGAATTTGGTATAACGACTGTTCCATTTGCCTAACGAAGTGGAATACTGTGTGGCAACCCGCTGCACTACCGTATATAGGCTATGAATTCATTCGACCAGTTAGTTGTGTATTTGGATAAAGGGCTGTGTGAAAAATTTACCTGCTGACGCTAAAATGTTTCGAAGAACAAGAAACCTTACGTAATTTTTACATCAGCATTCGCCACCGTGGGCAGCGGAATGTGTGTCAGCTGTGGATAACATGAGTTTCTTCTGTCTTATTGTCTATAGTTTTGGAACCTAGAGTAATGGCTTTTTCTTATTTAATATTGTCCAAACAAGTCACATCGCATTTGTACCATCATTATTGGGTCCTTATGTCGTCATCTATCTGAAAATACAACATGTTTTATGATAGTAGGGGCGATTTGAAACTGAGCTCAAGTAGCGTATTGTGTCTACTGCTACCTTTTGTTTCTTACCTTCGTTATTAGTCTGTGAGGATTCTTAGAAAAGGCATGGAACAGTTGAATACCACATAGTTTGTAAAAATATGATGGATTATGAAGGTAGTCAAAAACCATACCCACTGTGAAACATTTTTTTGTCAGTGTTTACGTTTGTCTTCCGATGTTCTTATCCTATATAAGTATTCCTCACACGAAACCAGAGGCATACGAACCCCGCACATGTAAATTTTACTAAGGGCACCTCAACATCGTTTGGTACTACATTCAAAATTTTGCTCCTAATAGGTGTACGGCTACTTCTTATATGCAGGTTCTTGCGTTGGCCTGGCCTCCCTTATTTTGAAATTTCGGTCCGTACACCTGCGACAAGACAGCATTTTAACATTTCAACGGGCTGTTAGAGATCGATCGTAATTGAAAAATGCACTTCTTTACAGCCAGTGATCTGGAAGCTGGTCTGTGCCGACATTCACCTGCGTTATTTTTGGTGTGTTACTGCGAGCTCCTAACCTTCCTCAGCCTTGTCAGATTGTACTCATTACACAATAAAACGTCTCCCTTGTTTAAATAAATACTTTATCAGACAGTGTTCTGACGTTTTTGTAATTAAAACCACCTGCGACAAGCTGCGTCCTTGGTAGTAGCCTCCCTTAGATCCCTCCGGACCGTGGGTTTTTCGCAGTGGCTGCAAATTCAGCTGCAGCTGGCGCATTGTCCAGGCTACGCGTTAGAGCGCCTGAGTTTCCCAAACTCGTTAAGCTGCAACTCAGAGCGGGCTGGAACATCATTACGAACTCTAGCACAGCTTAGCTCCGAGTTCCTCGGGACGCTATAGCGACGCGATGCACCTACAGGACACATTCATTGAACTTCGTCCTCACTTCTAGCCGCTCGTCCCTTGAAAATTTCCGAGGCACCAATAACTTAGTAGCTGTTTACATACACATTACCTGACCAAAACTACCCGGACACTTATGAAAGAAAATTAATATTGGATGTGTCAAGATTTCGCCTTTATCAGGGCTCGAACTCTGCTGTGGACATTTTCAGTTGTCTGAATGTCTGTGGAGGAATGGCAACCCATTCTTCCTCAAGAATTGAAATCAGAGAAGGCGGTAATGTTGGACGCTGGGGTCTGAAGTGAAGTCGACATTCTAACTGATTGTAAAGCTGCTCATTTTCTTCAGGTCTCGCCTCTGGAAAGGTTAGCTCATTTGAAGAATGTTATTGTCCACAAACCATTGATTCACATGTCCTTGGTTTATGATAGCGTGCACTGTTATGTTGATGCAAACAGTCAGCGCCAACGGACTGTTCCTTGCTGTACACAGCCCACAATGCTGTAAAATACGTTCAAAGCCTACCACAAGTAGCGTTTTCCTAAGCGCATCGGAAAACCACTCCCTGACTGCAGGTAAGGCTCTGTAGCCATATTCCGTACCCAAGCTGTTCAATCGTATTGCCACAGAATATAGCGAAATTCGTGATTGCAAATCACCCGTTTCCAGTCATATAATGTGCAGTGTCGTCATTCTTTACACGACGCAAGTATCCCTTAGCATTCAGTGCATAAATGTATGGCTTGTGCGGAGCTGCTAGCTCATTGTACTCCATCCGCTTTAACTCCAGCCGCACAGTTACTGTGCTAGCTTGACTGCTGATAGGACTTCTACATCTACATCTACATGGATACTCTGCAAATCACATTTAAGTGCCTGGCAGAGGGTTCATCGAACCACCTTCTCAATTCTCTATTATTCCAATCTCGTAAAGCGCGTGGAAGGAACGAACACCTATATCTTTCCGTACGAGCTCTAATTTCCCTTATTTTATCGTCGGTGTCAACAAAATATTTTCGCATTCGGAGGAGAAAGTTGGTGACTGGAGTTTCGTGAGAAGATTCCGTCGCAACGAAAAACGCCTTTCTTTTAATGATTTCCAGCCCAAGTCCTGTATCATTTCTGTGACACTCTCTCCCATATTTCGCGATAATACAAAACGTGCTGCCTTTCTTTGAACTTTTTCGATGTACTCCGTCAGTCCTATCTGATAAGGATCCCACACCGCGCAGGAGTATTCTAAAAGAGAACGGACAAGCGTAGTGTAGGCAGTCTCCTTAGTAGATCTGTCACATTCTCTAAGTGTCCTGCCAATAAAACGCAGCCTTCCCTCCCCAACATTTTCTATGTGTTCTTTCCAATTTAAGTTGTTCGTAATTGTAATACCTAGGTATTTAGTTGAATTTACGGCTTTTAGATTAGACTGATTTATCGTATAACCGAAGTTTAACGAGTTCCTTTTAGCACTCATGTGGATGACCTCAAACTTTTCGGAACTCACGAGTTATTCCTTCCGCTTCAAGAATGCCTGGTCTTGTTTTATCAGTGATTGTTCCTTCGCGTTTCCACTTCACAGTCACATTGCCAACAGTCGACCTGGGCAGCTATAGAAGGGTCGCAATGCCCATAATGGATATGTTACTCAGGTGACATACAATGACTAGTCCACGTTCGAAGTGACTAAGCCCTCCTGATGGAACCATTCGGCTGTTACTGCTTTTCTGCTGACAACATAATTTTTGGCTCCTCCTTTTTATACTGGATAGTCCGCCGCTGTTAACATCTAGCGGCCACTTGCGCATACCACTGAGTGTCCGGATCCTATGATCAAATAGTCAACGTTTCGATGACGAACAATTAAGAGGAAGCTTTTGGGGATAAGAAATGAGCAACTTACGTACTTCAAGATATAATGAGCGAATGCAATGTTACTGGATTATTGATCCTTAAACAGTGAAATTGCTGCCCACGATGATGCAGTCTATTAATGCCGGTGAAGAAGAGGCGCGGAAGCAGTGGTGTGCTAAACGATGGGCACAGCACAGCGAGCTCATTTCCTCCGGAATCTCGCGTAGGTCTCTCAGATATTATGGAAATGAGTACCAGGACGTTTGTAATTGCTAAGTTGCCCACATTAGAGAACCCGAAACAGTGACTTTGGCTGCTTCCTGAAAACCAGAGGCAAATACCGATGTGCAACCTCAAATTTTTACCACCGCCGAGAAGTGCTGTGATTTAATTCTACTGAATTATCCATGAGATTTGTCTGATTAACATCAAATACAAGCTCTAGACCTGCATCCAGTCGATCACTTCAGGTGAAAACTCCTTAGTAAGATAACAGAGACTTTCAGCCAGTACATTATCCGTCATTTCCCGTAGCGATGTTTTTCTTGTATCTACTATATTAACCTTTTGCTTGAGGTTGCAATTTTCGTATTTACTTCCTCTTTTAGATATTATACGCACCTTAGTAACATGTATTGCAAGTCAGAATCAACTGTTATTTAAAGTGACACAATAGGTTTTGTGGAGAATACTTTCCACGAGCTGCTCCTGTGAAACATTATAGGAGAACACTGCTTATTGAAGTATTTCAATCGACGTACGAGGTCAGTACATGACTATTTTGGAAACTAGTTTTATTTAAAAGACGATATTTTAATCTATGTTAATTAATTACAACATCGATATGTTTCCTAATATTTTGGCTAGACAGAATCGAATGTTAGTTTCTTAATCGACTGATTAAATCATTTATATACAGTTTTGCGGGCCCCTTCAGGAGCTCACGCTCGCCGCCTGGGGAATAAATGGAGCGGTCAGAAGACATAACATAGCGCAAGGGAAGTGCTACGAATGCCCTTCCTCCAGAGGAGCGATCTTACACTACCGGCCATTAAAATTGCTACACCAAGAAGAAATGCAGATGATAAATGGGTATTCATAGGACAAATATATTATACTAGAACTGACATGTGATTGCATTTTCACGCAATTTGGGTGCATAGATTCTCAGATATCAGTACCCAGAACAACAACCTCTGGCCGTAATAACGGCCTTGATACGCCTGGGCATTGAGTCAAACAGAGCTTGTATGGCGTGTACAGGTACAGCTACCCATGCAACTTCAAGACCATACCACAGTTCATCAAGAGTAGTGACTGGCGTATTGTGACGAGCCAGTTGCTCGGCCATCATTGACCATACGTTTTCAGTTGGTGAGATATTTGGAGAATGTGCTGGCCAGGGTAGCAGTCGAACATTTTCTGTATCCAGAAAGGCCCTTACAGGACCTGCAACATGCGGTCGTGCATTATCCTGCTGAAATGTGGGATTTCGCAGGGTAGAGCCACAGGTCGTAACACATCTGAAATGTATCGTCCACTGTTCATAGTGCTGTCAATGCGAACAAGATGTGACCGAGACGTGTAACCAATGGCACCCCATACCATCACGCTGGGTGATACGCCAGTATGGCGATGACGAATACACGCTTCCAATGTGCGTTCTCCGCGATGACGTCAAACACGGATGCGACCATCATGATGCTGTAAACAGAACCTGGATTCATCCGAAAAAATGACGTTTTGCCATTCGTGCAATAACGTTCGTCATTGAGTACACCATCGCAGGCGCTCCTGTCTGTGATGCAGCGTCAAGGGTAACCGCAGCCATGGTCTCCGAGCTGATAGTCCATGCTGCTGGAAGCGTTGTCGAGCTGTTCGTGCAGATGGTTGTTGTCTTCCAAACGTCCCCATCTGTTGACTCAGGGATTGAGACGATCCGTTTCATCCATGCGGATAAGATGCCTGTCATCGCGACTGCTAGTGATACGAGGCCGTTGGGATCCAGCACGGCGTTCCGTATTACCCTCCTAAACCCACCGATTCCATATTCTGCTAACAGTGAAACGCGTATGTACTCGGTAGCAGCGATGGCGAGGCATGACAGAATCTCTGACCAGAGAGTTATTTATCGTTGCTAGTCTGCGCTTGACCGCGCGAGAGTTCAGTTCTGTTGTTGTACGTAGCGAGTCGCGAGAGCATGTAGTAGCGCGCGAGAGACAGTCGCAGTTGTGTGTGAGGAGTCGGCGGGCGTCGACATGGGGCTCTGGTCAAGGTTCAGGACGAGGTGTATTTTTAAATAAGGTAATGAAGCAGCATTGCGCTCATCTGATAATGTAATGTATCTTAACAGTAATTAATTTGTTCAAGAATCGCCCCAATAATAATTTTGTTCTGAAAGCAATTTTTTAAGAAAATAATCATTACAGTTGAAACAATACTTCCTATGCTTTTCCTGCCAGAATCAATTTATCAGATTTGCACAGGGCCTAAGGTCAGCGCAGATGACCTTATAAAATTTATCAGGTTGATCATAACGTTAATTTTGTGGGGACTTCGCATTTTTGCACATTTTTGTTATCATTGAGTTTTGTTACTGTGGGAAGATGACATTTGGCTCCTATTTGCATTTTCATTCAATTCATATTATTTAAAAATAATTCCGGGGAGGTTACACTTAGCACGATGTCCATTCACATTTAAAATAATTTCTTTCATTTTTGCGGGAAGATTACACTTGGTTCGATTCCCATTAACATTTAATTATTGTCTTTTCAAAATTCTCCAAAGAAATTACATTAACATTATATTATTGTCCTTTTTTCAAAAATTCTCCGGTGAAATTACACTAATGTCCCGCCTTTTTTCAAAATTCTCCAGCGAAATTAAACAAATATATCATTTTTCAAAATTCTCCAAGGAGGTTACACTTGGCGACATCCAGTCCAGGATCGTATTCCGTTGAGAATCTTCTGAAAAGTAGTCAGATATTTGCTCTTATTTACTTAATATAATTAGCATTTGGTGCAACGCTTTTACTAATTTTATGACTTTCTTTCCTCAGATCATCGGCAATTCGTTGCTCTGTTGTATTTGTGTTTGTTGCTTTTTGCATTGTGCTTATTTCATTTGTGAATAATTGTGTCTATTGTAAAAATGCCGCGAAAGGCTGTGAATAGTGTATCGCGAGGTATTATGAACGAAATAACCGAATTAAACAACTTCACCGATAGTACTTGTGACACGCAGTGTAATGATGACAATCCTGCGTTCACTGACAATCAGTGCGTTCCAACCACTAATGATGATTTTTATCTTACTGATGAACAAACGATCTCAATTGTCTCCTCTGCTAATTTGATGACAATTGATGACGCGGGGCGCCCTATTGTAATGAGTGCTACCCAGCTTAACACACCCTGTTTGAAAAATTCAAGTGACGAACAGACAAATTTGTCTAATGAAAATCGACAGTGTTTTGAAAGTACGACGGATTCATTTAATTCCGAAATAGTGACTGACAGTGTACATCCGACTGGCAAACCTTTTGGTAGATTACAGAATGTCCAAATGGATACACAAAATGTGACAATTGCAGACACTCCATCACACAGTAAAGAGAATAGAGATATTCATTTTAGATTTGATCAAATTATGGCAATATTGCTACAACAGAGTAAAAAACAAGACAACCTTAAAGAAGATATCAAACAGCTTAATGAAAAACATGACAGCCTTAATGAAAAATTAGACAACAATTCTAGACAGCTTAGCGAGCAGATTACAGCCGTTGCCGCGCAGTGTCATGATACTAAGGAACAGTTACGCGAGGAAATTGAGGCTTGTTCAAAGAAAAGTAGCGAAGAAATTAGATCTGTTGCTCAAGAATTAAAAGATATGCAAACAGTTACAACAGGAACACTTAGAGAAGAAATTAGCGCAGTCGGTAAACAATGCTCTGAAAAGGCTACACAATTACGCGACGAGTTTAAAGCAATGACAGCAGAATTTTTGTGCACAATGGATGAAAAGATTGACGCGAAATTCGACCAACAGAACACTCAAATTGACGAACGTTTTAATCTTCACATACAAAACAGTGATTCGCGTTTCCGCAAATTTATTCAGGATCAAAATAAAGTAAAACGTCAAGTAATGGAAACAATCACTGCACAGAGACAAGAAGACAAACGTAAAATGTTTGCGAAAGCAAAAACATACGTAGACAACAATATTGCTACAGTGTCCGACAAAATTAATACCATCGAACAGTTGAACGCGGAATTACGTGATGAAATTTCTGATCTTAAATCAAAAACAGATACACACACAGTAGATATTCAAACAGTGACAGACAGATTCGAACAATTAGAACTAACACAGGATTGCGATGTCATCAAAGCTGACGTTAAAAAACTGAACGAAACTACACGTAAATTGCAAAAACAGATTAATGCTTCTGACAGTAAAAACGAAGATCAGGCAAAAATACTGACTGAAAAATATGATGAATTGGCCAATGGTATTGAGGTTATCGAAAGTACTAATGACAATAAATCAGACGATACTGCACCGATTTCATTTAATCAAACACCTGAATTTCAAAATCTACAACAGACAATCAATGAGATCGATTCGTCTAATAATACCTTACGTAGAAAATTGTCATGTTTACAGCAAGAGGTAACTGAGATGAAAAATATTTCAGTTAATAATACATTACAGCAGACGCCACTTTGTGAACAATCGTCAGACTCACGCAGCGCGTATAATTTGGGTAATCTACAGAGAGTACGGGACTTAGATTCCGAACAACCACAGTTCAACAGATTCTCTTACAATCCTGAACCTGTTCCATCATACAGAGACGATAATTTTGATTACAAATATTTTCTGTCAGTGAGAAAATTTAAAGTGTTTAAAAATGACAGAACACAGATTCACCCACTGGATTGGATACAACAGTTTAGCTTTGCTTTTCCACCGACTTGGCCTGTTACGCATAAACTTGAATTTATTTGCAGTTTTTTGGAAGGCGAACCGGCAACTCGTATGAGACCGATCGCGAGACAGTGTTACTCGGTAGAAGAGTTTCAGAATGCTTTTCTATCAGCATATTGGTCGAAGACGACACAGCGCGGAATTAAAGATCAGTTAATTAGTTTACCGAATTATGAGAACTCAAATTTTCCTAGTGTGACGCAATTTTTTGAGCACATGGTGCAACAAAACCAGTACCTAAGTGAACCGTACAGTGAATCTGCACTCATTCAATTATGCATTTCTAAATTACCACGATCATTAAGAGTGTCACTTCTAACGGGTCAGCAAAAAGAAAATATTTCAGCGTTCAGAGATCTGTTACAGCTCTTGGAAGTACAACAATCTGATTGTTCCTTTGCAAACAAAAATTTTTCGTATAATAACCAAGGTCAACAAACTCACAATAATTACGATCAGTCACGTAATTTCAATAGTAAAAGTAACAGACGCTTTAGGCACGACAACTACCAGAACTTTAATAACAGACAAAATTCTAATTATCAATATCGTCAAAATTATCAGCAGCAGGAACCATATTTTAGTAACAATAGAGGTTTTTCACAGCAACAGCATGAAAGTCATCCGGTTAGCATACCTAACCAACAATGTAATGCACAATGTTTCGCCGCGTGCACGTATAGTCCAGGGTACAACAAATGGTAACGCACGGCAGCAAAGGAACAACTACGTACAGAAAACACAGTATTTCAATTCCTATCGCAATGCACCGTATAGGAATGACTATCACGACAGACGTAAAAATAATGAGGACAATTTTCAGCGTACATCTAACAACAGTCGGTCATACCAACAGCAAAATTATCCACAAGAACCTATTCTCATGAATGAACCCGACAGTAGGTATCATCCAGTTCAAATAGTCGAAATGCCACAGAATCGTCCTGACAATAATAATACGTCAGATAGGATTTGACTAGATACAGTACAGATCGCATCTTCCAGTAACACAAGCACTACCTTTGACACGCAAAATGTTGTTCACGAAAATGTTATTACTTTTGACGACATCAGAGACACTCTTTTACAGGAAAGACCAGTTGTTGAGAAAACTATTTCACATCCTGTCATCGAAATTAAAATTGGTTCATCGAAATTTTCAGCAGTAATCGATTCTGGATCACCTATGTCAGTTATAAATGAGGAGACTTTCAACGAGTGTAACAAAGAGAATACATATCCTACATTACCTTTAGGCAAAACGAAAGTAAAAGGAGCAGTATCGAGTAAAGGAGTAGACGTTAAATTACAGACACATTTATCATTTTGTATTGCAGGTCACACATTTCACTCAAATTTTTGGATTGTTCCTTTATTGACAACAGACGTTATTTTAGGTACTAATTTTCTGGTACAACACGACGCATTATTGACTTTCAAAATTCCTATTTAATGTTGAAGGACGAGAATGTACAACTGGCTTTAGAATTTCAACACTCTTTATCTGCGGAAGAGCAAACAATTAATCGTACAGAGGTCATTTCCGCAACACGTAACATAGACTGTAATTCCACATTGTTCACAGATACGTACGTACATAACTATAATACTCCAGACGAAGCTGACTACGACGTAATTCAGTTGATTTCTGATAAAGTTAAACAAAGCAGTGCAAATACAGACGACGAACGCACGCAACTACACAAAATTCTTTTACAGCAAGCTCCAGTTTTCGACAATATTCCTGGTACTATGTCCGGATTTATGTATGAATTTCAAGTGAAACAGCACGATACATTTAAAGCTAAACATTATCCCATTCCATATATCCACCGAGAACAAGTTAGAAAAGAGTTACAAGATATGCTCGACCAAGGAATTATTGAACCGGCAGTTAGTCCGTACATAAACCCGCTGCATATTGTTAAGAAAAAAGATGGCTCACTTCGCCTTGTACTTGATTCGCGTCACATCAATGACATTATTATCAATGAAACAGATCGACCACAGACATTAGAGGAACTTCTACAGAAATTTCATGGTACGGCTATTTATTCCACACTAGATTTGAAATCGGGATTTTGGCAAATTCAACTTCATCCGAATTGCAGAAAGTACACAGCATTTCTCTGTTCTGGCGACTGTTATCAATTTTGTAAATTACCATTCGGTTTAACTATTTCTTCAGCAGCTTTTATTCGCGGTTTGAACACTATACTTCCGACAGAACTTAAAGACAGAATCACGACGTACGTAGACGACATTCTTATCGCAGAAGCTAACTGGTCTGAACACAATATGATTATAACTATTAACTATTATTAACTATACAGTGAGCTGTGTGACACGTTGTATTGTCCCACTGGTAGACGCCATTGTGGCGAGGCAAAACAACCTGGTTGTGTGGGGGTGGACTTGTATCTATCCTTGGTCTCCAAGGATAGATACATACTTTTGCTGATCCATTGTGCCTTCCAGAATGACGAGATCACCCAGGGAATGACACTAAAACATTCCCTGGACCATAACTGTCTCTCCTTGGGTCTCTTCTCTTACGATTATTGCAAGGTGTTTGCTTTCATACATTTCCCGCTGATGGAGCATGAAACTTGATTCATATCCAAAGGTCACCTGTCGTCACTCAGTGGACATCCAGTTGCCGTACTGGCGTGCAAATTCCAGCCGATGAACAAGAGTCAGCATGGGTGCGTGAACCATCTGCCAACGGCGGAGGCCCATATGCGGCAACGTTCCCTGAACGGTCGTTGAGGAAACACTGTTGGTAACCCCTTGGTTCATCTGGGCCATCACTTGCTTAACAGTTGTACGTCTGTTCGCCTGTACACATCTCCATGCCATCGATCACCCCTGTCATGTATGGCAAGTCATGCACCACAGTTGCCTCAGCGCCAGTTCTGGATGGCGCCATTTTGCCACACATGGTATACTTTAATTGTGGCGACATGCGAGCAGTTTACAAATTTAGCTGTTTTCGAAACGCTCCACTCTTTTCCAGAAAGCCAATGATCGTGCCCATTTTGACATAATATAAAACACTCTGTTTACACTGTTTACACATTACGACAACGAGTGCACTGTTTTGCGCGTCCCCTAACACTCTTTATATGCTATCCACTGCTAGTACTGCCACCTGCCGTCTGTGAATGATTATTGCACGTTGAGGTCGAACATCGATAGAGGTCACATTAATGTGAATGGACCATGTGTATTCAAGGGAAAATTAAGAGATTTCTCGTTCATAAATAGCATTTGAATCTTGGTTGCCTTTGACAATATTGCATTATGTGTTGTATAAGAAGAAGAAACACCTACTAGCACGTCACTGTATACGACAGTGGCAGATTCGTAACCTATCGCGACTGTAGATTCTCTTTCCTTGAAGAAGTTCGCATTAGTTGGGATCCCACGCCTGTCACGCGAGTATAGAACCGAAGGCGTCAGGAGGATCGAAGTGCACGGCAGGATGCCTGCCACTCCAGGTGACTTGCGTATTAGAGGACAGTCGCAGCTTGTTCGCTCGGCCGTGTAGGCTCGTGTAGGATCATACAGCCATGTCACATACCTAGAGTTGCTGTGAGCAAGACAATGTGGGTACATGGGCAGCGCGATGACGTCTGGCGCACTACGGAGTGTCAGTTAGGATGAATATTGTTGCGGCCTCCCTTGATGCAGCATCAGAGAGAGGTACGCCGACAGTGGTGCGCTCAAAAAGACAATTGAAACATGAGTGCACAATGTTATCTTTACATACAAGTCGCGGTTCTTCGTGCAGCATCATGCTGATGGGTGTGGAATATCCTAGGAGAACGAGTATTGTCAGTTTTCATCATTAACCTCATATGAGCCCAGCACCTGACATGAAGTTGTGGTGTGCCAACGGGTGAACATAGATGATAATTTCGACAGCCGCCGCTACGTTTCTGTCGTGTTAAGGGTCGTGACTGTAGCCTGTCTCAGAAGTGTTCGTGACGTAATCATTCAAGGCGATAAAGCAATATTGCATGTCGTCCTTGTTGTCGTGACCTTCCTCGATACTTATGGTGTTCGGCTGTTCTCCTTTCCAACACATTCGCCCGATATCTCTCACTCTGTGAATTCCTGGGATGCCGAGAGTCCGGCGGCCTGCCACTCGCCAGCCACTAATGCTTATAACTCGGCCATACAGTTGTAGCAGCATGGAGTGACGTACTCACATTTGTCATCCAACCTCACTTCGTTTCGTTGCCCAACCAGGTTAGTGTAATCACTGCGGCTCTGTTCATTACATTTTGCACCCAGTGCACCCCCAAATCACCTAGAAATTTAATAATGTAATCTTCCCACTACAGCATGTATGCACAACAAGTGAAATTCCTGTAATTGCTATCCTTCTAGATACTCCAATTGTAATGGTAGCGGGTAGCGGGTAGCACGTGGTCATTGTTCTGATGGGCTGTATTAAGCAATTTCGAAACGATCGCCGTGTAGTTGACAACGTGGTACGCCTCATTACCCACAGTAATTGACACGAGTCGTTGAGACATGAAATGCATCAATGTGCTCTCTGGCTCAGCGACTGAAATACGTTTCGAATTTATAATTCATGCCGATGCAAAAGAATGAAATGCCCTTTAATTAGTTTTTTTATAAAAGAAAGGTAATCATTTCGGGTTAGTATAGGGCATCTACTGTTATCATCTATGGTTATTCAAATTATAAAATTAATGAACAATCTGGCGATGTGAGAATAGACTTTGAAATGAGTTGTAGCAAGTAACAACGCGAAGAATAATGATGAGGCGCAGTTTTTGATGTTCACAGTAACTCATTCTCTGCATTACCTTCTTATTCATACCAAATCTTACTGCCGTTTCGCCATTTTTCTGCTGATTTTGATATTGCCCTGTATTCGTCGCACCAAAAACCATTGTGTTAGTTTCACTTTGTTTCACTGAATCCCACTACATCTACATTTAGTCTGTGAATGTATATTTCCAGTTCTGTAGCTTTCTTACGATACTTCTTACATTAGTAAAATGTTACCGTTTCTATTGTCATTCAGTCTTTTATTCTCATTGTTACATCCCATTTGGGGATCCGAATGGGGGACTAATGCTCATTCTTTTCCCAGTGCAGAGATCATCAAGATGCCTGTTTCAGCTATAGGCCACACATTCAGTGTCTTTCATGCGGTGGTTTCCACTGCCTTCTACATCCTCATGCAGTATGGCTGTATTCCTGTCTTTCCCTGAATATTTGTGTACTTCCTTCCTTTGTCGATCAGTTGAAGTATTTCATGTGTTACCGAATGTTTCTTCGTAGTTAACTTCCTTGTAACTATGTTTGTCTCGCCAACATCCATGATTGGCCCTTTTTAGAATGTCCAGTCTTTTTCAACTGAGCAGCCTACTGTGCAGTTCCTTGTCGCAGTATCCAAAACCTTAGTGGACTTCACACGTGTCTCGTCATCCCTCAGTACTGCAGCGTCCCACCTTCTGGCACGCTGAGTCTTCCGTTCGATTGTCTTGAACGTCAGTCTACTCTACATCTTTACTAAATTGTGATCTGAATCTATATCTCCATCTGGGTACGCCTTATATATCTGATTTCGGAATCTTTGTCTGTTCATGATGTAATCCAGCTGGAACTTTCCTGTGTCCCCGAGTCTTTTCCTAGTATACCTACTCATTCTGTGATTCCTGAACAGAATATTCGCTATTACCGTCTGAAATTTGTTACAGAACACAGTGTTTCTCCTGCCTCGTTACTACTGGCTAGCCCATATTCTCTCGACCCCCTTTCTTCTATTATTTCAACTGCAACCGCATTCCAATCCCCAAGGATTATTAGATTTTGATCTCGTTTTATATACTGAATTACCTATTCAGTGTCCTTATATACTTTCTCTACCTCTTCATCTCCTGCTGGATGTTGGCTTGTAAACCTGAACTATCGTTGTCGGATTTCGTTTGCTGTCGAATCTGATGAGAACAAGCCTGTCTTTGGACTGTTCACACTAGCTCACTCTCTGCCCTACCTTCCTATTCATAATTATGGTAATCTTGCACCCGTTATACCATTTTCTGCTGCTCTTGACGTTACCCTGTATTACTCTGACCAGATATCCTTATCTTCTTTCCATTTCACTTCACAGATTCCCACTGTATCTAGAGCGAGCCCTAGCATTTCCCTTTTCAGATTTTGTAGCTTTCCTATTACGTTTAAACTTCTGACATCCGAAGCTCCGATTCGAATCTTTTCCCGTCGCTAGTTATTCCATCTTTTTCTCATGATCATCTCCCCGTTGTATATCCGAAAGGGAAACTAATCCTGAATCTTTTGCCAGTTTTTTTTTCAGTTACCGGCCACATCCTGCCACATGTCGTGTGGATACACATTACGTGTATGTGATGCGGTCGTTTCCACTGCCTTTTGCATCCCCATACCGTTGATCATTCCCGATACTTCCGCTTTTCGTGGGCAGTTTCCCACCGTCCTAAACCTCTGTCCGCTCCTTCGCCCTCTGTGATGAGGAAAGAGGATCATCGGTCATCATTGCTGGTGATTTTTATTGAGAATTTAAGCGTTGACTGGGACTGAACTCGTGACCCTAGACGTCCTGATTACTAGTCAGAGACCTAGAAAACGGGTTCATCTGAGCATTCACCTGCCTTTTACTGAAAGTACGCTAGCCTCACGAGCTCTTAAATTGATCATCATTACGAAACGCACTTAAAGACACATTGAAGAAGCTTATGATAGTATACAAAGAACATCAGAAGCAATGACATGAACGTGGGCCAGAACACATGTCGAATTTCTTACTGCCGTTAAGCCCGTTACAATTCAAGAACGTGACCCGCGAAACCTATTAATCGAAATTCCGCTATCATAATCCGCCCAGAATGTGTCTTCAATTTTGACTATTAACACAAATACTAAGGATGATCAAAGACCCTCCGAAACATGTTCAAGATTCGTGATGGTTTCGTTGTCTTCAGCCTACAGTGTAGCCCCTTAGGTGTAGGTCCTTTCTGTCTCTCGGCACGAACTAAATGTCATCTCACCCAGAGCTCTACCATTGCTTCCGGATAACCGGAATTTGTCAGATTCCGTGACCTGCTTGACCGAAGAAAACATAGTACTGTACGTGTCTGGCGTAGAAAACTTTCCTTCCTTAGGTACGTTGATACAGTGAGGGTTTTATTGCTTCAACAAATATTTCGTCTGATGACAGCTGAAGTATAGTGATAGCCTTATGGAAATTAATGTGATCAATGTGTATTTTTGTACATACAAGCAACTCAGCTTTCATCAATATCTAACGTTCATGGCTAATTAACTCTAATACATCAAGTTAAGCAAAGAATCTCTCTAAGAAATTTAACATGCTGTATTGCGGCCACAGGTAGCATCAAGGTGAGACACATGATATTGTCTTATAATGTAACATCATATTTTCTTGTCTCCCACTGGTGGATCTCAGACCAAGTAAACAGACACTCGCCATGTCCTTATAAGTAAGTGTAAGTTTTCCTGACTTCTGGTTGGCTATTGGTTAAAGAGCAAATGTGGCTCATATGGTGAAGAAATACAAACGGATCACCAAGTCTGGTGATGATAGCATGGCCGTGTCAGCAGCGGTCGCACACATGGGAACGAGGCAGATGATGTACGTAGATGTATATATTTAGGAACAAAATTGTAAAATTTCTTTTGTGACCTTATTAAAATCAGGCGAAATAAGAAACCACGTGTTAAGGCAGAAGTAATTTAAAAAAAAAGTCTTGGAATCCTAAACCCGTGTTTAGTGTGTTAAGTGTAGAATTTCCACGACCAGTCTCATTCTCTCATCCTTGGCACTGGAGTCATACGCAGGTAACTTTATTTGGAATTGTCGCAAATAGTCTGTTCAGATGTGCCACGTTAGTGTTTGGATTTTCTTGTCTTCATATCACTCACCCATCATCATCATCCCAAAATCATTTATTAACCACCTTCAGTTGCTCACGTGAGCTATGAGGGTGCTTCCCATTTTTGTCCAGGTACACTTGCTCCCTCTCTGTGTCATTCTGTTTCACTTACTTCTAGGTCCTGTTTCGGATGAGTGGTCCCCTCTTTCTTAAGACGGACTGTGGGTCAGTGGCTTTCAAATTCTTGCCTTCTACTTATCAGTGTTTTCCATATATTCCTTTCCTCTCCGATTCTGCGTAGAACCTCCTCATTCCTTACCTTATCAGTCCACCTAATTTTCAACATTCGTCTATAGCACCACATCTCAAATGCTTCGATTCTCTTCTGTTGCGGTTTTCCCACAGTCCATGTTTCACTACCATACAATGCTGTACTCCAGACGTACATCCTCAGAAATTTCTTCCTCAAATTAAGGCCGGTATTTGATATTAGTAGACTTCTCTTGGCCAGAAATGCCTTTTTTGCCATAGTGAGTCTGCTTTTGATGTCCTCCTTGCTCCGTCCGTCATTGGTTATTTTACTGCCTAGGTAGCAGAATTCCTTAACTTCATTGACTTCGTGACCATCAATCCTGATGTTAAGTTTCTCGCTGTTCTCATTTCTACCACTTCTCATTACCTTCGTCTTTCTCCGATTTACTCTCAGACCATACTGTGTACTCATTAGACTGTTCATTCCGTTCAGCAGATCATTTAATTCTTCTTCACTTTCACTCAGAATAGCAATGTCATCAGCGAATCGTATCATTGATATCCTTTCACATTGTATTTTAATTCCACTCCTGAACCTTTCTTTTATTTCCATCATTGCTTGCTCGATGTACAGATTGCAGAGTAGGGGCGAAAGGCTACAGCCTTGTCTTACACCCTTCTTAATACGAGCACTTCGTTCTTGATCGTCCACTCTAATTATTCCCTCTTGGTTGTTGTACATATTGTATATGACCCGTCTCTCCCTATAGCTTACCCCTACCTTTTTCAGAATCTCGAACAGCTTGCACCATTTTATATTGTCGAACGCTTTTTCCAGGTCGACAAATCCTATGAAAGTGTCCTGATTTTTCTTTAGCCTTGCTTCCGTTATTAGCCGTAACGTCAGAGTTGCCTCCCTCGTCCCTTTACTTTTCCTAAAGCCAAACTGATCGTCACCTAGCGCATTCTCAATTTTCTTTTCCATTCTTCTGTATATTATTCTTGTAAGCAGCTTCGATGCATGAGCTGTTAAGCTGATTGTGCGATAATTCTCGCACTTGTCAGCTCTTGCCGTCTTCGGAATTGTGTGGATGATGCTTTTCCGAAAGTCAGATGGTATGTCGCCAGACTCATACATTCTACACACCAACGTGAATAGTCGTTTTGTTGCCACTTCCCCCAATGATTTTAGAAATTCTGATGGAATGTTATCTATCCCTTCTGCCTTATTTGACCGTAAGTCCTCCAAAGCTCTTTTAAATTCCGATTCTAATACTGGATCCCCTATCTCTTCTAAATCGACTCCTGTTTCTTCTTCTATCACATCAGACAAATCATCACCCTCATAGAGGCTTTCAATGTATTCTTTCCACCTATCTGCTCTCTCCTCTGCATTTAACAGTGGAATTCCCGTTGCACTCTTAATGTTACCACCGTTGCTTTTAATGTCACCAAAGGTTGCTTTGACTTTCCTGTATGCTGAGTCTGTCCTTCCGACAATCATATCTTTTTCGATGTCTTCACATTTCTCCTGCAGCCATTTCGTCTTAGCTTCCCTGCACTTCCTATTTATTTCATGTCTCAGCGACTTGTATTTCTGTATTCCTGATTTTTCCGGAACATGTTTGTACTTCCTCCTTTCATCAATCAACTGAAGTATTTCTTCTGTTACCCATGGTTTCTTCGCAGCTACCTTCTTTGTACCTATGTTTTCCTTCCCAACTTTTGTGATGGCCCTTTTTAGAGATGTCCATTCCTCTTCAACTGTACTGCCTACTGCGCTATTCCTTATTGCTGTATCTATAGCGTTAGAGAACTTCAAACGTATCTCGTAATTCCTTAGTACTTCCGTATCCCACTTCTTTGCGTATAGATTCTTCCTGACTAATGTCTTGAACTTCAGCCTACTCTTCATCACTACTATATTGTGATCTGAGTCTATATCTGCTCCTGGGTACGCCTTACAATCCAGTATCTGATTTCGGAATCTCTGTCTGACCATGATGTAATCTAATTGAAATCTTCCCGTATCTCCCTGCTTTTTCTAAGTATACCTCCTCCTCTTGTGATT
This sequence comes from Schistocerca nitens, assembly GCF_023898315.1. NCBI lineage: Eukaryota > Metazoa > Arthropoda > Insecta > Orthoptera > Acrididae > Schistocerca > Schistocerca nitens. Next base: position 318,639,483 of record NC_064619.1, on the reverse strand, counting down.
CTTCAACAGGGTATTCGCTATTACTAGCTGAAACTTGTTACAGAACTCAATTAGTCTTTCTCCTCTTTCATTCCTTGTCCGAAGCCCATATTCTCCTGTAACCTTTTCTTCTACTCCTTCCCCTACAACTGCATTCTAGTCGCCCATGATTATTATATTTTCGTCCCTCTTTACATACTGTGTTACCCTTTCAATTACCTCATACACTTTCTCTATCTGTTCATCTTCAGCTTGCGACGTCGGCATGTATACCTGAACTATCGTTGTCGGTGTTGGTCTGCTGTCGATTGTGTTTAGAACAACCCGGTCACTGAACTGTTCACAGTAACACACCCTCTGCCGTACCTTCCTATTCATAACGAATCCTATACCTGTTATACCATTTTCTGCTGCTGTTGATATTACCCGATACTCATCTGACCAGAAATCCTTGTCTTCTTTCCACTTCACTTCACTGACCCCTACTATATCAAGATTGAGCCTTTGCATTTCCCTTTTCAGATTTTCTAGTTTCCCTACCACGTTCAAGCTTCTGACATTCCACGCCACGACTCGTAGAAAGTTATCCTTTCGTTGATTACTCAATCTTTTTCTCATGGTAACCTCCCCCTTGGCAGTCCCCTCCCGGAGATCCGAATGGGGGACTATTCCGGAATCTTTTGCCAATGGAGAGATCATCATGACACTTCTTCAATTACAGGCCACATGTCCTGTGGATACACGTTACGTGTCTTTAATGCAGTGGTTTCCATTGCCTTCTGCATCCTCATGTCGTTGATCATTGCTGATTCTTCCGCCTTTAGGGGCAATTTCCCACCTCTAGGACAAGAGAATGCCCTGAACCTCTATCCGCTCCTCCGCCCTCTTTGACAAGGCCGTTGGCAGAATGAGGCTGACTTCTTATGCCGGAAGTCTTCGGCCGCCAATGCTGATTATTTATCAAAATTTAGGCAGTGGCGGGGATCGAACCCGGGACCGAAGACGTTTTTGATTATGAATCAAAGACCACGGGTACATCAAGTGACTCACAGTTCTGTAATCCTGAATTTGCTTAACATTTTGGTCTTCCTTCTTTCGTCGATCAACTAAAGTATTTCTTCTGTTACCCGTAGGTGCTTCGCAGATACCTTTCTTGTACCTATGTTTTTCTTTCCAACTTCTGTGATTGCCCTTTTTAAAGTTGTCCATTCCTCTTCAGCTGAACTGCCTACTGGGCTATTCATTACCGCAATGTCTATAGCTTCAGAAACTTCAAGGGTATCTCTTCAATCCTTAGTATTTCCGTATCCAACTTCTTTGCACATTGATACTTCCTGAGCAGTCCTTTAAACATCAGCCTACTCCTCACCATTACTAAATCGGAATCTGAGACTATATCGTCTCCTGCGTTCGCCTTAAAATTCAATATCATGTTTCGGAGTGTCTGCCTATGATGTAAAACAACTGACGAAATCTTCGCTTATCTCCCAGTCTTTTTTCATGTATATTTCCCAATTCATCTCCCCCTTCTTGTGATGCTTGAACAGAGTATTCGCTATTACTAGCTGAAATTTATTGCAGAGCTCTATCAGTCTTTATCCTCTCTCGTTCCTACTACCAAGTCAACATTCTCCCGTAACCTTTACTTCTTCCCCTACAACCGCATACCAATCCACCACGCCTGTTGAGTTCCATCTCCCTCTACGTCCTGATTTAGTCATTCAGTTGATCGATAAATGAAGGAAGTGCAAAAACGTCCAGGGAAATTCAGAAACACAGAAATAGAATTCGCTGAGGAATGAAATCAATAGGAAGTGCAGGGAAGCTACGACGAAATGGCTGAATGAAAAATGCGAGGAAATCGAAAAAGAAATGATTGCCGGAAGGACTGACTCGGCGTATAGGAATGTCAAAAAAACCTTCGGTGAAATTAAAAGCCAAGGTGGTAACATTAGGGAATTCCACCGTTAAATGCAGAGGAGAGAGCGGATACGTGGAAAGAGTACATTGAAGGCTTCTATGAGGGGGGAAGATTTGTCTCACGTGGTACTAGAAGAAACAGGCGTAGATTTAGAGAAGATAGGGGATGCAGCATTAGAATTAGAATTTAACAGAGCTTTGGAGGACTTATGATCAAATCAGACAGAAGGGATAGATAACAACGAATTAGTACAAAGTGGTTCAAATGGCTCTGAGCACTATGGGACTCAACTTCTGAGGTCATCAGTCCCCTAGAACTTAGAATTACTTAAACCTAACTTACCTAAGGACATCACACACATCCATGCCCGAGGCAGGATTCGAACCTGCGACTGTAGAGGTCGCGCGGTTCCAGACTGTAGCGCCTAGAACCGCTCGGCCACCCCGGCCGACTAGAATTTTCACAATGATTGGGGGAAGTGGCAACAAAACGGCTATTCACGTTGGTGTATAGTATGTGTGAGTCTGGCGACATACCACCTGACTTTCGGAGAAATATCATCCACACAATTCCGAAGACTGTGAGAGCTGACAAGTGTGAGAATTATCGCACAATCAGCTTAGCAGCTCATGCATCCAAGTTGATGACAAGAATATTATACAGAAGAAAAGGAAATTGAGAATGTGTTAGATTACGATCAGTTTGGCTTCAGAAAAGGTAAAGGTATCAGAGATGCAATTCTGAAGTTGTGGTTGATAATGGAAGTAAAACTAAAGAAAAATAAAGACATCTTCATAGGATCTGTCAACCTAGAAAATGCGTTCGACAGTGTAAAATGGTGCAAGATGTCCGAAATTCTGAGGAAAATAGGGGTAAGCTATAGGGAGAAACGGTAATATACAATACGTACAAGGGCCAAGAGGGAATAATAAGAATGGACGATCAAGAATGGAACGCTCGGATTAAAAAGGGTGTACGACGGAATGTAGTCGTTAGCCCCTAATGTTCAATCAGTACATCGAAGTAGCAATGATGGAAATGAAAGAAAGGTCCAGCAGTGGAATTAAAATTCACAGTGGAAGGATATCAATGATACGATTCGCTGCTGACATTGCTATCCTGAGTGAAAGTGAAGAATAATTTCATTATATGCTGAATGGAATGCACAGTCTAATGACTACAGAAAACGGATTGGGATTAAATCGAAGAAAGACGAAAGTAATGAGAAGTAGCAGAAATGAGAACAGCGAGAAACTTAACATCAGAATTGATGCTCGTGAAGAAGTTGATGTTAAGGGATTCTGCTACCTGGGCAGCAAAACAACCAATGATGAACGGAGCAAGGAGGACATCAAAAGCAGTCTAGCACTGGCAAAAAAGGCATTCCTGGCCAAGAGAAGTCTACTAGTATCAAACATATGCCTTAATTTGAGAAAGAAATTTCTGAAAATATGCGTTTGGATCATCGCTTTCTGCGACAGTGAAACATGGTCTGTGGGAAAACAGGAACAGAAGAGAATCGAAGCATTTGAGATATGGTGTTACACATGAATGTTGAAAATTAGGTGGATATGGTAAGGAATGAGGAGGTTCTGCGCAGAATCGGAGAGGAAAGGAATCTATGGAAAACACTGACAAGGAGAAGGGTCAGGGTAATAGGACATTTGTTGAGACATCAGGGAGTGACTTCCATGGTACTAGAGCTGCTGCAGAGGTCGAAAACTGTAGAGGAAGACATAGATTGGAATACAGCCAGCAAATAATTGAGGATGTAGGTTGCAAGTGCTACTCTGAAATGAAGAGTTTGGCACAGGAGAGGAGTTCGTGGCGGACTGCATAAAACCAGTCAGAAGAGTGATGACTAAATAAATAAATAAATAAATAAATAAATAAATAAAATAAATAAATAAATAAAAAAAAATAAGAAAAATTGCCATTCAAGATCCTCATACATTTTCTCTTTTCTCTACATCTTTATCTTCCGCTTGCGACCTCGGCATGTGTACCTGAACTATAGTTGACGGTGATGGTTTGCTGTAGGTTGTGATGAGAACAACCCCATCACTGAACTGTGGACAGTAGCTTACTCTCTGCCTTACCTTCCTATTCATAACGGATCCCAGTCCCGTTAATACAATTTTCTTCTGCTGCTGACATAACCTGTACTCATCTGTCTAGGAGTCCTTATTTTCTTTCCATTTCACATCACTGACCCGCACTTTATCTAGTCTGAGCCTTAGCATTTCCAGTCTCAGAATTTCTAGCTCACCTACCACGTTCAAACTTCTGTCATTCCACGTCCCAATTCATGGAACGTTATCCGTTACGTGGCTATTCGATTTTTTCTCATTGTCATTCTCCCATTGGCAGTCTACTCCCTGAGATCTGAGTGGGGACTAGTCCGGAATCTTTTGCCAATGGAGAGATCATCATGGAACTTTTCAGTCAAAGGCTACGTGTCCTGTGGATACATATTCCGTATCCTTAACTATTGCTTTCCATTGTCTTCTTCATCCTTACGTCGCTGATCATTGCTGATTCTTCCGTCTTTTAGGGATAGTTCCCCACCGCAAGGGCCAGAGAGTGCCCGGAACCTCTGTCCGTTCCTCTGCTCTCTTTGACTAGGCCATTAGCAGAACTTCTTACAGCGGAAGCGCTCGGTCGCCATCACTGATGATTTTTATTCTAAATTTAAGCAGTAGTGGGGTTTGAACAGGGGAACGAAGACATTTTGATTACTAGCCAAAGACGCTACCTCTGCAATACGGGTAAAGGTTGACTTCGGAAAAGGTAAAGGCATCAGAAAGGTGGTATTGTTGTGGTTGATAATGAAAGCACAACTTAAAATACATTACAATGCGTTCATAGGATCTGTTGGCCTAGAAAAAGCGTTCGACAATATCAAATGATGCAATATGTTGAAAATTCTGGGAAAAATACGAGTAAGCTATAGGGAAATACAGGTAATGTACGATATATATAGGAACCAGGCGGAAGCAGAATAGAAAACCAAGAAGTGCTCTGATTAAAAAGAGGAAAGACAAGGATGCAGTCTTTCGCCCCTACTGTTCGATCTGCACAACGAAGAAACAATGACTGAAATAAGGGTGGAACCGAAGAATGACGAAAGTAATGAGGAGTAGCAGAAATGGAATTAGCGATAAACTTAACATCCATATTTGTGACCAAGGAGGTGAAGGAACTCTGCTACAGTGGAAGCAAAATAATCCACAGCGGACGAAGGAAGGACGACATGAAACGCAGACTAACAAAGGACCGAGCGAGGTGGCGCAGTGGTTAGCACACTGGACTCGCATTCGGGAGGACGACGGTTCAATCCCGTCTCCAGCCATCCTGATTTAGGTTTTCCGTGATTTCCCTAAATCGTTTCAGGCAAATGCCGGGATGGTTCCTTTGAAAGGGCACGGCCGATTTCCTTCCCCATCCTTCCCTAACCCGAGCTTGCGCTCCGTCTCTAATGACCTCGTTGTCGACGGGACGTTAAACAACACTAACCTAGCCTAACCTAACTAACAAAGGCTAAGAGATCATTCCTGGCCTGCTAGTATCGAAATGTTGACCTCAGTCTGAAGGAGAAATTTCTGAGAACGTACGTTTGGAACATAGCATTGTATGTCGCTGATTACTATTGGAATGTCGGAAAAGAAAATAATCGAAGCGTCTGAGATATCGTGTTAAAGAAGGATGTTGAATATCAGGTGGACTGATAAGACGAGGAATGATACCCTCTCTGTAAAATCGGCAGAGTAAATAAGATACGGAAAACTCTGTCAAGCAGAAGGGAGAGAATGATACGTGTTCAGACATCAGCAAATAACTTTCTAGGGCTAGAGTGCGCTGCAGTGGGTAAAAACAGTATGGGGAGAGAGAGTTTGGGATACATCGAGAAAGTAATTGAGGACGTATGGTGCAAGTGTCACTCTAAGATGAAGAGGTTGTCACAAGACAGGAAGTCGTGGCGGGCAGTACTAAATCAGTCATTAAACTGATGACTCAAAAAACAAGAAAAAATGCTTACGTTATCTATTATTGCATTCGAATTATTTTTCCTATATTCAGTTCAATATTCCAAATTGTTGTCATTGATTTTATTCATCCTATGCATATTCTTCCGTAATCCTCCCTGGTCACAATCTCACCTTCTTTTAACAGACTGAAGCCACTACATTGTGCTCGAGAAGGGTAGTAGGAGTAATCCATCGAACTACACACCTATATCATTGACGTCGGTTTGCAGAAGGGTTGATACGTAATCAGCATGGTTTCAGAAAACATCGTTCTTGTGCAACGCAGCTAGCTCTTTATTCGCACGAAGTAATGGCCGCTATCGACAGGGGATCTCAAGTTGATTCCGTATTTCTAGATTTCCGGAAAGCTTTTGACACCGTTACTCACAAGTGACTTCTAATCTAGCTGCGGGCCTATGGGGTATCGTCTACGTTGTGCGACTGGATTCGTGATTTCCTGTCAGGAAGGTCGCAGTTCGTAGTATATAGATGGCAAATCATCGAGTAAAACTGAAGTGATATCACGTGTTCCCCAGGGGAGCGTCCTGGGACCTCTGCTGTTCCTGATCTACATAAATGACCTGGGTGACAATGTGAGCAGTTCTCTTAGGTTGTTCGCAGATGATGCTGTAATTTACCGTCAAGTAAGGTCATCCGAAGACGAGTATCAGTTGCAAAGCGATTTAGAAATGATTGCTGTATGGTGTGGCAGATGGCAGTTGACGCTAAATAACGAAAAGTGTGAGGTGATCCGCATGAGTTCCAAAAGAAATCCGTTGGAATTCGATTACTCGATAAATAATACAATTCTCAAGGCTGTCGATTCAACTAAGTACGTGGGTGTTAAAATTACGAACAACCTCAGTTGGAAAGACCACATAGATAATATTGTGGGGAAGGCGAGCCAAAGGTTGCGTTTCATTGGCAGGACACTTAGAAGATGCAACAAGTCTACTAAAGAGACAGCTTACACTACACTCGTTCGTCCTCTGTTAGAATATTGCTGCGCGGTGTGGGATCCTTACCAGGTGGGATTGACGGAGGACATCGAAAGGGTGTAAAAAAGGGCAGCTCGTTTTGTATTATCACGTAATAGGGGAGAGAGTGTGGCAGATGTGATACGCGATTTGGGATGGAAGTCATTAAAGCAAAGACGTTTTTCGTCGCGGCGAGATCTATTTACGAAATTTCAGTCACCAACTTTCTCTTCCGAATGCTCAAAATGGCTCTGAGTACTATGGGACTTAACTTCTAAGGTCATCAGTCCCCTAGAACTTAGAACTACTTAAACCTAACTAACCTAAGGACATCACACACATCCATGCCCGAGGCAGGATTCGAACCTGCGACCGTAGCGGCCGCGCTCTTCCGAATGCGAAAATATTTTGTTGAGCCCAACCTACATAGGTAGGAAAGGTCATCAAAATAAAATAAGAGAAATCAGAGCTCGAACAGAAAGGTTTAGGTGTTCGTTTTTCCACGCGCTGTTCGGGAGTGGAATGGTAGAGAGATAGTATGATTGTGGTTCGATGAACCCTCTGCCAAGCACTTAAATGTAAATTGCAGAGTAATTATGTAGATGTAGATGTACACAAATGAATTTTCTTTCGGAATCTGAGGTACGTAGGTCACTGTACAACGAGATTTTGGACAATTGAACGGCGTGATTCCTTGCGCAAATTATCTAATCGTGTTGATGCATTTAAGCGCAATAATCGATAAGACGAATTGGTAAGGCACGCTAGTAGATGTAGCGTCTATTGGAGATAAGATGGCACGCTAGTTGTTAATGAGAGGATAAGCATGCATGCGAAAGTTTCAGTGTCGCAACTTGCTACGTTGTCGAGTAATTTGTATCACGTTGTGGCAGTGGCGTCGAGAATAGCGTAAACGTGAGGCAGACTCGAGCACTCGATGTTTACATTTAGGTGACGCCGTATGACACCAGCAGGCGTTCTTGGGCGTTGACGCGCGCCCGCAGCATGTGTATCGCGTTTCAAATACGTTTTTGCTGCAGCGGGTGTACACAGAGGAGCGGGTGACCTGTCCGCCGAGCCGCAGCAGCAAATGTGTCGCGCCCTCGCGCCGAGTTTTATGCAAACACTTGGCCTCGTGCTAGACGCGTGACACTCTGTCGCGCCTGGCTACGGCTGGTAACTGCCCTTCATTAAAGGCAGCCCTGGACGAAAGCACCATTGTGGTTATTCCACGGCCGCGATCCCGTACGCGACCTCGGTGTAACTACCAAGTCTCCCGATTCGGTAATGAAGGACATATAGCAGTGGTGTATACACTTCTTATGAGCGGTGATAGGGAAATACAGAAAAGAAAGAAAAATTGTGGTAACTGAAATAAAGGAAAGAGGGATAATTTACAACATGGCCTGGATCGGATTATGAATAGGATATGCAGTCGGAAGTGGCTAGTAAGAGAAATGTGTCTGTTCGAAAAAATCCCCAGTTTTCATTGCAGCTTATGTTTTAAACCGCTGTAACGGTTCCGTAAAAGTGCCGTGATATCTCATGGTAAAATCTTAGCATTTGTAAAACATGCAGCGTTTGGAAGTCTTATAAGGATACTCGTCTGAAGTGTAGCCTTTTGTGATAAATACGCTGTGTATGATCCCCCTCTCCGCCCCCCTCCCTGCTTATTAAATCTCCAGATGTGTTTCAGCTTACATTATGAATTACAAGCACACCACACTGGTGTGATATTCTGCAGTAATTATTATTTGTTACACGAAGTGGTTTTCTGCTGTTGCACCAGCATCAGGTAGAAAGATAGGTATGTGGTGCAGTGAAATTTTGTTGGATCAATGATTTTAAACTAGTTCATCTACAGAAAATCTCCATTTCCAGAGATGAAAATGTTGATGTTAGAATTAGAAATAAAAGAAGAGGAATTATTCCCGTGTAAATGCGATGTGAGATTAAAATTCGGAAATTTATGGTATGTTCTGTGGGACTAAACTTCTTAGGTCACCAGTCCCTAGGCTTACACACTACTTAACGTAACTTAAACTAACTTAGGCTAAGGACGACACAGACACCCATGCCCGAGGGAGGACTCGAACCTCCGACGGGAGGAGCCGCGCGAACCGCGGCAAGGCGCCTCAGACTGCACGGCGATATGAGATTATTTAAGTAAGATAAAACAAGTGACAATTGACTAATGAACTATACACGAATTACAACAGTTGTACACAGAAGAAAATAATTCAACAATAAACTTTGGTGACATATTCCAAACTTGTGAGAGAACATAATAATCTTGTCCTACATTACAAAGCTATAATAGTGATATTAAGCAGGTGAGTGAAGCTGCTGTGTTCATACGAAACACATTTTTTAACACAACGAGAAAAATTGTGGTAACTGAAATAAAGGAAAGAGGGGTAATTTACAACATGGCCTGGGTGGGATTATGAGTAGTATATGCAGTCAGGAGTGGCTAGTAAGAGAAATGTGTCTGGTCGTTCAGTACTAAGCTTGGGTTGATGGACATGTGTGTATTAATTTCCATTATTTCAAGATAGTTCATTTCCTTCCTGGTATGGATGTGACGTAATACTTCATTTTTCAGCTTGTAACTGTAGCCTTCCTAAAGCAAGTGTTCTGCAAAAGAAAAATCTCATTTTCTAAGTTTCTAATTTCTCTGGTGTTCCTTCAAGCGGATACATATTGCCATGCCGGAATGACCTATATATAATTTGGTACAATTACAAATAATTTTATATACTGCACTCTTTCCCGAAGCTGGAGCGGTGTCTTCAGAATTTGGCAAAATGTGTCTAAAAGTGTTCTGCACTGAAAATGGTCTTTTTATGTGCCTGGATTTGCATTCTGGTTAAGTCCCGTGAGACTTCTCCTAAGTATGGAATTGTAAACCATTTTTTTGCGTTCTTGAGGTGCTGGGTCAAGGTCATGGTAAAGAAGTTTCAGTTTAGTTAGGGAGTCAGTGGAAGATTGCATAAGGGTCGTAATGTATTACTGGTCGCGTTTTTCCGTCCGAGACTTAGGAAGCTTAAGACAAGCCATTCTTGGAATATCTTAGTGAGTCGTCCCGTAAAATTTCTTCCCATACGTGTCGCCGCAAATCTCTCGTAGTTGATGTCACCTGCAGAAGTAGTATCAGTGCCATCGGATTCTCTGGAAAGTGGAATTCTGTATCCTTTAATTTCTAAGTCATGAAATTACTAGAAATAATATTCATGGATATTCTTGAGATGTGTTTATTTAGGAAAGCACCATGATGAGATAATAAATGAAACAATATGTTACTTACTAACACGAAACTAGCAATTTCTTCAGAGTATGGTCTTACGACAGGACTAGATTGAAAGGCACCTTATCGGCGACTATATCTCGTACTTAACAATCGAGGAACATCGTAACTGTTCGTACAACTTCGTTAGGCTAAACAGTGTTCATTCGTTTATTGAAATAACTACTTTCTCACATCATAATGTTGCAAGAAAGTGGTTATGACCAACAGCCATCTCTGTAGGGGAAGAAGTAGCTTTCGTGAGTAAATATTGATAAAGGCTTCGCACCAGAATGGCTGTGGTTTCTCTACGTATCCAGCGCTGATGTAACTTTCTCACAGCTAGCCGCAGCGCCCCACACCACCGTCTGTTGGCGATGCCAGATGGTCTAGCGGCTACTTCAGCCAGCGTGGGAACTGTTGTCTTACTCCCTGCTAAACTTGTGCAGTGCTGCCTGAGCTTACTGAATGCTAGTGAACTCTGTATATGCGATATAAAAATGTAAATCCGAAAAATAAGGAAATAAACTGCAATCTGAAAAAAGGTTGCCGACCGGTGTGGCCTAGCGGTTCTAGGCGCTTCAGTCAGGAACCGCGCGACCGCTACGGTGGCAGGTTCGAATCCTGCCTCGGGCATGGATGTGTGTGATGTCCTTAGGTTAGCTAGGTTTAAGTAGTTCTAGGGGACTGATGACCTCAGATTTTAAGTCCCATACTGCTCAGAGCCATTAGAATCATTTTTGAAAAAAAGTTGCAAGCGGAAAATATGACCGAACGCTACCAAGCTCATGCTCCAGTATTTCCATATCTGTAGGATGTATTGATCAAAATATCATCCATATTATTTTCAGTATCGTCAGAACAGAAGAACATTATTCCCACATACGAACAACGCGTGAAGACTGCAAGAAAACACTCCCGGTGAACGTGCACGGGAATCTCACCGCCGTGTATAGGACTTTCGAGAAGGGTAGAAATATTGGCGTGAGGGGTAACATACCGACAGATCCCAAGGACAGTTTGGCTGTAATACAGTGACAATAGAACTGTTGGCGAGATGGACTCATGGCAACGGTACGACGAGAAAATTAGACGCAGTCTTTCCATAAGGAGTGCACAAGGAGATGGTCATGGATTTCTTCGACAGTCTCTAACGAACAAGTGAGCAGCAGAAATCCGTACGGAAGTTACAGGCTGAGTGTCACTACAAATCTTCGCTAACAAAGTGCTGAAAGCTGGGTTATCTCGAGTTGTTATGCATCATTTACCACCGACACTATACCACAGACAACAGAGATCATTAGTTCGTTTAAAATTAGTTGCGACTTTTGATGTTTGGTTCACCGAAGGGGACGTGATACCGCTATCCAGGTAACGCCAATGACGAGCAGGCTTTTTCAATTACGGCGTCTGCGGTTCGATTGGTAAAGCGGCCCTGTTCCCACGCCGTACCACGTGGTGTCACGCATTAAACGAGTTATGTTCGTCAGACCTCGTTATAATGTGGTATGTTTTGGCGTTGAGACGTTCTGCAGCCGTCAGGTATTGTGAATAAGCTTTTTGTGTTGACGTCGCATTAATAAGCCTACGGCCTTGCTGCAATGGTAACACCGGTTCCCATCAGATCACCGAAGTTAAGCATTGTCGGGCTGGGGTAGCACTTGGATGGATGACCATCCAGTCTGCCGATCGCTGTTGGCATGCGGGGTGCCCTCAGCCCTTGTGAGGCAAACTGAGGAGCTACTTGATTCATAAGTAGCGGCTCCGGTCTCGTAAACTGACATACGGCCGGGAGAGCGATGTGCTGACCACATGCCCCTCCATATCAGCATCCAGTGACGCCTGTGGGTTGAGAATGACACGGTGGCCGGACGGTACCGTTGGGCTTTCCAAGGCCTGTTAGGACGCAGTTTAGTAGTTGCATTAATAACAACAGTGCAGCACGTCTAAATACGAGATTTGTAAGAGAAGTGTTGTCTATGAACACGTTCACAGGCTGCGAAGATGATGTTCTGCTGCAAAATATTCCTCTGAATTCGACAATAGTAATGGACAGTACGCCATAGCATTCTGTTGTGCTCAACAATGTAGTGGAGGAGAGCGGATATTTTACTCTGGGTTCAAAGGAATGTTCAGTGGGATACAGTTGAACCCGGTATGTGTAAGGCGAAGTTAATGGAACTTGTAGTGCTATACAAGACAAAAGTTCAAACTGCCAGGTCGACGAAATGACTAACGCTAAATGGCGTAATTTTAATCAGGCTTCCTCCGTATCATGCTTATTTAAATCCCACTGAGAACATATATGCCTAGGTTAAAAGTAACGTGGCAAAAACAACACGAAATTTACTCTCACTGAAGTTGAAATACTCAGAAAAGAAGCCACTGGAAACGTTACACCGCAGGACAAGTCTCGAGTCGCCAGTCACACCAAGAAGGTAGTTGAAGAGACATGGTTTTATGAAGAACTGTGACGACTTTTGACGAATACGTCACTCCACTTGTTGCTATTTTAAAATCTGCTTCTTTTGCCACAATACAGCAGCGTTTAGAAGTATTCATCTCACCAACATTCTGTCGCAGTTGAAATTGCGACATAATCCTGAAACGGTGTATTATTGAACTAGCAGTTAGCAAGACAGGTCAGTAGATTATAAAAAAAGCTCATTCTCAGTATAAAAATAAACGTGTAATTTTATCAGTTGTGTTTTTCAAGACCCACAGCAATTCTTGTTTCACCAACCATCGATGGCCTTCAATAATCAAATTTCGTTGAAATAACCTGTAGTTGCTTGAATACCGTGGTAGATATGGAAATATCACATATCAATCATTTGGCAAAATGCTTTGCTCTTTGCGTCCTATATTTTGGAAAAATCTTGACTCGGTATTTCAGACTTTTACTAGGAATTTATCAATATTTCATTCTGGCTTTTCCGCTGGCGCCCGAGTTCACGAGGGACTGCTTTACATACATTCCATTTTCTCGATATCGCAGACAGACAGTGATATGATTCCAAGTTTAAATAATAATTCCATATGTTATTTAAATTCCATATACAGCAACGGATCATCTACAAACATCAAATGCAAATTCATAACTACGCCTATTTTTTACTGCAAACTTTAAATATTCCTTGCAGTAATTTACCCAATATCAAAATGTAGCAATAACATTGACCATTAACTAAATAATAGGTAGTTCATCGTCAAGCTAACGAATAAAGCTCTAAGGTCTGCAAGAATCAGAGTTTATTGCTCAAGAGTCTCTTTAATATCGTTGGAGAAAGTTTGCAGGTCGCCCGGCTTGGGCAACTTGGTGTTCACACAGTCAAGCGCACTGTGCTGAACTGTCAAAAGTCGCAACTTACTTTAAACGCACTGTAGCATGGTGTAGAACCAATGTCAAATGAGGCATGGTTGGATCCTCTGATACATTTTGATTCTGCGTAACGTAAACCCAACACACTATGCGGTCTAAGCTTCGTCGATTAAGGCAGTAAAATACTGCTTGACATAGCAATGCACGATTGCCATTGCGACATTTCTCGCATACGTCACAGAAGTACGTTAGGAGGATTAATTTCCCGTCAAAATTTTATAGTTCTTCCTTCAATTTTTGGTGTACATTTATTTACTTGATTCTATGTGTAACTCATGCAGCAGCGTTAGTACTGTGACCCCTGATAACACTATGTTAAACAGCTGCGCTCTTGTTACTGCAGTGACACCAGTGAACGTCTCTCGTCTTACTTTTCTGAGCGTAGCCAAATTTAAATAAAAAAATAAAAAAAAACTAAACCCACTCAGCCTGAAACGTAACATATATGGGGACCTTCTTTACCAAAGACTATCTTTTGATGAACAGTTAACTGGCGTTTAATTAATAAAACTTTTGCATATAAAAAGTAATATTTCCTGTTTCATAAAAAAAGATTAATGTGGCCAAGTAATTGCTTTTCTTTAATTCTTCGTATCTTATACTGACTAGATATTATAATAATGTAAAAAGGATTAAAGCGGGAGAGTAATTCCTTTTCTTTAATTCTTCGTATCTCATATTGGCTAGATATTATAATAACGAAAACACTATATCTTTTATTTCCAACTGAAGGACCCGCATGATCCAAAATAAAGTTAAACTTTAAATCATATAGTTTTAGAATTGAATTATAGACCGTCCATGATTGTTAACTGCTTACTGAAAATTCTGTTATTTTAATTTAAACTAAACGACTCATTTATTACTGCCTCTTAGTACAATAATGGTATAGCACTCCAAGCAAATTAAATACTTCATCCCCACGTAAGCCTGCAGCCTTTGGCTATTGGTTGCCCAACAATTTCAAAAGAAACGTAAATAAATACCATACGGAGACGCCACTTGAACAAAAATAATATGCCACTTCACGCGCAATTTTTCTACCGTAGTCTCATTGCAGTACCGCCTCTCAACTCACAATCTACTCAATAATTCGGAACGGATGAACCGTGGTGTGTTTGTTATAAGTTACCGGAGACTGCTATACATGGTGGTTAGAAACAATCTGAAAAGGTTTTAAGGGTATTGAATGGTAGGTTGTGCTGTGAAATTAATGTTAAGAAAAAAATTCGACGCACTACGCCGTTTCCGAGTTATTTAGCAATGAAGTTAGCCAGTCAGGTCGTTGCGCGCGCAAATTTAAACGGCCCGCCAGAGATGGTGTCGCCAAACATGTTCTTCGCTTTGTTTCCTAAGTCTGAACAAGAAAGCGATACAAAAGTTGGACGTAGGGTGGTACTAAGGACTGAACCCGAGCCAAAGGATGTGCAGTGCCGTGAGCTGTCATCTTCACTGTGAGAACAACTGACGCTAATTGCGTCTGGCGGGCAGCTTGAATTTGCGCGCGCAGCGGCCTGATTGTCTAACTTCAATGCTAATTAACTCGGAAAAGGCTCAAAAATCGACATTTTTCCTTGATGTTATTTCTCAGCACAGCTTGCCCTGTAACACCCTTACAAACATTGCAGACTGTTTCTGACCATGCGGAAAGGATCGACTCGGCGGCTCCGTCTTCTTCGTAAGACAATGACCATAAACCTAGGCCACCTCTATCTCAATACATCAAAAAGAAGACCTCTTCTGCCTCCAAACAACAATGTACCTCATTTTGATGTAACTTAAAAGCACTACAACTTTTAGTTGGATATCTTCTTGATTTCTGTATATCACCTTGTTCCAGCTGTGTTTCGCTTACATTTGGCAACGCCTGGTTTCCACAACATCCACCAGCCAATGCCACCTTTGGAGTCAACCAGGTTGTGGTTCTCGACACAGCCACGAGACATCCTACCATATATCCATAAATCATTTTTGTGAAGTTCACGTTACACGTTTATCATTTCAATAACAAGAACTCTCTTTTCTTGTACATTTCGCAATGTATATGAGTCCTGGAGTGAACAACTTACAATGTATGATTTTCTCCAAGACAATCGCCCCGTTTACGAGTGAGGCGTTACAACAGTGAGCGGCAGTCTGTGGTGTTCAGCGTGGAATCTCGTTTCTGTTTGTGATTGTCAGATCGACGCTTTCGTGTCCTTACATAACTCGTATTACAAGTTCTCAAAAAGCGGAGATGCTGGAGTCCATAGCTCTCCAACTCCTGGAATTACAGTGTGGGGAGCTGTTGGATACGACAGCAGAATTGTTTTCATAATTATTGATATGAGACTGAATGTTCTGAATGTTCTCAGGCAACCAGTTTCAGTGTAGCTATAATTGACTAGACACCGAGTTCAAAGACATGTATATTCTCGTAAACTTCACTTAGGTAACGGGTTGTTGTATAGGGAAGGTTTGGGCGAGTGGTCTTCTGCTGGAGGTGAATAGAGGTGGAGACAGTGTAGGCAACCATCTCTAGGCAATCAACTCTTCGCTAAAACTCCGTATTAACAATCATACATGAATGCAGATCAGTCAATCTGCAGAGTCAGACAGCAGACAGAAGCGGCGATAAGCCAAATGGTAGTCACAGCTAGGCAGGCGAGCCTAGTAGGACTGCTCGGGCGATGAACTGCAGGCTGGACAGCGGCGGTGGGCGGCGGCTGTTGCTGGTCCGTCCAGAGCTCACGGGTCCTGGACCATGGAGGCGGTGGCGTGTGCACTGGCTGGACGTCACAGTAAGATACACCTGTGCCTAAGACGACGGTTTGGATCTGAGGACTTCAATACCGTGGCCCAGCGGTGAGTTTCCTGAAGAACAGCGACGCCGGGAGACTTCTGGAGCAGAGGCCGATGACCGGGGTCCGGCTGTTATTAATGCGGCAGTCGGTCAAACTACCGATGCTTCCTGAGGGTTGTTCTATCGCCAGGTCGTTGGCACGCGAGCGCGGTGTTACGGAAGTGTCGGCATCCGCTGAATTACGGTATTGGTAGGGGCGTTATCGGGCGCGCAGACTGTGTGGCTGTGATCTAGTTACGGTTGTGGCCTGCTTTCCATGCAGCTAGAGCCTTATGATAGTATATTTACTCCCTCTGTAGAGTAATCTGGACCATCAGATTACTGCTTAAGTATCTGGCTGCAACAGTGACACTGATTTTTCCGTCATCGTTTCTACACTTTACATTCTACTGCACAAAGCCAGAGTGAAACAGTTCTTCATAATTTTTCCTCTCTCTGCTTGTCAATCTTCCCTTTCTATATTACGTTATATAGACTGTTTCGGTCTTGTGAAATTCACACATGCAGTTTTTAAGTCCCCCTTGTTTTTTCACCTCTTTCACAACTTCACTCACTGTGATTGAATCACTTCTTCCCCGGTGCCGACTTCACTGCTATTGACTCGCAGGTTGAAGGAAAGTAAGGAAGGGATTTGGGTGAATCTACATCTGAGGTGGCGGTACACAATACTCCTTATTATCAGAATTACCCAGGCAGCTGATGTGCTAGTTCCTGTGACGGTGAGAAGGTGACGAAGTTAAGTCCGATATCTTTTCACCTGATCGAGCAGATGGTCCATTGCCACATGACCTTTTTGGTCCTAGGAAGCAGAGGTCGGCTCTGGTTCAAATGGCTCTAAGCACTATGGGACTTAACATCTAAGGTCATCAGTCCCCTAGAACTTAGAACTACTTAAACCTAACTAACCTAAGGGCATCACACACATCCATGCCCGAGGCAGGATTCGAACCTGCGACCGTAGCGGTCGCGCGGTTCTAGACTGTAGCGACTAGAACCGCCGGGCCACTCCGGCCGGCTAATCTGATTTATTTGTTATTACATTAACTTGTTACATGCTGTTGTAAGATTAACAGGTTAATCCTTTTAGTAGTTATTATTGTAATATTGTTGTAGGATTTGTTTCGGGCTTGGGACCACGCTCACACTGAGTTTCTTGTCTTGGTTTGACCATTTTCGTATGTTCTATGACTATTATGCATGAATTGTCTGCTTGTTTAGTCTCGGCTTTCAAGGGCGTTCGTTGCGTTTGGAGGCGCTTCCTAGAGTGTTATCTGTTAGCCATCGGTTCATCGGGCGCAGCCTGTCAGCGTCGGCTGTGTACGTGATGTACTGCGTCTGCTGATTCCAGTATCTCAGCCGTAAATCTGGCGGCTATTGTGCGCAACCAGCAGTGTTCACCACGTCTTAGAGACTTGCGAGCTGCGTGGTGTGCATTTAAAGTGTCTCCTATATCCATTCCACATGTGCTTGTACCTGTTGCAGCACCGTGTTGATGTTCTCCAAGTTTTCTGCGTCAGCAGTGCCGAATACTGTCTTCAAAATTCTGCCAATCGTGTGTTACCAGCCTCTTTTTTTGTCGAACCCGTAGGACCATTTCTGTTGTCTGGCGCAACGCTCCTGCAAATGTACGAAGGCAGATCGTAATAGTTGATATTCCCCTCTGGTATCATTCAACACCGACTTGCCTTTGATCTTGAATTTCAATTTCAAACTTACCTGGAACTCGCTGAATTCCATTTTCTGCTGCCCATAATAATCCATGCTTAATGACCACTGACGGTTCGAGATTACTTCATCTGGCTACTATATAAACACCACCTCACCACTCAAAGGACATACATTGAAAGCTCCTGCCAACTTGTACCTACCAGGCTCAGGAACATCACAACGATGATGACTCTTGCTTTCACTATCCCCTTTGTCTTGCTCTCGACGTCTCCCTGTTCGTATTATGGTCCTGGGCTGGGCCCATATCACGCCCTACGGAAGAGGAAATTCCCTCTTAGTTTGACTGTCCCTTTTACGTCCTAAGAGCATATGAATAGGTAGGAATAATCGCAGTTATATGTAGCTGCTCTAGCTTAGTACTAACTTTCTTCATTTTCTACAGCTATTTGCCATCCACCTTCAAAAGGAGTTGCCAGAAATTTAGGCGGTGCTTCGGGTTCACCCTGAAATGGGCGAATTCTTTCCACATGCACAAGTGTGCTTCACGACTCGAGTTGTTTGATATTTACTGGTGTGCCAACTCGAGTATCTGGAAAGGCCCTTGGTAACGTGAAATGAACTTTTCAATAATAACATTACCCTCTATCCGACATGGTACTTAGGCAATTTTGTCTTTCTAAGGCCATTGTATTCACCTTTCTAAACTGATGCCAGATACATTTTAAACTTATAGCAAAATCTCGAATGCAGGATGTATCTCATGCCACGGTAGCTTAGATTAGTACATTCATTTGTTTTACAGTCTCTGGTGTTCTAAATTTCAATAACCACTATTAATCATAGCCTGCGCCACCATTCCTGCCTGCTGATTTGGTACGCTGGCCTATCCAGTTCCAGTCCAATCACTTGGAATATTCGCCTCTTTGAGCGCAAGGAATGCAGCTGTTTATGTAACGTTACACATCTTATTTCCTTTTTGGCCATCACAGATTTTCCATAACACGTACTCTATAGTGTATCATCCACATTTTCTTTTTTCTTTTTTTCTTTTGATTTAAAGATGCCCGCCACGAATTTCTCTCCCGTGCCACCTTTCCATCCCAGAGTAGCTCTTCCAAACAAACTCCTCAAATATTTGCTGGATGTATTCCAATCTTTCTTTCTCTACAATTTTTACCCTCTTCAGCTCCCTCTAGTACCATGTAAGTTATGTCCTATCATCCTGTCCCTTCTTCTTATCAGTGTTTTCCATACATTCTTTTCTCGTCAATTCTGCGAACCTCCTCATTTCTGACCTTACCAGTTCACCTAATTTTCAACATTTGTTTGTAGCACCACATCTGAAATGCCTAGATTCCCTTATGTTCCGCTTTTTCCACAGTCCATGAAATTTCTACCTCAAATCAAGGCCTATATTTGATACTAGTAGACTTCTCCTGGCTAGGAATAGAATTTTTGCCATTTATCGTCTACTTTTCATGTCCTCCTTCCTCCGCCCATCATGGATGGAGAAAGGAGGACATAACAAGTAGACTATCACCGCGTAGGTGGCAGAATTTCTTAATTGAGCCTACTTCGTGATACCCAGTTTTCATGAGTTTCCCGCTGGTCTCATTTCTGCTACTTCTGATAACTTTCGTCTTTCTCCCATTTACACTCAATCTGTATTCTGTACTCATTAGGCTGTTGATGCTATTCAGCAGATCCTGTAATTCTTCACTTTCCCGGATGGCAATGTCATCGGCGAAATTTATCATTCGTATGCTTTTACCCTGAATTGTAATTCCACTCTTGAATCTTACTTTTATTTCCGTCGTTGCTTCTTTGAGGTATAGATTGAACAGTAGGGACGAAAGAGTACAGCCCTGTCGTACACACTTTTTAATCCGAGCACTTCGTCTTTAGTCCTTCTGTGACATATAGCGACAGACGTTGGAAGAACAACAGTACAACAAAAACCAAATATTGCTACCTTCTGCAACGTGACAAGTCTGAGGGGCTATCAAGCGGAACTGTCGACAGGGAGGACATATCTTGTCTCTGTCCTCTCTCTCTCTTTCCTCTGTTCATTGATGTACCTATAGAATTTGGTGTAGACTTCGCCAACATGATGCAACAGCTTCAACAGGTGCCTATTTTCCTGTTTTCTTCGGGTTCCTCTGCTTCACAGATTGCAGTCATGCCCTTTCATTCCCTACGGAAAGTATCATCACGTCATGTCATTTCTGGAAGACAGAGGAAGGAGTTTTATGCACAGTGACTCGTCTGAATACCATAAAAAGGAGCAAAGTTCCTGGAGATGGTAACAATGGTCATCCCAGTAAAGAGTTTTAATCTGGTGTGTAGGTGCATTAGGAGTGTAGATAATATTGTTAGTTCTTAGTAGTTTTGATAGTAGATGCTATCACGTTAATCCTAATAGTATCCTTCTTCGAGATTAAGACATTTTGTACATGACATTCAGCCGGCCTAAGCTTAAATGCGTGCATGAAAGGAGCCACCTGGATGCTTATTGGCGACTCCTCATGTCCTTGATCTAGCTTTGTTTTTTAAGGGAACGTCAATATCGACCAAACTGCGAATGTGTCATATTTGTTTTATTTTATGCACCCGATCGGTTTCAAAAATTAGCAACCCTTTTCTCACAAGGTGATTATCTTAATGTGCCCACATTGATAAAAATTGAACATGTAAGTTTGATGTCTCGTGTAGTTTCACTTACTTTGAATAATAAGTAAACTGTAAGAACAATTCCACCTCCGAAATGAAAACAACGAAAACTGTCCGTTAATAATTGCTGCCTCAGAAAACATTTGAAATCTAAGCTGCTGTTCAGGAAAATTGAAATTATGATGTTTAAAGTTTTAGACAGAAGGCCAAGGCTATGCTCTTTGTTTAAAAAAGGAAGCTTTCTAGCGAGCGTTTCTGTTGCAATTACCCATTTCTAAATTTTCCACGACACAGCGTAACACGTCATGCACAGAGGTGCTGTAATGTACTCACGAGACGTGATTTATACTGTAGTCTATTGTATAAAAACCTCATGAACGCCTCCTTATCAACTAAACGCACCACTGTTTAAGAGTAAAGCTATTTTTTACAGTCGGAAATAATAAAGAAATTAGGATATATCAGGTTCCTGCCGGTTCGCTGCTAACGAATTAAGCACAGAAAGTTACGCCCCCTTAGTATCCGTTTTAATTACACATTGCAGGCTTTCACGAGCGGAGTTTACTTTAGTTAAAACTCTGTGGCTGAAAGACCGTTGTCGATATAGAAGACTATTCCCTGACCTTTCGTCTCCACTGCAGGAGACATTTTCCGAGATGGAACGGTAACACCATTTTATCACCGATGTAGTCACTTACCAGACGTCAAGGAGTCAATGGGGACCGGCAGATCCCAATTAAATAATTTCTTATTGTTGACTCATGAACTTTTTCTTGCTTCTGGTTCCACTAGTTCTTTGCTACCGGCAGAAGGTACACTGATCAGCCGGAACATAATGACCACCGACCTACTATCGATATAAACCCGTCCAGGAGACAGCAGAGTCACCAGGCGAGGAATGACTGCTATTCAGACACGCGTACGTTGCATGTAGTACCAGCGAGCGTGCTGTCTGTGTGTAGAATGGGGAAGGCGTGCGATCTATCTGAGTTTGACAGAGGGCGATCGTGATGGCCCGGAGGCTCGGCACGTGCATCTCCGAAACAACACGATTTGTCGGGCGTTCGAGGAGTGCTGTTGTGAGTGTCTTCAACTCGTGGCGAAACCAAAGTGAAACTACGTCCTGACGTCGTGGGGTTGGTTGGCCACCCCTTATTACAGATGTCGGATGTCTTACGTTGGTCAGACTAATAAAACAGGACAGGCGGCGAACTGTGGCGGAACTAACATCAGAATTTAATGCTGGGAAGAGTGCAAGTGTGTCTGAACACACAGTGCGCCGTACACACCTAACGATGGTCCTCCGCAGCGGACGACCCGTGCATGTGCCAACGTTAACACCACGACATCTGAAACAACAAAACTGGGCACGTGAATATCGGCACTGGACGACATGTCTCAAGGCCAGGAGTGTGTTGGAGTGTTTCGAGGAACGCAATGGCGAGTCCCAATTGATGTGATGTCCCCCAGACTTGCCCGACCTGAAACCGATCGATCTGGGATGTGGCGTCAGAGCTCATCTTCCCTTGCCCGGAATTTACGGGAATTAGGTGACTTGTGTGCAGATGTGGTTTCACCTCCCTCCAGCGACCTATCAAGGCCTCATTTCTTCCACCGTACGACGTGTCGACGCCGTTATCCCTGCCAAAGATGGACATACCGGCTATTAGTTTGGTGGTCAGAATGTTCTGTCCGATCAGTGTGATTTTGGAATAAGTTCGAGTGAACCATTTGTGCCACAGTATTGTGCTTCATCTTGCAATCAGTCTGAGCGATCGTTTCCTAAGAGACCAAGATGTGGTCAAATGCTTCTGCAGCTTCTTTGCAGAGCCCGATCTTTGGGCCTTGTGCTGGTTTCTCGAGTCTAGCTTTGATTGCGCTAGTTCTGATGGCTCGTTCTTGTGCAGCAAAAATATGTCCTTTGGGTTCCTTCTTTATGGTTCCGTTAATGAGCCAAGACAACGTCTCTTACCTATTTTGCCTTCGATCTTTTCCATAAACTTCCTACAAAGTGCTTTAGTGTACGAAATATCAGTCGGGCGTCGGAAAGCCACTTACCGATATTGATCCTCGGTATACTACAGTTTGAGGAGCTGTCTGTTACTGACTCCAAACAGACACTGAATCTTGGCTAACTTTCACGTAGTCTGCCAACATATGCTTCTGTTCTTCCACTGGCTGCCTCGCAAGAGATCTCTACCACCTGCTCTTCTGGACCATTATGACGTGTCGAAGTCATTGTGACGCTGCAGTGCACAGTTAGTTGCGATTAATGTTCTTGTTTTTTGTCCAGATTATCCAGCAATACTTGTGTGCACTTCAAGACACCTGTAGTGTATATGACGGCATGTATGGCACAAGTACTTATTTACTTGATCGTATTGCCACCATTCAGTTTGCTTTTCAAAATTTTTTCTCGCCCGTCGTGTGTAAACTTTGTTGACGACGTGTTTTACACACCCATGCTAGATGTTGTAGAACTGTAAAACGCCTAGGTAACTGTGGGGCTCTGGTCTGGTGGTAGCTGATGTCTTGTTCGTTTGACATTTTGTTGTCTTCACTTTCTAAGGTTTCGCCCTTCTTCAGTGCCATTGTAGTGCACGTTTCTAAGCCGAATTAATTGTTGATGTTACTGCTGAAGATTCGAACCAGAATTCAATTTCAGACTTTCTTTAGAGGTTCAGGTGATCAACGTACAGCAAGTGAGATATTTTCTGAAAATTTCTCGCTGTTTTATAGCACAGGCTGGTTTTCTGTAGGAAGGTTGACAGTGGGATCAAAGCGATGATGAACTGCAGTGGAGACAATGAGTTACTCTGGAAAATGCGTATCTTGATGCTGAATAGTCTGTAACTTTCATTTTCGACAAATGGTTCTGTCTTCTACCGTAACATTTTCTGTTAATTATCATCGTTGTG
Organism: Schistocerca nitens; assembly: GCF_023898315.1. Taxonomy (NCBI): domain Eukaryota; kingdom Metazoa; phylum Arthropoda; class Insecta; order Orthoptera; family Acrididae; genus Schistocerca; species Schistocerca nitens. The sequence goes on along the minus strand of NC_064619.1, from coordinate 318,615,812 downwards.
TACTGCTCACACACCTTGCATATTGTTATGCTGACTCACTAAGCAAGTGTGGTTAGATGCAACAGACAACCTGAAAGCCCTATTGTCCCCAGTGGTAAATAAGTAACATAGAATTCTAGAATAACTTCACGTACCTAGGGCTCAGTCACATAAGATTTTGTAAACGCATCGTCGTCGTCTTTTGACTGTACAGTTATTGATTTGTACACTCTGTTGTTGCATTTTCGGCCATGTGGCCATTAGCAATGGAAATAATTGTTTTAGCAAACGTCAGAACCTAAAAATCGTCTGATACACATATCATCGACACAAGTTGGGTGTGTTACGTGCAGCGTACATAGTTAGTGACTTGATGTGATTCGTATAAAATGTAAGCGACTGTCAAATTGAAGGCCCTAACGCATGTAACGACGTGTGCATATGTGTCAGATGATTTTTAGATTTTCACGTGGGCTAAAGCTCAATTATTTCCACTAGCTAATGGCTATGTCGCCAAAATTAGAATGATGGAGTGTAAAAATAAATAATTTTACCATCTAAAGGCGATCATGACGATTTACTGCAGGGTGAGATGACGCAGTGGGTGGGGTTGGTCAGTCAGACTCCACGTGTCGTTTGGCGGTCTCTCGGCTCGGGACACTCGTGGAGTATTGTAACCAGTAAGGTGTCCGAAGTAGAGCTCATTTCCGTTTGGTATCGCAGCCAGACGGCGATATGGAGCGCGCAGTTATTGTCGCGCCAGCTACCACCTCAGGCGGTGGTCTGCACTTTTATGGCTCACAGCCAATGTTGTTTACCGTGAGTACCGTCTGTGCCCTTTCGCTGCCCCAGTTATCCGATTCTCATTGACGACTTGGTTTCAACTGGACTGCTCTTCGCTTGCTTACTTGCATCTATGTTGATTAAGCTGACCTAACCTTATCCGCTCCCCCGGAGCTTCTTTAGTGATGTAATAATGAACTTGTGTATGTTAGCGTGCAAGCATAACTGAATCTCCAGGTAGGATTAACGGAGGCCATCGAAAAAGCGCAAAGAAGGGCAGCTCGTTTCGTGTTATCGCGCAATAGGAGTGAGAGTGTCACTGATATGATACGCGAATTGGGGTGGCAGTTACTGAAACAAAGGCGGTTTTCTTTGCGTCGAGGTCTATTTACGAAATTTCAATCGCCAACTTTCTCCTCCGAATGTGAAAATATTTTGTTGACACCCACCTACGTAGGGAGAAATGATCATCACAATAAAATAAGAGAAATCAGAGCTAGAACGGAAAGATTTAGGTGTTCCTTTTTCCCACGTGCCATTTGAGAGTGGAATGGTAGAGAAGTAGTATGAAAATGGTTCCATGAGCCCTCTGCCAGGCACTTAAGTGTGAATTGCGGAGTAAACATGTAGATGTAGATACCTATTTACAAAATCGCCATAGGAGTTAATTTTCTTGGCTTCCTTTATTATGATGTCTGGCCGTAACAGTCTGGATAGTTCAAAATCGAACCAATGTTCTCCATTTAAATACTGTTGAGCGAACGTCGATTTTTCTTACCGACCGAGGCGAACGGCCTGGCGTTGAGAGCATCAAATGGAGGTTAGCATTTAATGCAGCGATGAGCCAAGACTCATAGCGAGAGGTCCAACCCCCTGGACTGTAGATAGGTGGAGCTGTGCACTGCTGAGGCACCGAGAAGTACCCACGTGTCACTCTCGACAGATCGACACTTCGAATAATTCAGTGGGAAAATGCTCTAAGCAGCGCTGCAGAATGTAGTGTCGTGTGTGCCCAATATACACACTTCAAAAAAGTTTTTCATCACCTCGGTTCCCAGAGGTCCTGAAGATAGACGTTGACTGTGGATATTGCATCACAGACACAGCACCTTTGACTGTTCAGAGATATCACTAAACCCGCCCAAAGATGTAAACAAACATGCATGAGCAGCGCCTATTAGACGAAGGGGGACCGACAGCTGATCAGTTCCAGTCATTCCACCAGGAAGGAGGTACACGGCTCGCGTTGTCTGTAGTTCAACCATGCCTAGACGGTCAATACTGTAGTTCGATAGCGTCCGCATTGTTACTTTGTGCCAGGAAGGGCTCTCAAAATGGTTCAAATGGCTCTGAGCACTATGGGACTTAACATCGGAGGTCGTCAGTCCCTTAGAACTTAGAACTACTTAAACCTAACTAACCTAAGGACATCACACATGCCCGCATCTCGTGGTCGTGCGGTAGCGTTCTCGCTTCCCACGCCCGGGTTCCCGGGTTCGATTCCCGGCGGGGTCAGGGATTTTCTCAGCCTCGTGATGGCTGGGTGTTGTGTGCTGTCCTTAGGTTAGTTAGGTTTAAGTAGTTCTAAGTTCTAGGGGACTTATGACCACAGCAGTTGAGTCCCATAGTGCTCAGAGCCATTTGAACCCATTTGACATCACACACATCCATGCCCGAGGCAGGATTCGAACCTGCGACCGTAGCAGTCGGCGGTTCCAGACTGAAGCGCCCAGAAGCGCTAAGTCACTGCGGCCGGCTAAGGGCTCCCAGCAAGTGTCCAGGCGTCTCGGAGTGAACTAAAGCGATGATGTTCGGAAATTGAGGAGATACAGAGAGACAGGAACTGTCGATGACATGCCTCGCTCAGGCCGCTACTACTGCAGTGGATGACCGTTAACTACGGATATGGTTCGGAGGAACCCTGACAGTAACGCCACCTTGTTGAATAATGCTTATCGTGCAGCCACAGGACGTCGTGTTACGACTCAAACTGTATGCAATAGGCTACACGATGCGCAACTTCACACCCGACGTCCATGGCGAGGTCCATCTTTGCAACCACGACACCATGCAGCCCGGTACAGATGGGTCCAACAACCTGCCGAATGGACCGCTCAGGTTGGCATCACGTTCTCTTCACCGATGTGTATCGCATATGCCGTCAACGAGACAGTCGTAGGAGACGGGTTTGGAGGCAACCCGGTCAGACTGAACAACTTAGACACACGGTCCAGCGAGTGTAGCAAGGTGGAGGTTCCCTGCTATTTTGGGGTGGCATTAAGGTGGGCCGACGTACGTCGCTTGTGGTCATGGAAGGCGCCGTAACGGCTGTACGATACAGGAATGCCATCCTCCGACCGATAGTGCACCCGTATCGGCAGCATATTAGCGAGGCATTCGCCTTCATGGACGACAATTCGCGCCCCCATCATGCACATCTTGTGAATGACTTCCTTCAGGATAACGACATCGCTAGACTAGAGTGCCCAGCATGTTCTCCAGACATGAGACCTATCGAACATGCCAGGGGTAGATTGAAAAGAGGTGGACGACGTGACCACCAACCACTCTGAGGGATCTACGCCGAATCGCCGTTGAGGAGCGGGAGAACCTGGACGAACAGTGCCTTGATGAACTTGTAGGTAATATGCCACGACGAATAAAGGCATCTGCCAATGCAAGAGGACGTGCTACTGGATATCAGAGGTACCGCTGTGTACATCAGTCTAGACCACCACCTCTGAAGGTCTCGCTGTACGGTGGTACAACATGCAATGTGTGGTTTTGATGAGCAATAAAAAGGGCGGAAATGATGTTTATCTTGATCTCTATTCCAGTTTTCTGTAAAGGTTCCGGAACTTTCGGAACCGAGGTGATGCAAAACTTTTTTTGATGCGTGTACTATAGCCCACATTCGTACTGAATTCTGTAGACTTCAGACGTGTGCTGTCCTACTGAATGCTTGGCTCAGTCAGTTATGCCTCTAATACTTTATAGTGGTTGAAAGATTATTATGACATCGTTCCCTCTGGGTCTGTCTCTCTCTTCTAAAGTATCTTAGCGATCCTGGCTGTTGGTGATCATACATAGGGTAGAGATGATGCTAACTTCTTCTGTAATTTCGGTGTTCCACGGGTTTCGCACTGCTGTATTAATTTATGTTGCTATAGGATCTCCTCTAGAAAGCCTTTTTCAGATGTTGCAGTTCGGTAGGCAGGCTTTGTTGGTCGCTTATCGTACGAGCATTTCAATAAGGATTTTCGAAACAGTGCTGCACTGGGCTGGGAGGACGCTGCTGGATTAACGCAGTTCCGTATGTCTCTGTCTTATGTATACACTGACTTAAAAGAATCATCTTTCTTCTTCCATACTAAAACAGTTAAGGAATCCCCTCAGGGGTCCACAACTCTTTTGTGGAAACGTGCGTCCCGAGCACGGGGCACCGAGCTAGTGCAGTTCACCTTCCTTTCTGGGCTGCCCTGTCCCCCTTCCCCATCCCTCCTCGTCCCTAATCCTTCCCCCCCACCCCTTACCTCCCCTCCACACTCCCTCTTCTTGGGAGTAATGTATCGAGCCTCGTCCAGAGATGGGCCTTTGAAAACTCCACGATCCTGTTTCCTTTGTTTTTCTCCATCCACACGCTTTCTTCCTCTATTGCTCTTTTCCTACGTTCACTCTTCTCCTTGCTTTCATGCCCTTTCTTCTATCTCTGCCTCATCCTCCTTGCCCTATTCTCCTTGTCTTCTTTTCCGAGTCTTATTCTCCGCTTTGGCGTTTGAGATTCTTTCTTCTATCCCTCTGTCCCTCTCTCTCTTTCCTCTCTTCTTTCCTCCCTGTGCGTATCTGAAGGCTGACCCACGCGTTCGCACGCGTAGCCGGTGACGGGGTAACGCGTAATTCCCCGCCCTGGGTAGACAAGTAAGACACGCACGTACCCGATGGTAAAGGCCAGGCCCAGGGAGGGGTGATTTCCTGAGCCGTTACCTCCCGAACGTGCCGATTGGTCCCTCCGTCCGTTTCTCGGGAGCTGTGACCCGAAGTGTGAACAATCACCTAAGGCGGGAGTGCCCTCTGAGAGGGCCCACACAAGGAAGGAGCGCGCCATCGGAGACGCTGGTTTATCACGAGGGTTTGTCCGCAATGGATTTCTCTTCTTCTTCCCTGTCTTCTGCCCAAAAAAGAAAGCTAGATGAAACTCCTGTTCCGAAAATTCTACCACCAGCACTGAAGTTTCTTGTTGTCACAAGATCTGACGGTCACGATTTCTCAACAGTCAACCATTTCGTCATTCAGAAGGGTGTAGATGCGATTGCAGGACCAGTGAAATCTTGTACTCGGTAGCGCAACGGTACCTTGCTGTTGGAGCCAGAGAGCGCCTTCCAGGCCGGAAAATTACTTCGAGCCACTCTCTTACCCACATTTCCTGTACAGGTGGAGGCCCACCGCACCTTGATTTCGTCGCGTTGCGTGGTGTACACCAGGTCACTCGACGGACTAACTGATGAGGAGATTCTGTCTTTCCTCTCTGATCAGGGAGTGACGGTCGTCCATCGGTTAGTGAAAAGTGTCGACAAGGACCTCATACCGATCCGAACCATATTCCTGACATTCGACAATGTGCAATTGCCTTCACGAATTAAAGCGGGTTATGAGATAATTTCTGTTCGGCCGTATGTACCCAGCCCTACAAGGTGTTACCAATGTCAGCGGTTTAACCATACACGGCAGTCTTGTTGAAGAGCGGCTAAATGCGTTACCTGTGGCAGGGACGCCCATGAGGGTGGCTGTCCACCTCCGTCCCCTCGTTGCATCAACTGTATGGGCGACCATGCTGCCTCCTCTCGCGACTGCCCCGTCTACAAAGATGAGAAAAGTATACAGGAAATTCGAGTGAAAGAGAAGGTATCGACCTCGGCTGCTCGCAAGTTATTCAATAGCAGAAAGCCCACTGTGCTTCCAGCAGGTACATACAGTACCGTTCTCGCCTCTTCTCGGCCTACACAGACATGCGATTTAACATTCAGCGATTCGGTCATTAGATCGGCCAGTGCTAAGATCGCCCGATCAACGTCTCCTCTTCCTCCCACCAATCCTAATGCTCAAACATCATCATCTGCTACTGCTAAGACGAGGACCTCTAAATCAGATGCTCGGACCTTCAAAACAGAACCGACCGCGAAGGTTACTTGCGTACGCAAACTTCACAGCCATCAACTGTTCTTTCGACAAAACGTAATTCTTCAAAGAAGGCTCATAGAAATGAGTTCTCCATCTCCGCCGAGTCGCGTTTCTTCTCCTGCGCCACCCAGCGGTTGCCGTCCCCGGCCATCTTCAGTTTCGCCAGGCCGCACCGCTGGTAGCCGATCATCTGGCCACGCACCGGCGGAGGAAGCTGCCCCTCCTGACCAGCTCAGGAAGGTGGCAGACGCAACTGTTGATGGACCATGACTCACCACCTATCGATTGCAGCAGCAGTGCTCCCTCAAAGCCAGGCGACCCTTTCATGCTTCTTCTTTCTCTTTTCTTTTTCATAATGACACTTCTTCAATAGAATATTCGCGGCAATCGGTCCAACCGAGAGGAACTAAAATTGCTCCTTCGAATGCACTGCCCGCTTGTCGTAGGTCTCCAAGAAACGAAGTTACGCCCATGCGATCGTATTGACCTGGCACACTATACCTCCGTGCGTTTTGACCTACCCCCTGTGGCAGGTATTCTGGCTCATGTAGGGGTCATGTTGCTGGTTCGGGATGATGTCTACTACGATCCAATCACATTGCACACAGATCTGCAGGCAGTTGCCGTCCGAATTACTATCCCCACTTTCACATTTTCCATTTGTACTGTTTACACCCCATCATCGTTTTCCTTTACTAGGGCAGACATGATACGACTGATTGCTCAGCTTCCTATACCATTTTTGTTGGTTGGAGAGTTTAATGCCCACCATCCCCTTTGGGGCTCTCCAGTATCCTGCCCGAGAGGCTCCCTCTTGGCAGACCTTTTCATCTCTTCTATCTAGTCTGCTTAAATACCGGTGCACCTACCTTCCTTTCGGATGCAACGCATACCTATTCCCACTTCGACCTCTCAGTATCCACTATCCAACTTGCACGTCGGTTCGAGTGATATGCTCTGTCTGACACATACTCGAGCGACCATTTCCCCTGCGTAATCCATCTCCTGCATCACACACCTTCTCCAAGTTCCACTAGCTGGAACATCTTCAAAGCCGACTGGGGGCTTTTCACCTACCTGGGGACCTTCCATGATCAAAACTTCTCCAGCTGCGATAGTCAGGTCGCATACCTCACGGACGTTATTCTCACTGATGCTGAATATTCCATCCCTCGTACTTCCTCTTCTCCACGTTGAGTCCCAGTCCCCTGGTGGACTACAGCATGCAGCAACGCTATTCGTGCTCGGCGACGTGCTTTACGCACCTTCCAACGCCACCCTACGATGGCGAACTGTATCAGTTACAAACGACTCCGTGCACAATGTCGTCGTGTTATCAAAGAAAGCAAAAAGGCTTGTTGGGTGGCTTTCGCCAGCTCATTCAACAGTTTTACTCCTTCTTCGGTTGTCTGGGGTGGCCTGCGCCGGCTATCTGGCACCAAGGTCAACTCCCCGATTTCTGGCCTGACTGTAGCGAATGAAGTCCTTGTGGATCCTGAGGATGTCTCAAAGGCCTTAGGCAGCTTTTTCGTGGAGGTTTCGAGCTCTGCCCCTTACCACCCTGCCTTCCTCCCCCGAAAACAAGCAGAGGAGGCACGGCCACCTTCTTTCCAGTCTTTGAATCGTGAAAATTACAATGCCACCTTCACCGTGCGGGAACTCGAAAGTGCACTCGCCCGGTCCCGATCCTCTGCTCCGGGGCCCGATGGTATCCATATTCAGATGCTGAAGAACCTTTCTCCTGCAGGTAAAGGCTTTCTTTTTCGCGCCTATAATCGCATCTGGACTGAAGGTCATGTTCCCACACGCTGGCGTGAAGCAATTGTTGTTCCCATACCCAAACCAGGAAAGGACAAACACCTTCCTTCCAGTTATCGCCCCATCTCCCTTACCAGCTGCGTCTGCAAGGTGATGGAGCGCATGGTAAATTCTCGATTGATTTGGCTCCTTGAATTTCGACGCCTCCTTACCAATGTCCAATGTGGCTTTCGTAGGCACCGCTCTGCTGTTGACTACCTAGTTTCCTTGTTGACCTTCATTATGAACAACTTTTTGCGTAAGCGCCAGACGGTGGCTGTGTTCTTCGATTTGGAGAAGGCTTCCAACACCTGTTGGAGGGCGGGCATTTTCCGCACCATGCACACTTGGGGCCTTCGCGATCGCCTCCCTCTTTTTATTAATGCATTTTTAATGGATCAAATGTTCAGGGTACGTGTGGGTTCTATTTTGTCAGATGCCTTTCGCCAGCAGAATGGGGTACCCTAGGGCTCCGTTTTGAGCGTGGCCCTTTTCGCCATAGCTATCAATCCAATATTGGATTGCCTTCCAGCTGACGTTTCAGGCTCCCTTATCGTGGACGACTTTACGATATACTGCAGCGCTTAGAGAACATGTCTCCTGGAGCGCTGTCTTCAGCGTTGTCTAGACCGTCTATGTTCCTGGAGTGTCGCTAACGGTTTCCGTTTTTCTGGTGAGAAAACGGTCTGTATGAATTTCTGGCGTTACAAACAGTTTCTTTCGCCATCCTTACATCTCGGTCCCGTTGCTCTCCCATTCGTGGAGACAACTAAATTTTTAGGTCTTCCATTTGACTGGAAACTTTGCTGGTCTCCACATGTCTTACTTGGCTGCTCGTTGTTCCCGGTCCCTCATGTCCTCCGTGTTCTCAGCGGTACGTCATATGGAGCAGATCGTATGGTCCTGCTTCGCTCATATCGGCCAAAGCTGGATTATGGGAGCTTTGTTTACTCTTCTGCCCGGCCGTCCATCTTACGCCGTCTAAACTCTAGCCACCATCGGTGGTTACGTCTGGCGACTGGAGCATTCTACACCAGCCCTGTTGAGAGTCTGTATGCCGAAGCTGCCGCATTACCGCTAAACTACCGGCGCGATACGTTGCTTTGTCGGTACGCCTGCCGACTGATGTCAGTGCCCGAACACCCGTCATATTTCTCGTTCTTTGACGACTCTCTCGATCGCCAATACGGGCTGTATGTCTCTGCCCTGTTACCTCCTGGAGTTCGCTTTCGTCACTTGATTCAGCAACTTGATTTTACCCTCCCTACGACTTTTCGAGTGGGTGAGAGCCCGACGCCACCTTGGCTCCAGGCTCAGGTTGATTCAGCAACTTGATTTTACCCTCCCTACGACTTTTCGAGTGGGTGAAAGCCCGGCGCCACCTTGGCTCCAGGCTCAGGTTCGCGTTCACCTTGAACTCAGCTCGCTCCCAAAGGAGAGGACCGCGGATTCGATATACCGCTCGGGGTTTGTTGAACTTCGTTCGAGGCTCGCTAATGACGTCTTTATTTACACAGATGGCTCCAAGACTACTGCTGGCCTCGGATGTGCCTTTATCGTTGGGTATGATACCTTTCAATACCGGCTCCGTGACCAGTGTTCAAGCTTTACAGCTGAGCTTTTTGCTCTCTATCAGGCTGTTCCGTATATCCGCCGCCATCGTCATTCTCCCTATGCCATCTGCTCTGATTCTTTGAGGGCCATTCAGAGTCTCCGTGACCCATATTTGGACTACCCTTTCGTGCAACGAATTCAACGGTCCCTTCAGTCGCTAGCTGAAACCGGCGCTCGTGTCCCTTTTTTGTGGATTCCTGGCCACGTTGGTGTGCCTGGGAACGAAGCTGCTGATGCTGCGGCCACGGCTGCTGTCCTCTTGCCTCGGACAGCTTCCTTTTGTATCCCATCAACTGATGTTAGTGGGGTTCTTTGTCGGCGCGTTTCATCATTGTGGCATGAGGTCTGGTCCTGTCTCCATGAAAATAAGCTTAGGGCCATCAAACCGATCCCGACCGCTTGGACGACCTCCTCACGCCTTTCCCGGCGAGAGGTGGTCATTTTGGCCAGGTTGCGGATTGGGCATTGCCGATTTATCCACCGCTACCTGTTGTCCGGTGACACCGCCCCGAAGTGCCCCTGTGGTCATCCATTGACGGTGCGCCACGTTTTATTGTCCTGTCCCCGTTTTATTCACTCTCGTGTTGTCCTGTGTCTGCCGTCTACCTTACAGGAACTTTTAGCTGATGACGCTCAAGCAGCTGCTCGTGTCCTTAGTTTTGTTACATTGACGGCCTTGTCCAAAGACATCTAACTCTTTTATTTTGTTTATCTACGTCTTTGTAAGTACTTTCTGGTGTTGCCCCCTTGCGTTTTTCTACGCTATTAGTGCACTAACGTTTGTGACTGGGCGCTAATGACCTTAGTAGTTGAATGCCCTAAACCAAAAAACAAAAAAGTTAAGGAATAGCCGTCGTTTTCTACTTCCATTCTGATATTGGACTCTTTGGTGTGACGCCACAGGTGCAGACTGCTATTCACGTCACTGTCCAGTTTTTAAAGATACACTCATATTAAGAAAAAAACGGAACCTTCATGAGGATAGGAAGTTCATATTCGCAGGACATGTACATTAGTTTGTTCTGCAGATTAGTTAGCATCTTAGTCACCTCGGTTCAGCATGCTTCCTGTTGCCTAGGCTTAGGGTTCACCATGGGATCTGATAACTTGTTCCGCGCGAAATGGCATCCATGCGTATAAGACGCGAATGGCATCCTGTGGTGCTGTCATTCATGCTGCGTTCAGCTGGTTCCAAAGTTCATCTGTATTGATTGTCATACAATCAGCGCTGCACCTGTCATTTCACCATATCCCACACATTTTCGATTGGCGACAAGTTTGGTGATCTTGGGGGCCATGGCAAAAGGCTGACATCCTGTGGCACTAAGGAGGTACACGTTATGGCAGCAACATGTGGTCGTCCACTGTATTGCTGAAAAACACCATCTGGAGCGTTGAACAGAAAGGGTATGACTACACGTCGTAGGATGTCGATCTTGTCAGCGGATGGTCTTGGTCATGCACCTGACCCATCTCGTTGTGTTCTATGGGCTTCCATGAACCTTTCTGCACACACCCGTTGCACTGCCGAAACACTTCGCCCCACAGAAGCAGAAATTTCCTTGAGCCGTGCTGCAGCTCCCGTTGGTGCCGTGTGTAGGTTTCTGCCAGACTGCATCGTTTAGTTCGCATGGTTGCGTTGTTTGTCTTCTTCTTGTGTTCACTGGTGCAACTCGGTTTCGTAAGCGTTGCCTGTCCGCTAGAGGCAGCAGCGGCGCTTTACGATATGTAATAACTGCTGCCCTATCTTTGGGGCGACCTCATGCTTCTTCTGTGTGGTATGAGTGTGGGAGTTCGGTAGGGGACGAGGAGCAGTGAGATCCGCACAGAGCGACAACACGCTGAGACTGCTGGCGGCGTCTATGGACTGCCGGATTCGAAGGGCAGTGGTCACGAGGGTACACGACCTCGTCGAAACCGGATCCTGCATGTTTGAGTGCATTGCTATTCACGTAGAGAGACCTCCACCATTGTGAAATCTCGCAATCAGTGACTTGGGTTCGTGTTGCTGCTCATCGTGTCGCGAGGCGTAAAGCAGCGAGTGGAGTACCTGCGGAATGCGGATCTTATTAGCCTTACTGATCTTCTAATTACTATTTATTATTTTCAGCTATTGTTAAGTTCAAGCAGCGGTATTTTTCAGTCTTGAGGCCGCTAACGCCCCTGTTACCTGCCCTGGGAGTTAGAGTACATAACGACAGTGTAAATTTCATCTCCTTGCCGCCGCTGTCCAGTGAGGTGTGTAAGTATGACAGCTTCTACATTGTAGAATGGTTGGTGTTCTTCTACCTTAGTGGTAGTCATTCCTTCTGTTCCGAGCGCTCTAAGCACAGTATTCTGTGGGCGGAGCCTAGACCGCCGGTTCCGGCTTTGGCGTAATTTTACATCTTGCATTTGTTTTGTTGGATGTCAGGTAGCCTCACCAAGATTGTCATTAGTCGGTCGTTAGACTGCCGCTAGTCCGAGTTACTATCTTGTGATCTGAATGCAACTCTTGACTGTCTTTCTCTTCGCTCGCGAAAGTGTTATTGGTGTGACCTACTCAGAGTTCGATTCCCGGAGCACCGTCTGTCACTGGTCCTTGTGCTTTATTATTGTGTTAGTATTTTATTAATGTGTTATTAAGTTACCATCATTTGTCTCACCTGTTTGGAGATCTGTTGTTTGTTTTTATTTTAAGTTAACTTTTGTTATGCCATTCGCCGTTTGACAGCATATTGGTTATTTTTTTTATAAGTTGTGCTGTGTCAAAACGCACGGGGTTCGTTCGTCCTTACTGGTGCTGAGCGTCCTGCGTGATAAATCAATGATAACACCTGGTGGTTACGATAATATACGTGTATGATGTGGTAAAACCAAAATCAAATTGTGTTCTACATGATGTGAGAGCGTCTACGGAATAGCAGGTGGCGAGCATGCGCGACTGCAGCGATATAGCATATCGCCCTCGCTGCGTCCAGAGATGCCGCCTGAGCGACGCCCAGCAGCCGGCCGCTATTGCGAAGAAATGACAGCATCGATGATTATTACATTAATTGTTAAAAGTTGGCGTGGCGTTGCGTGTTTGTTCGTTTTAAATGGTTCCTATTGTACAACGAAAAGGTTTAGTTAGTTCCCGGATAGACCTCTCACCGATCAAGTAGTGGTAGTGGTGTGTATCAGGTCTGGTCTTATAGCGTTTAACTGCATGGTGTAGTGAGGCTACTCAGTTGACACCTAAGTATTGGGAGAGTGCACGGAATTTTGTCGATTATAGTTGTGGGAACAGTTTCGTTCGTAAAATTTGCTCGGGTGGGTCCCGCGTGAGCCTGATTTAATTGAGATATTGATTTGTTAGGTGCTGAGTTTTGTGGAATCGGTGTGACCGATATCCCGTCTGCATTGCATGTTGAGTGGTCGCGACGCGCCCAGAGGTAATTGAGTTGCTTGTCGTTTTTATGGAGGTGGTTTAGGTATTGTGCGTGTGTGTATCGAGAAGGGAAGCCTCGAACACGTGTTGGTAGTTGCATTTTCAGGACCACTAGCTTGCAGCAGACAGCGAATTGGCTCATAGAACGACGAACTGTTTTATTATACGGTGATGGTGTGCACGTATCACTGAGTAGACAAGCGATAGTAAATGGAAGGAACCATTTAACGAGCTACACGTAGCTAAACCAAAACTTGATTCATCAAGGTGACGAGTGGCCGATTTAAATGTTGGGGAACTTAGCAAGTCGCGTGTGGTCAACGCCTGAAGAGGTCAAGATTTGCTTTTAAATTGTAACTTAAGGTTAGTTGAAAAGTGGCAGTGACATTTAGGATTTTTGTTTGATTTTTTTAATGACTTGTTTCCGTATTGTGGGGACTGATAATATATTTACTGACACTCGTTCACTGGTGATAACTAACGTGAATTGAGATACCTGGAAGGAAAATAAATCCAATTTTATTGGGTTAAAGGAAACCTTCCAGTCTATTTAATTGGTATTTAGTGTGAATATATCTATAGAATTTTCAGAAGTATAAACGAGTGTAATTCAGAGATATTGATATAGTGGAGTCGATATCACGTATAATGTGGTGTTTTTAAATGTGCTTGGTAAAAAGTTCTTGAAAGAATGAAATTATAAATAATCTACTGAAAGTAGATCTTCTCAATATTAAAGAAAAGATTTCAATTAAGGGAAAAAGCTTCCTAAATGATGAATAAGTTTAATTGAAGTAATTGAATTATTTCCGGAAGGGCCAAAAATTTTGCTACCAACAAAGATTCGTTATTCTGTGACGCATGCGAAGTGTCATCACTTACATATTATCGCTGCGTCGAGTTGGAAAAATATTTAAGGGAGAAATATTTTAATTCCTAACAGTAGTGATCGAAGTGTCCATACACAGAATAATCATTACAAGACGGTAGACAGATTGGTATTTTGGTACAAGTAATAATATAGTTCCGAGTTTGTCAGAGAGTACGTACTGCGTTGTGAGCTCGTTGCGAAAGATAACAATTGCTAGTTGGATGTCGCATTTATCATCACGCAAGATAATCAGGTACTGAAATTAAAGTAATTTGTTGCTCTGACGAGATTAGTATCGTAGACAACGAGAGTGGTTCATTAAATAGGCCCATTTATTCACTACTGCTTAACTTCAGCAATCATTGGTGTCTGAATATTGTTAAGTGATTATTCGTAGTTCTATCGTGGCTTGGTACGATTTCGGCGTCGTGTCTGGGCAGGGTGTTGTTCCCCTTATTTGGCAGACAGGCTGTTTGCATGGTCAGCGGTTGAGGTGGCTGCAATATTAATTGTACTAAGGCTGATTTCGTGTCCGATTAGTTCACTGTCAGAGTGATTGCGGCGTGGGCTAAATTCTTGTCGTCATCAGAGGCTCCTCTCCAACTGGAATCTCCTGCAATTAGATAGCGTTCTGCAGTCTTAATCTTTAGTTAAAAATAAGAAACTGTACTTAATTAAAGGTGTGGTGGTCGGCTGGTGGCCTAAGTACTTTGCGCAACAGGATACTCTGCAGTAACGGCATAGAGACGTTGGTACAGTACGATCCCTTGTCGTTGTAAATCGATCTTGGGTACTGCCAGTCACGGACCAATACAAAGTGCCATTTTGGCGTTAAAGGCCTTCAGCCGTATTGTGGTTACTTGCTTTAAAATTCTGGTTGCGACCACATTGGCTTGTTTTCCAAAATTATTTGCGGTCGGTATTTTAGGTATGTCTATATTTTTTATAATTGCCATTCTGGCGTTAAAGGCCTTCAGCCGTGATTGCGATTACTTGCCTTAAAATTCTGATTGCGACCTCATTTGCTTGTTTTCAAAAATTATTTACTAAAACAAATGAGTGACATTTCAAAGCAAACCAATAGTAATTGATTCGGGCCCCGTCCACAATCGTAACCCAATCGTGCCTTCCTTAATTACCAGGTTTCATTCCTAGATGGATGCACAACATTCCCTCATGCCAATAATGCGCCCTCTTTCATACTCATCGATCTGACGGTACGGTTCGCGCATACGTCAGCGAGGAGTCCTGCACGTCTGCTAAAGTCACACTGATCCATTACCTTCGGTTTACAGCGAAAACGAGAGCCGCAGGCACATTTTACTGGTAGGTGTTGTTGCTCCTCGATATCGATGTTGACCTTGATCCCGCGGGTAGATATGGTTCAAATTCTAATCAATTCTACAAAACATACTAATGTCCATGTCGTGTGAATATGTCTAGTCGTTCAAGGTGTTCTGTTTTTTCTGAACGTGAGTTTAGTTTTAGGTTTCAAATATTTTTTTAATAATTGGATTTGGTAATATTTGCCCTAAAAGTGATTTATTAGTGGAGTTATATTCATCTTTGACTATCTAAAACTATTTTGCTTCGAGTGGTCTGTTGTGTGTGAGTGTGTTTACCGGTACGTCGTGCATTGGAGTCTCTCAGTATTGTTTATATTTCGTAGAGAGCAGTTAGGGACTGGACCTGAAAGCTTGGTACTCTTCAATGTGTTCGGCGTCGTAGTGAAATATTGTTTTTAGTAGTTTTCAGCCGATATTTATTGTGTTTCTGGTAAAATAATCGTAGAAGAAACTTTCGGAAAAGTTTGCTCACTGTGTATGATTCTGCTTTCGCTGAGTGTGAAACTTTTGCTTTAAATAAATAATCGTGTGAAGAATTTGTGAGAGTAGTATTAGTGGTGAAGTAGAAGTTCAGTAGCAGTAGCACATTCTCTCTAGAGAGTACCATTTGAAATCACTGTGGGTGATTCATAAAATAGTTTTAATGGAGTAGCATAACTTAGATTCTGGCAATGGTAGAAGTATTTACCATGAGTTCGAAGTGTGGGTTTAGTCGTAGGTTCGCGAGTAGTGGGTTACGGTGTGAGATTTAGTGAAATTATTTTCACTGGGGGCAATACAGTCGGGAATCCAGTGACCATTCGACAGAGATCCTCTCCTGGAAATGGAACTGCACGATATGCATGAGAAATAAGTTAATAGAGGAGTAGTAGTGTAAAATATTTGTCCTTCGCGTGCAGTTAGAAAACGCAAGGGAGGAGCGAGATAGGATGAAGAGGGAGAAGGGGGTTTGGGAATGCGAACGCAGCCGGTAAGAAAGATGCTAAGAGAAGGATGTATTTAGACAGTTCCACTTCGTGTGTCACCTGTAGATTTGATAGTTTCGAGAAGAAGTGCCTCTTGTAGCTGTACGTGCAGGGACTATGCATCAGACCTCAAGTGTTAAAAAGCCTAAGCCAATTGCAGAAACAGGCGTTTCGAGCAATATGCGGTATAAACTCTGTTCAGGTGTCAGGGAATTCTGTCACTGGTCTCTAAATACTTATTTTCTTTAATGTCGTTTGTTATTAACAATACGCCTTTGTTCCGAAGATTTAGCAAATTTCACTGAGTTAGTGCTAGGCAGAAATCCGATCTGCATTTGAATCGCACGCCCTTGATTCTTGTGTAGAAAGACTTGTGGTATTCTGTAGCATCTATTTTCAGTAGGGTACCACAGGAATTAAAAAATAAATAGCAGTAATAGTCGCACTAACAAGTCTGAACTGAAGAATTTCCTCATCAACCACTCTTTTTATTCTGTCGGTTAGTTTCTTGGAAAACTAAGTGAATTCCTGTGCTATCTTGTTGATTATGCTAATATATACTCACAGCTTGACATTTGACTAGGATGATCTAATTTTTTTTATTTATGTTAATTTCTGACTCGTTCCATGAACATGGAGATCTGCTGCTCAATTTGGTCTTACGGAACTAGACGTGTTAAATAAAATAAAAATAGATCTTATGTTGTTGTATGTAGCGTTAATGTGTCTAGGAAATTAATCCCGGGCTTCACTCCCATGTGGCCACAAACAAGATTATAAAGCGTTTTTTCTTTCTTTCATCGAATTGTAAGACCGTAATAGATACTGCTTATGTTATTAGTGGTTTGTACTGTAATCTGCAGTTGTCTGCAGATCGAGTATTGCAGCACATCAGACATCATAACACGGGAGCGAATATGTTGTCGGCTTTCTTCAAAGTATCAGTTGTGACATATTTCACAAAAGAGTAATGAAGTACGCCAGATACATTTTTGGTTTAAAGGTAGCATTCGGAGAATATTGTAGAAACAGTGTTAAACGGTACTGTTGCAAAGAAAATTCAGGGATGTTGTGGCAAGAAATGTAAACTCGTGCGTCCTTAAGGAGGGCACGAAGCACAGAACGATAACTGCAGTCACGGAGCATATCTTACAGAATTCATTCTCTTGAGTTTCACTCTGATATTTAAACTGAAGACATCACACAGAGAATCAAAATAATATATTAAAGATTTAAAAATGGCTTCACGTTTTAAAATCATAATTGCGTTCAATTTTAGACACACTAAAAAGAAATACTGAAAGAAAAAGATGAAACCATTCAAAGCGAATCAGGAGCCTAAAGTCCTGACAGAAGTAGAAGTATTATTAATTTTGTATTCAGTGCTCTGCGGAATCATACACTTTGCTAGCTCATATTTACCGGGTACTCGCACAAGCGACGGTAAAAGAAAGTAAAAAAGAGTAAAAAAGAGAGTGAAATAGAACTTCGCGAACGCACAAAATGTTGTTGATGCTGTGGTGGTCTTTGGTCCCAAGACTGGTATGATGCAGCTCTCCATACTGCTACTGTGCGATGTCGTGCAAGCAGTACAAGCGGGTGAACAAGTAGCTTCTGTATTCTTAAGTTTCTGAAAGGTGCTATATATTGTAGCGGGGAATAGTCAAAAGAAACGATAGTTAATATTGGATATGCCCCAAGAAAACGGTATAAGTTTAGCGTTTGCAGTATAAATTACCGGGATGTCGAATAGAACCGGCAGCACTGTGGCATTGTCCACTGACAGTGTTCCCTACGGATTGTAGCGACGTCGACTTTGAAAGTTTTTTTGCTTGATGTTTTGAATGCCAGCGCTCGTTACATGTGGATAAATGCAATGGAATACTCACAACATTAAAAAAGGAGTAGTTTCATCTGCTTACAGAATTAATCTAAACTTTCACATTTTGTCCCATCGTTTAAGGGGTAATCTTGAAAAATTTGTCAGTTTTCTAAATAGTGTAGCTCTAAGAATAAGTGCTGTAGGCACATGTAATGCTTAACAACCTTTAACGGATCTTTTAGGGAAAATTTTATCAATGAACCGCAGCTTTTGGGCTCACACTTTTCCCTGAATTGTTTTGTGTTGCAAGAGAAGTAAAGCAAGTCATTTATGTACAGATTAGGTAAATATTTCGAAATAAAAGCAAAAGCAAAGTAGAAGCTTGATTTTTTTTTCTGGAATTCCTCTACACAATTTTTTCATAGTTGACTTTTAGAAAGATGTTGTCATAAATTATTCTTCAAAATTTTAATAATGATTCTCAAAACTTTCAGTAATTAGCTCATAGTCTATATTTAAGGAAGTCTTTAACTTTCAAATTCAAGCCGTGAAAATAGTCTGTTTTTCAGTTAAGTGTGTTCTAAGATCGTATACAAAATGTTAGACTCCTGTCTTTAATAGTTTTTAGCAAACGTGCACCAGAAAATAAAAAAAGTGACCTTCTGGAAAGCTTGTTTCTCTACCTACCCTACACAATACTAATGCATCCAAGGTCCGTATTCATCTTGTTTCTGATGTTGTTCTTCCTCCGTTTTCCTTTTTAATTCTTCGTCTTATTCTTACTTCTTTGGTGGCTTCCAACACTGATTTCTCTGCTTCGAAGGTTCTCCTGCTGTCAATGACAATAAAAGTTCTTTACATATTTACTCCACCAGACACTCCCATCAATTCAATAACCTTGGACGTTGACACTGCACCATCATTGAAACATAGCAGAGCATCCAGCACACCTATTTTCAAAGCATTTAATCCTACTGGAACAATTTATGATATCCGTTCGCATATACAGTTGTTGTATCCCTCATTTGGGTTTTGAGAACTGCCACGTAATTACTTCTCTAATAAACTCGTGTCGCGGAGACATAGGGACAAAAAAGTTATGAAAAACAAACAAGTGAGACAGAACTCTGCTTTTAACAGAGCTGAAATTGGGGGCGTCGTCACGAGTGCAAACCTTTCCTTTACCTTTTGGTGGTCTCTTCGGTATAATTTCTTCGAAAACACTACCTCAGAAAATTAGAGAACTTTTCAAGACAAAAATTTAAAAAATCTATTTTTTTGGCACTTTGTCACGTACTAGTGCCCTTAAATATCTGTGGCACTATGCTAGGAAGTGATATGAAATTGGATGAAGAACTGTAATTTGCAGCAATGGAGAGGAATAGATTTCGTTCTGAGACTTTTGTGAAATGTAATCTGTAAAGTAAGCAGCACACAGACTGCTTATGCGACCTGTTCAGATGGCTCTAAGCACTATGGGACTTAACATATGATGTCATCAGTCCCCTAGACTGAGAACTACTAAAACCTAACCAACCTAAGGACATCACACACATCCATGTCCGAAGCAGGATTCGAACCTGCGACCGTAGCAGCAGAGCGGTTCCGGACTGAAGCGCCTGGAACCACTCGGCCACAGTGGCTGGCGTGCGACCTGTACTATTGTACAACTCCAGTAGTAGGCATGACAGCAGATATCATAGGAAATCACAGACTAGCTGCTAAAATCTAATTTTGTTGGTATAGACAACACGAAAATTTAAATAATAAATTTTCATGGCAATCTCTGGGATTAAGACGACATTGTTTTCGGGAAACCATATTAGGAAAGTTAAGACAAACGATATTCGAGAAGCAAATTGCAGGAATTCTGCTGTTTTGCATTGCATATCTTACGGAACGATCATAAGAACAAGGCGAGAGGAACCAGGTAGCGTTATGAGGCATGGAATCAGTCATTTCACCATCACTCACAGGCGAGTGAAGTTCGAGAGGAAGAAGTTAATAGTGGTAAAATGTACGTTCCAACGTGCGCTACACAATGGCTTGTTGAGTATTTCGTATGTAGACGCAGATCTAGTGGAAATGTACATGTATGAATTATCAGTAGAACAGAAATCCGCTGTATTCGTTCGATGATCAGCTTACAAACCTTCTAAACGCAGCGAATTATTAAAAATAATATTACTCACTTACATACATATTATTGCATTGTAATCTTTTGCTACGCAACGTTGGTATAGGTGGTAGTACAAAGAAGGATCAAACAAAAATTACAACTGCTGCAATGGAAAACATAGGATTACTCATAAGTAGCTGTAGGATTACAGAACACGACTGCACGAAACACTACAAGAAATACAGAAAAATTGACGAGTATCAGGGCATAGAGCGTCTCTCCAAATCTCGATTCTGAATATACGCTGTGGCGTTGTTACGCTGGGGACAGACGCGGCAGAACACATAGACAAACAGTCCATTCCGTATTGTCGCGTCGAATTAGTTCACGCTTGCAGGTAGGCAACCAAATGAACAGGTTTCCAAAGCGGGCTGCTGTCGGACTCTATCGGGTAATTCGTGTCAGTGACGTCAATGAATTGCGCGCATGTATTGACATACCACGTCACAAACGGTGCCAATATTCAGCACGAGCATCTGTAATGTGAGTTACATCTAGGAGTGATGCTGCAGTGAATACATTCACTGACACATTATTTTCGGTATGTCTTGTACTTTTCGTGCGGTCCTCTTCTGAAAACCTCGAAGGTATTTATGTATAAACATGTACTACTACCGTGGATAGCTGTACGTTACAAAGCAATAAATCAGAATTTTTTATTTTGATACCGAAATCAGAATTTTTAATCCTCGAAATGCTGATGATGATAATGATTGTGATGGCATTGCGATACTACTAACTCTGTGAAGTTTTACAGAGAGAAATTACACTGTCCAGTCACATTAATGTGGGCACCGCCTATGTTCGACGTTAGCGTGCAATAACCATGCACATACGGTAGGTGCAGCAATAGCAGTGGTTGAGGATATAAAAAGCTTGTCAGGAGAACGCCAAATACAAGGCAGTCTTGCCGTAATGTGGAAATGGAGTAATTTTTCTGACGCCCAGAAGGGCATGATCATTGGGTTTCGGAACAAGCGTGGAAGCATTTCCGAAACGGCTAAGTTTGTAAACTGTTTCCGTGCCGGCGTGGTTAAAGCACAGCGCGCATGGTAAAACGGCGCTATCCAAATGGTTCAAATGGCTCTAAGCACTTAACATCTGAGGTCATCAGTCCTCTAGACTTAGAACTACTTAAACCTAACTAACCTAAGGACAGCACACACATCCATGCCCGAGGTAGGAGTCGAACCTGCGACCGCAGCAGCAGCGCGGTTCCGGACTGAAGCGCCTAGAACCGCTCGGCCACAGTGGCCGGCGGCGCTATCCAAAACCGGCACTGAGGCAACTGTGGTGCACCAGGGGCCACAGATGACAGCTGTAAGCAACGGCTGTGGAGATGTGTATGCGAGAATAAACGTAAAACTGTTGAGCAACTGACCGCTCAGGTGAAGCAACAGTGTCTCCTCACCGACCACACCGCCAACGTTGCTGCATATGTGCCTCTGTAGCAGGTGTCTGGTTTGTTCACTCATGCTGATTGGTGTTCTTCGTGGAGAAACGCAACTCGACATCTATTGAATAGTGACAGGTCGTATTTCCACACGAATCACGTGCAACAATCGTCGGAGGCGTCTTGGCTCGAGGAGAGACCTTTGTTGTCTGGGAAATGTTTTGGTGGCATTTCCTGGGTGATTTCCTGGAAGGCACAATGGATCAACAAAAGTGTGCATCTATCCTTGGAGACCACGCTCACCCTACATTCAGTCTGTTGTTCCTCGACACGATGGCATCTACCAGCAGAAAGGTGCAACGTGTCAGATACCTCGCAGTGTGCTTGCGTCGTTCGAAGAGCACCAGTATGAGTTTGCCGTATTTCCCTGGCAAGCAGACTCTCCGGATTTAATCCCAATTCAGAATTTGTGGGACAATATAGATCAGGCTGTTCACGCCACGGATCCACAACCGAGAAACCTAGTGCACTGGAGTCGGCGTGGTTGTGGAAAGTAACCCTTGTCGGTACCTTTCCTAAGTTCATTGACTCCCTTCCTGCGCTGGAAAAGATGGTTATTCAGGCCTCTGACAGGTGGCCGCATTAACGTGACTGGACAGCTCAGGAATTGGCTGCGACCGCGGTACTTAGTTTCGGCCCTTCTCTACATACTGACCTTTCAATAGGGACACATTTCACTCAATGAAGGATGACTTACAGGAGACCATGGCCTGCATTTTTGTTGTACAAGAAACGTCCGCCTCGAAAATCACCTCGTTGTCCTTCTGGAAATCCCTGCCACATAAGCCGGCCAGTGTGGCCAAGCGGTTAAAGGCGCTTCAGTCTGGAACCGCGCGACCGCTACGGACGCAGGTTCGAATCCTGCCTCGGGCATGGATGTGTGTGATGTCCTTAGGTTAGTTAGGTTTAAGTAGTTCTAAGTTCTAGGGGACTGATGACCTCAGATGTTAAGTCCCATAGTGCTCAGAGCCATTTGAACCTGCCACATAATGGTTTGTTCATCCGAGTAAAGAGAGTGACGTCACAGGATGCTATCCCAAGAGTAAGACTGAGAGATGAGGCACAATGTGGTAGCTCAAAGAAGCAGCATGGACGACGATGAGCTATGCAGTATCAGATGGTGCTTTGTCGTGCAGCAAAAACGCTTGCTTGGACAGCATCTCGCTGTCCTTCGTCTTCACAGTTTCTTGTAACATCGTCGGGAGATTTGATCATATGCTCCTATGATAATTCCTCCTTATTAGCGTAATATGTTAGCACCACGTCGTGACAGTCCTAAAATAAAACTCAGCATCATATTGGAAGTGTTTTCGTCTTTTTCGGCAGTAGTGAATTCTCGAGTCTCAACTGCTCACTTTCCTCCTCTGCGTCGTGGCCTAGCAATCGCCCATGGTGATTACGGGGCTGAGTAAGTCACCTCGATCGGCCTGGCTTAGCTGCAATACTCCCGCAGCAGCCTCACTTCGGCGGGGATTTTGAATGGGTGCGAGCGATCGCTGAAGTCAGCAGGCGGCAACTTTCGTCGTGTTCATGACCTTGTAAACTAATGCGTAACTGATTTTCACTTTTCCCACTACTGCGCCGAATGTGTGTCTTGGATCACCACGGCCTCTACCCATCGTGGGGCTTCCGGGTTGTGAATCTCAGATTCATACAGTCTCTTTATAACGCTAATTAAGTATTTGTTTCCACGAGTAAAAAAGATATGACAAATTTTGTTTCCTTTACTTCTACTTTCTTGCTCGTAACTGTTATGACGGAGGGTCCATGTAAGTGTTCTTAAATAAGGAATGTTTCAGTAGCCAGGTGTACTATAGCTCTTTATTTCAATACCATAGCCTGCCGGAGTGGCCGTGCGGTTCTCGGCGCTACAGCCTGGAGCCGAGCGACCGCTACGATCGCAGGTTCGAATCCTGCCTCGGGCATGGATGTGTGTGATGTCCTTAGGTTATTTAGGTTTAATTAGTTCTAAGTTCTAGGCGACTGATGACCTCAGAAGTTAAGTCGCATAGTGCTCAGAGCCATTTGAACCATTTCAATACCATAACATGTTCACAAAATATTAAATACTTATTATTTTTAATAGCTCATCTCATGGATCAGTCGGTGAGTTTTTATGACAAATATTAGACGGCCTGGTGCGATTTGTACAACCAGTTTCAGCCATCTCACTGAGACAATTATCATTTATATTTGTTACATAGAATCTGCATTGTTTATCTTAACGAACTCCGATTTATCAGCGTGAACAGAAACTGAGGAGCTTGTAAATTTGTGGATTCACGGCCATAAAATTTTCAAGAAAGCCAGTTAATTCTAAGAGAAATGTATTTACATACTTAATGACGTCGAGAGAGAGACAGAGAGACAGAGAGCCGGTTTCTCGGATAATAATATTACTATGATCACCTCAGCATAGTTTTCTCTCTCACTGATGTAATGGGCGTTTTTAAGTGCTTTGAAGCCACGATTCGCTATTCAGTCAGTCCTACATTGGACATTGTTTAAACAAAGACATTTTTCGTTATTCTTTCTTTGCCCAGGTCGCACATAAGCGACGTTGCAGTACCTACAAACAAACAAAATCTTAATGAGGCAACGTTATTTTATTTATTTTTTGAGGTGTTAATTAAAACTTTAATACCATCCCACGTAATATTGTAATAAAAATTGCTGACAAGCTTCCGTAAAGCTCACGTAATAGAGTGAAACACATTAGGTAGGCCTATTCATTTAAGGAGGAATCTACATCTGTACTAACAGACGTTGCGTAGACAACCTCTCGAATACAATTATCTTTCCTACAGCCAAACTCATCGTCATGCAACAGGTTCTCAATTTCTTTATCATTATAGTCCTTTCTTGTCATGAAAGCTTTTATGTTTAGGTTTTTCGTCGGTAACTGAAATATTTCTTCTGTTGCTCACAGTCTCTTGGATACTTTTGTGGATGAAAGCTTATTAATTCTGACACTGTACTCCAGCATACTAAAAGACGTCTAATTAAAAACAAAATATCGGTTAGTAATTATCTGTAAGCATACCATCAGCTGCATCTGCTAACCCACTACTTTGTAGCGCGGTTTCCGCATACAAACACCGTAACACCGCTAGACCGAAGTCGTAGCTCGATGCGTCAGAAGATAATTAGTGCTGCCACCAACGAGTGTGCAATTCCGGAGAGATACAAATGAAACCGCAGCCTAGAGGCGGTTCTCTGCCTCGGTTTCGTCCCTTTCCACAAAATCATAAAGAACGGTAAACAAAATTTAGATAAATAAAGTAATATGCTTTGTGTAGGAACTTATGGGTCAATCACGTAATGAAAGTAAAATATGATCAAAAACAATAACACCTGCACTGTTCATCGCAGTATCCAACATGATAGCAGTTTTCACGAGTGTCGTACTCATCAACTCGAGAAAATGAAGAGTGTGTCAAGGTAGAAACGTAGCTTTTTTCAGCAATCTCACAGCGCCGGAAAATGGAGAACTTCTCATTGCAAGTATACGCCAGAAAATTAAAGATTCACATACTTGTACTGTATTTACAGACAAGGGGAAAACATATACAGTAAGATGTTTCTCACTGTATTTTCCGGCAAGGAGAAAGGCGTAGACTGATGTTGAGTGAGATGGTCAGATTTCTCGCAAAATGTTGCATTAAAAAGGACAAAAGTTTACAACTTCTGAAAAGACGGGTTGGGAATAATAAAATGAAAAACTTATGAAAGGTAATCTCATTTTACAATTCATTTGTGATCACTGTTTTTAATCGGTGAGTCCACGATTCAGTGTAGCTAAAATTCTTTGCAGGAATAAAAGCGTGAATGGGAAAAATACAATTACAGCGTATTTCCGATGACACAACATTCCTGGGTGAAAAGATTAAAAACAACTATTGAATAGAATGTGTGGTCTGCGAGCACAGCTTTGTTCGTCAGTATAACTACGGAAGTGAAGAAAAGTAGCTAAATCAGGGAGACAGGTACCGTAGTGAAACAAAATGTTTCATTATGCACCGCCACCACACGAGTTGGTTAAAATGGGAATATTTCCGAAGGGAAATCTTGTGTCGATTTCAGATGCTGAGCTAGAACTTAGACAATGTTTCTAAAGCTCTACGTATGAGGCAAAGTATAGTATGGATATGAAATGTATTTTGTAACAATAAAAGAAACAAATTGGAAGCATTTGAAATATAACAGGAAAGAACGAAGTTAGCACTAAGTGCACAGAGTTCTTAGAGAATAAGTTATGAGTGATAAAGGCGAGTGAAGGTTCGACAAGAATTGCAATGATATTCACTGCGAAAGCATTGTGGGCAGCAGATGAAATATTTTGAACACCAGCAAAAGGTGGAAATACAAAAACTTGCAAGACAGGGAAATATTACGACGATAAAGTAATTAAGAACATGTTAGATGACGATCAGTTTTGCTTTAGGAAAGGTAAATGTACCATAGAGGTAGTTCTGAGCCAGCCGGTGTGGCCGTGCGGTTCTAGGCGCTTCAGTCTGGAACCGCGTGACCGCTACGGTCGCAGGTTCGAATCCTGCCTCGGACATGGATGTGTGTGATGTCCTTAGGTTAGTTAGGTTTAATTAGTTCTAAGTTCTAGGCGACTGATGACCTCAGAAGTTTAGTCGCATAGTGCTCAGAGCCAGCCGGTAGTCCTGACTTTATCCTTGATGTCACAAGCACAGCCTATACAAAATGTTGGAAGATGTGGGTAACCCTCATAAAAGAAGTATCCGATATAAAGGAAGGCGAGTACTATACAAAATGCACAATAACTGAGAACGGACAATGTTAATGGAAGACGAAAACAGAAGTAACGAAGGGAATAAAAGAAAGATTCAGAAGTGGGACCGAAATTCGTGGTGAAAGGATGTTGGTGATAGGAATAGCTAAAGACAAGGCGGTTCCTCGGAAAGAGAGGAAGAATTCCAAGACCTGTTGAGTGAAATGAACAGTCCACTGACAACAGAATACTGACTGACAGTAAACAGTGAAGTACTAAGAAGCAGCAGATATCTCAGTAGTGACAAACTGTAACGTTAACAAACGTCAACACTATGGACCAAGTAGGTATTCCTTTACTTGAGAAGAAAATAATTCATGACATACGAGACAAGGATTATATAACGAACAGACTCCCTCATGCAAACAAAACATTCTCCGCCTAAAGTTGTCTACGCCATCAAACATAGGCCTTTACACAGACAGTAGTGTCCATCATGTCCGAAGTCGAAGTCGTATGCCAGCACTGGGTGGTGACCTGCAACAGTGAGGGCACACAAGGACCGGTGAACAACTACAGTGTAGCAGTCAGCGGTGCAAAGACGCTAAGTTGTCTGCATACAATCTCCAGTTCAGAAGAATGCCTGTCGCTACTTGATGTCCATGGAATGTGGCTGACTGCTATACCTGCTACTGCTGTGGTCTTTGTTTCAAAGTTAACGGTTGTTGTAGGCAGCAGCGTTTGGCGTGACCTACACACCTGGAAAATGCTTAATAATATCTGGAGGCTTATGAGATTGAGTGTCTCGCGATGGGGATATATATGTGAGCCAGTTAGTATGTATTTCTTCAATGCTGGCATTTCCATGCCAGAATTTCTACTGTGTTGTAGCAGCAAAATGTCGCCATTGGGCTTTGATGGCTCTGAGCACTATGGGACTTAACATCTGAGGTCATCAGTCCCCTAGAACTTCGAACTACACTCCTGGAAATGGAAAAAAAGAACACATTGACACCGGTGTGTCAGACCAACCATACTTGCTCCGGACACTGCGAGAGGGCTGTACAAGCAATGATCACACGCACGGCACAGCGGACACACCAGGAATCGCGGTGTTGGCCGTCGAATGGCGCTAGCTGCGCAGCATTTGTGCACCGCCGCCGTCAGTGTCAGCCAGTTTGCCGTGGCATACGGAGCTCCATCGCAGTCTTTAACACTGGTAGCATGCCGCGACAGCGTGGACGTGAACCGTATGTGCAGTTGACGGACTTTGAGCGAGGGCGTATAGTGGGCATGCGGGAGGCCGGGTGGACGTACCGCCGAATTGCTCAACACGTGGGGCGTGAGGTCTCCACAGTACATCGATGTTGTCGCCAGTGGTCGGCGGAAGGTGCACGTGCCCGTCGACCTGGGACCGGACCACAGCGACGCACGGATGCACGCCAAGACCGTAGGATCCTACGCAGTGCCGTAGGGGACCGCACCGCCACTTCCCAGCAAATTAGGGACACTGTTGCTCCTGGGGTATCGGCGAGGACCATTCGCAACCGTCTCCACGAAGCTGGGCTACGGTCCCGCACACCGTTAGGCCGTCTTCCGCTCAGGCCCCAACATCGTGCAGCCCGCCTCCAGTGGTGTCGCGACAGGCGTGAATGGAGGGACGAATGGAGACGTGTCGTCTTCAGCGATGAGAGTCGCTTCTGCCTTGGTGCCAATGATGGTCGTATGCGTGTTTGGCGCCGTACAGGTGAGCGCCACAATCAGGACTGCATACGACCGAGGCACACAGGGCCAACACCCGGCATCATGGTGTGGGGAGCGATCTCCTACACTGGCCGTACACCACTGGTGATCGTCGAGGGGATACTGAATAGTGCACGGTACATCCAAACCGTCATCGAACCCATCGTTCTACCATTCCTAGACCGGCAAGGGAACTTGCTGTTCCAACAGGACAATGCACGTCCGCATGTATCCCGTGCCACCCAACGTGCTCTAGAAGGTGTAAGTCAACTACCCTGGCCAGCAAGATCTCCGGATCTGTCCCCCATTGAGCATGTTTGGGACTGGATGAAGCGTCGTCTCACGCGGTCTGCACGTCCAGCACGAACGCTGGTCCAACTGAGGCGCCAGGTGGAAATGGCATGGCAAGCCGTTCCACAGGACTACATCCAGCATCTCTACGATCGTCTCCATGGGAGAATAGCAGCCTGCATTGCTGCGAAAGGTGGATATACACTGTACTAGTGCCGACATTGTGCATGCTCTGTTGCCTGTGTCTATGTGCCTGTGGTTCTGTCAGTGTGATCATGTGATGTATCTGACCCCAGGAATGTGTCAATAAAGTTTCCCCTTCCTGGGACAATGAATTCACGGTGTTCTTATTTCAATTTCCAGGAGTGTACATAAACATAACTAACCTAAGGACAACACACACATCCATGCCCGAGGCAGGATTCGAACCTGCGACCGTAGTAGTCACACGGTTCCAGACTGAAGCGCCTAGAACCGCTCGGCCACCGCAGCCGGTTCGATGACTTCATTCGCTCCCCTTTTCTTGATTGGTCAGCTCTGCCACAGTTTTGTGACATTTATCACTTTTGACTTTCAGAGGTACTTGTCGGTGCCTTCTGCTTTGTCAGCGCCCTTAATGAGTGCTCTCGCCCTCTGAATATTTTATCTCGCCTCTTCTAGGAAGGCGTTACGCTGAACTTCGCAGGAACAGTGAGCCTTTAGTTCTGCTGCTGCTGCGACGATTGATGCCAGACAGGTCTCACACGTAGAGCCGGGATCGACAAGAAACCTTTCCTTGAACAACGGATAAGGGAAGATAGCGTATCGAGCAGAGTGAGCAGTTAGTGGAGGGCCAACAAGGAGGTAATACTGCGGAGCAAGACGGGCAGTTATCGCATGCCTGCGATACATCACTACCTGACCCCCTTCTCTGTCTCTCTCTCTCTCTCTCTCTCTACCACAGGGATTTGTACCGAGGATGGTGCTTTGGCGTGAGCTACATCACTGGGTAAACCATTACGTCTACGTCTGTGGGGCAACAAGAACAGGAGAGAATCGAAAAATTCGAGATGTGGCGCTACAAAGTAATGTTGAAAATTAGGTGGACTGATAAGGTAAGGAATGAAGAGGTTCTGTGAAGAACGAGAGAGGGAAGGAATATGTGGAAAACACTGACAAGAAGGGACAGGGTGATAGGATATCTGTTAAGACATCAGGGAATAACTTCCATGGTACTAAAGGGAACTGAAGATGACAAAATCTGTAGAGGAAGACAGAGATTCGAATTCATCCAGCAAATAACTGTGGACGTAGGTTGCAAGTGCTACTCTGAGATGAAGAGGTTGGCACAGGAGAGGAATTCGTGGCGGGCCACATCAAACCAGTCGGAAGACTGAGACTCGAAAAAAAAAAAAAATTCAATCACTTTTGGCAAGTGACGATTACGCGCTGGGTGGAGAGGCAGTGGGTTGAAGAGGACATGGCCACTCTGAGACCTATGTGAACTTTTCTGTTCCTGAACGGTTCAGTGGACTACAAATTTCGATAAGGTAATTTAAGATCATTTACTTTTTGCTATGATGAGGTATAGGAGTGTTTTGGAGCAGTGTTTGAACGACACTGTTCGCAGACATTTTGGTTTTGTCACAACTATGAAAATAAAAAGAAAATCGACAGATGTAAAGGTAATTTCCAGAGTACCTCAAGGAAGCGTGAAAGGATCGATACTGTTCACAGTATATATCAATGATCTATAAGAAAACGTCGGATGCTCTTTAAGGCTTTACGCAGATGATGCCTTTGTAGGATGCGAGGTCTGCCAGTTTGTCTTTGCCTACAACAAAGTAGCAATGCCAGAATATAGCAACGATCTGCAGAATGACCTCCAGAGAGCTGACGAACTGTGCAGGCTCTGGTAGTTGACCCTGAACGTAAGTAAATGAAACATATTGATCATACACAGGAAAAGAAATCCACTCCTATACAGCGACATTATTGATGACAAACCGCTGGAATCAGTCCCTACCGTAATATATCTAAGAGTAACTATCCGGAGCGACCTTAATTGGAATGACCACATAAAACAAATAGTTTGAAAAGCAGATGCCAGACAGTCATAGGAAGAATCTTAAGGGAACATAAATCAGTCACGAAGGAAGTGGGTCATAAGGCGCTTGTTCGAATGATTCTTGAATATTGTTCGTCTATGTGGGATCCCTACTAGGTAGGAGAGAGAGAGAGAGAGCGGCGCGTTTCGCACGGGACCGTTTAGTCGCGCGACTCTTACCGAGATGCTCAACAAACTCCCCTGCAGACGTTACCAGAGAGGTGATGTGCATCCCGAACAGATGTACTATTGAAATTTCGAGAGAGCACTTTCCGGGTAGGGTCGAACAATATGTTACCTCCCCCCTCACACGTGTCGCGTAATGACCACGAGGAGAAAATCAGAGCTAATGCAAAGGCTTACCGACAATTATTCTTCTCAAACGCTATTCGCGACTGGAACAGGGTTGGAGGGCTCAGTTAGTGGTATCCTCCATACGGCCCGTCCTAGAACGGAATATTGAGCTCCTACCGATTCAAATCATTTTCTTTGTGTCTAGTACACTGAAGCGCCAAAGAAACTGGTATAAGCACACGTATTCAAATACAGAAATATATAATACGGCACTGCGGTCGGCAACGCCTATGTAAGGAAACAAGACTCCGGCACAGTTGTCAGATAGGTTACTGCTGCTACAATGGCAGGTTATCAAAATTTAAGAGAGTTTGAACGTGGTGTTACAGTCGGCGCACGAGTGATGGGGCACAGGATCTCCGAGGAAGAGATGAAGTAGGGATTCTCCCCTACGATCATTTCACGAGTGTACCGCGGATATCAGGAATCCGGTAAAACATCAAATCTCCGACATCACTGTGGCCGGAAAAATATCCTGCAAGACGGGGACCAAGACGACTGAAGAGACTCGTTCAGTGTGACACAAATGCGAGCCTTCCGAAAATTGCGGCAGATTTCAGTGCCGGGCCATCGACAGGTGTCAGCGTGCAAGCGATTCAACGAAACATCATCGATAAGTGCTTTCGGAGACCAAGACCCACTTGTGTAACCTTAATGACTGCACGACACAAAGCTCTACGCCTCGCCTGGGACCGTCAACACCTACATTGGACTGTTGATGACTGGAAACATCTTGCCTGGTTTGACGAGTCTCGTTTCAGATTGAATCGAGCGGGTGGACGTATACGGGTATGGAGAAAACCTTATGAATCCACGGCCCCTGCATGTCAAAAGGGGACTGTTCAAGCTGGTGGAAGCTCTGTAATGGTGTGGGGCGTGTTCAGTTGGAGTGTTGTGGGACCCATGATACGTCTAGAAACGACTCTGACAGGTGACACGTACGTAAGCATCTTGCCTAATCACCTGCATCCATTCATGTTCATTATGCATTCTGATGTGCTCGGGCAATTACAGCAGGACACTGCAACATCCCACACGTCCAGGATTGCTACAGAGTGACTCCAGGTACACTCTTCTGAGTTCAGACACTTCCGCTGGCCACCAAACTCTCCAGACATGGACATTATTGAACATATCTGGGATGCCTTGTAACGTTCTGTTCAGAAGAGGTCTCCAACCCCTCGTGCTCTTACGTATTTTTGGACAGCACTGCAGGATTCGTGATGTCAGTCTGCTCCACCATTACTTCAGACATTAGTCTAGTCCATGCCAGGTCGTGTTGCGGCACTTTCTTTGGCTCTTCAGTTTATAAGCTGGCTGACTCTCTGGTTGCCGAAGAGTAACAGGTTTGGCTCTGTCTGATTATTGGCAATGTAGCATTAAAACTTTTATTTATTTGGTTGGTACCGTAAATATTTTTAACCTAGTGTCCAGATTTTTTAAAGGTAACCCCATATGACTATTGTCTCAGAGCTTTTAGAACGCAGTTGGCGCCATATATGATTTCAGTTGAAATTTTGTCCTTTTATTCATTTTGTTTAATAAAACAAGTTCCTTTGTATATGGGAGAATAAAATAGTAATTCACAGTAGCGGCGGACACGCTGTTGTCGTGACCGTAGCCAATGTGTAGAACGCGACAGTAATTGCACACATGTCCGATAGGACGGGTGGTGTGGCATCCCGACGGGTGTGTGCAGAGTGGGCTAGGATGGGCTCAATGGCGCGTCAACTCCCTGTTCACTACAAACTGGAGGTGCATGCAGCGATCAGATTTCTATGACTTAAACGGCTCAATTGCACGGACGTTCATTGTAAAATCACCGCTGTATATGGTGAGCGAGCAACACTGGTGTAGGCAAATTGACGCCGGACACACGGATCTCACTGACGAATATTGCGAAGGCAGGCCGGCAACATCCAGTACCATTCCAAGTGTTGTCAGTATGGATGTTATCATTAACGAGAATCGACGCATAACACTGTAGGAAATTGCCAGCATGCTGAACATTTCTTACATCGGAGTGTTCTCCACTGTCCACCAGCAACTGTGTGCCAGATGGGTCCCACGGTTGCTCATCGATATTCACAAGGGATAACGTTTCCCGTCGTCACTGACATTGTTGTAACGGTATTCTGTGTAGGGCAACGAGTTTCTGCGGCGAATCGTCGGCAAGTGATGAAATGTGGGTCCATCACTTAACCCTCGAAACACAGCGAACATCGATGGAATGGGTGCACACTACGTCACCACAACAAAGACAGGCCAACGTGTAACCTTCAGCAGGAAGGGTGCTGGTAAAAGTGTTACTTGACATGCAGTGTCTGATGCAAGTGGAGTTTATGCCGAAATGCACGACAGTCAACACTGCTTCGTAGTGTCAAACGCTGCACCGGTTGCGTAAGACAAAGAAAAGCGACGGGGAAAATTGAGCGTTGGTGTGATTTTGTTGCACGATAACGCATTCGGCCCGTCAAATGTCACAACTGCTGCAGCGGTTCAAGTGGTAGGTATGGAAACATACAGTCCAGATCTAGCGCCATGCGATTATCATGCGTTCGGCAAGACGAAAGAGGATCTCGGTGGACGAAATGTTTGCATTCTCTTGGGGACTGTGTCGAAAAGTGAACTGGCATTGTATGTTGTCATAGCCGTGTTGCCTACATGTTGGTGGTTTAATAAAAGGCCATAACTTGAAAGTGTAACTTGCTTTTTGATTTACTTCATTTCCAGAATAATAATTATATTTACATGTGGTGTCCATTCTTTCGGACATGTCTGAAAGAACAGGCACCAAGGTAATCCAGCAGACACTGTGAATTAAGAAACAAATCAATTACATTCATTGCCTGCGGGTATTGATTTAAGTCAAGGGGGAATGTTGAACATTTGTGCTGGACCGGGATTATAAACTGGGTCTCCTACCTACTAGGCAGGTACCCTGATCACTGCACCAGCCGGACACAGTGGGCATTGCAACTGCACAGACTGTACTAGCACGGTTCTCATCAGACCCAATTAATATACAGGGTGTCCCATTTATCTTGAGCACCCTAAATAACTGTTTGTCCATATGCAAATTACAAAATATTTCAAGCAAATGTTCTTTATCCGTTAGGGGGACATCAATCAGGATGATTGGCTTTGTTGTAGCTTTGTTTTTTACAAAGATATGAACAGCGATATGACTTTTTTAAGTAGCACCGTGTATTTTTTATTCGGTAATTCATTTCCTCTCCTAAAGACCTATTCAAAAATGTGTCACAGGTTACCAGTCACTGAAACACAACGTTATTAATTACATAACACAACACTGACGTTGAGGCTCCCAGCGCTTAGTGCGGGTATTCGGGGTAATGGAACACATCCATGTGCTGACGTTGACAGAGGACAAATGTAAACATAAGTAGAATGCACACCCGTCGTTCCGTCAACCATCGTCAGTTGAAGAGTTGTGTGAGTAGAATATATACCAACGTAGAGAAGGTAGAAATGCTACTCGTCTATGGGGAATGTAAGTTAGCAGAACAGTAATTGCAATACTGTTTTCTTATGTATGGGTACATTTAGTACAGTAGTTTAGTCCTTTTAAATACTGTTGTGTAGAGTAGGCATACAGTAAAGGCTGTCCTTCCTACAAACTTCATCGACATAACGTTTCTTTTATTGTTGTTGTTGAAGGTAGGCGAAATGCTACGAAGGCAGTAGCACTCGAACAGTCGAAGCTGTCGGAGTTACTGTTCCCGCTTCCGTTGCTATGAATCCACATATGAGCACACGACACCTTGAACACGAGATTGGCATTCCTAAGCCCAGTATACATCGTATTCTTACACGTCACCGGTTCCATCCTTACTATCTACACCTACATCAAGAATTGCATGCGGATGATTTCCAGAATCATGTACAGTTCTGACAGTGAGCACAGCTGCAAATCCTAGCCAACCCGAACTTACTCTTCAGTGCTCTATTTACCGATGAATGTTCCTTCTCAAACAAAGGACAGGTAAATACAAGGAACATGCATTATTGGTCAAGCGACAACCCACGATGGCTTAGACAGGTGGAACATCAGCGTCAATGGAGAGTTAAGGTCTGGTGCGGGCTGCTTGATACTAAAATTATTGGCCCTTATTTCATCAATGGTGGTCTAAACGGCACAGCTTATGCCAACCTCCTGAGACGAATTCTTCCTCCTCTTCTGAATGAAGTGCCGCTAAGGCCCAGAATGCTTATGTGGTACCAACACGATGCCTTGTGTGCACGTCGTGTTCTGAATCGAAGGTATCCTGCCAGATGGATTGATTGAGGAGGAACAGTTACTTGGTCTCCTGATATTAATCCTCTGGACTTTTTTCTTTGGGGATGCATTAAAGACGTTGTCTATCGCCATATTCCAACAACTCCAGAGGACATGCAGGAACGTATCGTGCTTGCTTGTAATTCGCTTAAGCAGGCAACACTGGAAGCAGTAAATAATTCTTTCATACAACGAGTGCACCAGTGTATCGGTGTCCAGGGTCACCACTTTGAGCACCTTTGAATGTTCTACTCCAGCATACCGAGCGAGGTGGCGCAGTGGTTAGCACACTGGACTCGCATTCGGGAGGACGACGGTTCAATCCCGTCTCCAGCCATCCTGATTTAGGTTTTCCGTGATTTCCCTAAATCGTTTCAGGCAAATGCCAGGATGGTTCCTTTGAAAGGGCACGGCCGATTTCCTTCCCCATCCTTCCCTAACCCGAGCTTGCGCTCCGTCTCTAATGACCTCGTTGTCGACGGGACGTTAAACAACACTAACCTAACCTAACCTCTACTCCAGCATAATGGTACAGAAGAGTCAAACTCAATTTTGTGTTATGTTTTTACTTGGTTTTCATTTGTTTTCTGACAACTCCAGCAAGTGCACGAGTTTGTGATCGCGGACTCAGTCAGTGTTGTGTTATGCAGTTAATAACGTTGTGTTTCAGTGAATGATACACTTTGATACATTTTGGAATAGGTCTTTAGGAGAGGAAGTGAATTACCGAATAAAAAATAAAGGGTGCCATTTAAAAAAGTCATACCGCTGTTCATATCTTTGTAAAAAACAAAGCTACAACGAAGACAATCATGCTGATTGATGTTCCCTGATGGCTAAAGAACATTTACTTGAAACATTTTGTAATTTGCATATGGGGAAACAGAAATATGGGGTGGTCAAGATAAATGGGACACCCCGTATATAAATACATCTCTTCTACTGCAAGTTCTTTGCTTTCCATATTTTGGGAAGTAGTTGTATGAACCAAAGTAAGTAAAAAATGTCCAGAAAATATATGCTCTGAAACGTAAACGTTACGAGCACTCGATCATTAGAAGAGTTGTGTTACAAAGTAACAAAGATGAACAAGTGCTCATAGGTCTTAAGGAATGCATTTTGGAGCACATGTTTACTGGACTTTTTTTCTTATTTTGGTCCATACCTCCACTTCCCAAAATATGGAAAGCAAAGAACTTGCAGTAGAGGAGATTTGTTTCACAGTATCTATGATGAAAAATTGCTAGTAGCTCTTAAGATATGCGTTTTCGACCCTATGTTTACCGAAACTTTTTTGCTTCTGGTATCGTGTACTTTTCACTGTATGCGTTTACGCCATTAATTATTATACACCTTGTGTATATAATATATTGCATAACGTTAAGTATGTAATGAAGAGAGTGTCATTGAGGCTTAACTTCTGTGTATTGAACCCATTTTAAGTGGGTGGTAAATTTCTATATTTTTTTGAGAAAGATTAATGGAACTGCAATTTATGTGCTTAATTACTCTTGTTTGTTAATGTGTTATTTCTTGATTACTGTGAAGTGGCTCTTGGAGTGAGGTTTAAAACTCTAGATCTGGTTGTTATTAATGAATTTTTAAAGTGTTAGTTGTCATGCTAACTAAGCAAGTTCCACATTCCGTCAGCATCGACACTACCATCTTAAAGAGAGCACTGCTCCTGGCGAAGCCATGGTGCAAAAGAGTATCATTGGATTCTTGAGTGACCACTGACGAACATAACTGTGAGCGATAGCGTCAACAATTTGCATACAAGAGGGGTCCAAAGAGGTAGACATTTAATTTCATATACAAGAATCCGTCTTCAACGGATCTTATTGTCGGTAGGTCCAATTGATTCTTATATTGTAAGAGTGTCGACTCTAATGAAAAGCTCGGTAATTTTCTTCCCCCCCCCCCTCCGCCTCTCCCCATCTTAGCACATTTTAACTAACATAAGACCTTGTGGCATTAACTGAACATGTATCGTAACGAATATTTGTTCCTTACTGTGAAAACAGAAAGGAAGTTACCCTGATCTGCACGAGCCACTGTAAGGCTATATACTGAGTCGGGTCAATTACATCGCGATAGACTAAAAAACATTAAAGAAAATGAACTATCTTGAGGCAAAACAGAACACCCAACTGTAAAGAGAAAAAACATAATTCGGAACTGAGTGAAGAAATCAGACTCTTGAAGTAAATATTATGAAACATGTTACAAAGAAAATGATTCCCTAGAGGTCACAATTGCCTTTGTGTTAATTTACAGCTTGGTAGTGTTCGTAAGCTCCCACGAAATCGGGTGCATACACGGGAAGACACAAACCTGTCTACTGAATTACGCTGTTCGATATTTCTTTGTCCTTGTGACATCGGCGCAGACAAAAAAGACAAAAAAGGAAAGTGAGATACAGCTCCGAAAACATGCACTAATTGTTACAGCAAACTGGGACTCTGTAGTCGGCTCCGTCCTGTGTGTTCGTAGGAGAAAAAGACTCGAACAATTAAATAACAAAGCTTGCAAATTTGCTTGAGCTCCTCTGTAGCTTTCCCTTTGAACCTTTTTCCCGCCGACAGCCAAACAATTAACGGAAGTGAGCACGCAGAGAGAAGCAGAGCTAAACGGCGTAAGCAACAACTCTTTGTGCTGCTAGTGTATTTGGAAACATCATCATCGGCACATTTTTTTCGTTAAAAACTTTACTCCAAATCGAAATACAAACAAGGCACCGATACGTATTTGAGATGAGAGGCATAAATCTTAGATAACCTACGGCATGGAGCTGAATGCAGTTGTAACTTGTCTGTTTTGAAGATTTTTTTAGAAATTAGTTTCTTTGCTTAAGCTGTTATTTTCTGTCTTGTTAATTCGCCGTCGGACTATTTGTAGACTTCGTTACTGGAAAAGTCTGCTCCCGAGGTACACATATCACAGTAATATGTTCTCTAACCGCGGTTCGATGTGATATGTACTCTCTCAGTCTGATACTTCCAGTCTTCGATACACGTCATTCAATAAACATACTATGTTGAAAAAAGGATCTTGAAATTAAGAAGTTTATAATTAATGCTGGCTGTATTATGTGAAGGGGTCGGAGAGATTATGAAACGTCCCCTTAGAAAAATTATAAATGCCTGTGCTTAAACTGACACACAATATTTTTAGCGCAATGCAATCTGACTTTCAAAAATCCTTACAAAAGAATGGCCCTGACTAACAATAACCTATACCTTTCATGAATCACTTACCTCACAAAAATCTTCGTTACTCGAACCACTGCATTACAGCGAGCGCCAATACTGCCAGCTAAATAAAAGGTTCTAACTACTGAAGGCACTAACTACTGATAGGCATAGTTAGCAAATGAAAGATTTTGATAGAGAACAAACAATGTATTTACCTTAATAGTGTTCAAAAGTCATTATATATATATATATATATATATATATATATATATATATATAATGACTTTTGAACACTATTAAGGTAAATACATTGTTTGTTCTCTCTCTCTCTCTCTCTCTCTCTCTCTCTCTCTCTCTCTCTATATATATATATATATATATATATATATATATATATATATCCAGTATTACAAATTTACTCTCTCTGATGGACACACGTCCAGATCATCCGCTCTCAAAACTCCGCGATCTCTCTCCCCACATCCACCACTGCTGGTGTGCGCAACGCTACGCGCTGTTAACAGCCAACTGCCCAACACTACAATAGCAATTTCCAACAATGGAAACCAGCCACAGACTGCACACAGCACAGTCAGTGATTTTCATACAGAGCGCTACGCGACGTTACCAACATAAAAACCTAAACAGCCTTCTTAAAAGATATAGTCATAAGTCACCTCTAGCTACTTCTGAGATACAGCAACTTTAAAGTTCCATGGAAGTCTAAAAATGTTTAATACAAATTAGAAACCTTCTCATTACCTTGAATGCTGGTTTTTCACATTGTAAAGCATGTAGTGAAATACTGAACTCTTATTATGCTATGTAATATTAATTTCAGAGACATTCTAATTAAGATGTTGTCGATAGTGGCTTATGACGGAATCTCCCGGATAATAATTTAGGACACAAAATATTAATTTTTACACACACACACACACACACACACACACACACACACACAGAGAGAGAGAGAGAGAGAGAGAGAGAGAGAGAGAGAGATCACTCAGCCCAATAAATTATTTTACATTGAGATTGACACAACAAGGAAGTTCCTCTACCTCTTATTGTACACATTATCCCCAGCGCACGATCGAGCGAAATGTTCATCTGCTGTGGGTATGTGCACTAAGTACATCCTCTTTTTTTATAGTCAGTCTTGAGTGGTTTTCTGTATTTTACTGGCAGCTGAAATGGGTCTGGTTCAACATGCCTTCTTTTCCTGTTCATATGAATCCCCACAGACGTGAGGGCTCCTATGTCTCGAAAGCAGTTGTGCCGTGGCGGCTTTCTAGAAATGTGTCGATATCACTGTTCTTAGAGTGTCTGACTGACACATTGCCGTTGGGGAGCAGCGCCTTCTAGTGTGGCGGTTCCGAGCGTGGTGACTGGTTTTATGGGCGGCATGACTTGAGGAACGAAGGTGTAACGAGCTCCATCGTGGTGTTAGCTGTTCGCGCGACCAATGTTACCCCGTGGTAAGTTATTGAGTACTGACATAGTTTGTGCTGTGATTTATCAGAAGGGTGCCAAGTTATCAGAGGAGTGTTCCCTGTCATTTTGGTCTGTCTTCATTGGGTTTGTTGGGTATGGACGCCGGTGTCTCCATGGTATTCGAAGGAGAATGTGATTCGAAGATCTGGTAGACATTTTAGACTGATAGACTGGCTGATATTATAGTTTGTTTTATGTGTTAACCTTACGTATCGGTGGTGCTTGTGAACCTTTAGCCAGTGTAAAGCCTCATTCCCCAGAAGAAAGCTTATTTGGAAAGTTGGCAGTGCGCATTAGCGTATGCGTTACACGTTCTTGTCTGCCTCCCATTAATTCTTCTGGTTTTTCATTTGTAATTTTGCAATTTTCGATTGGAGGCGCAGTGAAATGTTTAGTATTACCCGTTACCACTTTTCATAACTGAGATTCACAGTCATGTAAAATTTTTTGAAAGACATCGTGTTTACGCCAGTGATTATTAAAATTTTTATTTCCACTATTGCAATTTCGGTCTTAGGCCATTATCAAGCGCAGCTGGTTTTGCTTTAAGCCATGTCAACTTTATAAAGTTGAAATGGCTTAAAGCCAAAACATCTGCACTTGGTAATGGCCTATATTTAATTTTCATATCAGAATGTGTCAGTTTTTATATTTTATTGGCCTATTTATAATTTGCTTTTGTTGATCTGCTTTCTTGAATGTAATGCTGAGGACCTATTCTGTCTGAGAAATTATATACCGCTATGGCCTAATGTGTATACGGTCGTGCTTTGAATGTCATGCGAGTTTCCTTGTGTCTGCGTTAATGGTTTACTAAAACGAAGAAAAATTTCTGATACAATTTTATTGCTGAAATTATTTTTTAAAAATATTTGTAGCTGGTTTCTTAACTCTTTTGTTAACTTATTAAAAAGGCAGTTAAGTTGTCACGGTGTTTGGTAAGAGCTCAGATTAGTTTATTCTACCCTAAGCGTTATTTATTGCCAGACTGTGTACTGGAATTCTGTGTAATTAAAATTATTTGTGCTGCAGGAAACTGTTGTTAATAATCTTTTGTACTCCACTGCCGATAGTGTTACCCAGGAACGATCCCCACTTAATCATGCCCCGTCGGCTTGCGTCATTTGGAGTGTATACACTCTGCAGTTCTCGCGGCAGCCTGTCATCGGCGCTTCGGCGCCGTTTGCTCCAACCGCTGCCCCACTACTTAATTCCAGTTCGAGTTAACTTTATACTTGGAATAAATCTGAAGTTGTATCCGTTACCTTGTGATCTTTACCTTAAGGAAATATTGATATGCGTTGGAAACCCAATATATTCCTTGATAAGTTGCAAATTAAGTATTATTGTGTTATTGGAAAATGTATTAAATCTTCCATTGATGTGTGTTTCTGGGTTTAAAATTATGTTGCCTATATATTGGTGTTAAATTGTTTTTGATTATTTTAATTATAGATTTAGAATTTTTTAATCAGTCAGGTTTAAATCACGTTTTATTCTCACCATATGGTAATTAAGGTCCTCCTGATCTGCTGTTGTACTCTAGTTTAGATTTACGTCCACCATTATTACGACCTTAAATTATTTCTTTCTGTGTCGGCCGTGAGGGTCTAGGCGCTACAGTCTCCAACCTAGCCACCAATACGGTCGCAGGTTCGAATCCTGCCTCGGGCATGGATGTGTGTGATGTCCTTAGGTTAGTTAGGTTTAAGTAGTTCTAAGTTCTAGGGGACTGATGACCTCAGAGCCAGCATAGTGGTCAGAGCCATTTGAACCATTTCTTTCTGTGTCACATATAGTGCGTGTCTTGCTTTGAAGAATATTATGTCATCTTGGGTTAAAGTTTACTTAAAATTTTCTGTTGTTGTTGTGTTCTTCAGTCCAGAGACTGGTTTGATGCAGCTCTCCATGCTACTCTATCCTGTGCAAGCTTCTTCATCTACCAGTACCTAATGCAACCTACATCCTTCTGAATCTGTTTAGTGTATTCATCTCTTGGCCTCCCCCTACGATTTTTACCCTCCACGCTACCCTCCAATACTAAATGGGTGATCCCTTGATGCCTCAGAATATGTCCAACCAAGCGATCCCGTCTACTAGTCAAGTTGTGCCACAAATTTCTCTTCTCCCCAATTCTATTCAATACCTCCTCCGTTGTGTGATCTACCCATCTA
Organism: Schistocerca nitens; assembly: GCF_023898315.1. Classification (NCBI taxonomy): domain Eukaryota; kingdom Metazoa; phylum Arthropoda; class Insecta; order Orthoptera; family Acrididae; genus Schistocerca; species Schistocerca nitens. Next base: position 318,574,039 of record NC_064619.1, on the reverse strand, counting down.
ATCTTCAGCATTCTTCTGTAGCATCACATTTCGAAAGCTTCTATTCTCTTCTTGCCTAAACTATTTATCGTTCACGTTTCACTTCCATACATGGCTGCACTCCATACAAATACTTTCAGAAAAGACTTCCTGATACTTCATTCTACACTCGATGTTAACAAATTTCTCTTCTTCAGAAACGCTTTCCTTGCCATTGCTAGTCTACATTTTATATCCTCTCCACTTCGATCATCATCAGTGATTTTGCTTCCCAAATAGCAAAACTCATTTACTATTTTAAGCCTCTCATTTCCGAATCTAATTCCTGCAGCATCACCAGATTTAATTCGACTACATTACATTGTCCTCGTTTTGCTTTTGTTGATGCTCATCTTATATCCTCCTTTCAAGACACTGTCCATTCCGTTCAGCAGCTCTTCCAGGTCCTTTGCCGTCTCTGTCAAAATTACATTGTCATCGGCGAACCTCAAAGTTTTTATTTCTTCTTCATGGATATTAGGATATTAACTCCTACTCCGAATTTTTATTTTCTTTCCTTTACTGCTTGCTCAATATACAGATTAAATAACATCGGGGATAGGCTAAAACCCTGTCTCACTCCCTTCCCAACCACTAATTCCCTTTCATGCCCCTCCACTCTTATAACTGCCATCTGGTTTCTGTACAATTTGTAATTAGCCTTTCGCTCCCTGTATTTTACCCCTGCCACATTCAGAATTTGAAAGAGAGTATTCCAGTCAAAACTTTTGCTGAGTCTACAAATGCTAGAAACGTAGGTTTGCCTTTCCTTAATCTATTTTCTAAGGTATGTCATAGGGTCAGTATTGCCTCACGTGTTCCAAAATTTCTACGGAACCCAAACTGATCTTCCCCGAGGTCGGCTTCTACCAGTTTTTCCATTCGTCTGTAAAGAATTCGTGATAGAATTTTGCAGCCGTGGCTTATTAAACTGATAGTTTGGTAATTTTCACATCTGTCAACATCTGCTTTCTTTGGGATTGGATTTGTTATATTTTTCTTGAAGTCTGAGGGTATTTCGCCTGTCTCATACATCTTGCTCACCAAATGTAAATTATTGAAATTGGCATTTAATTTTAAATGAGTCTCATTGCTTGTCCTTTTAATTAATTAAAAGTTATGCTTAATTGTGTCCTATGTGATTGAAACAATGTAAACTAAATTTGTGTTCTACCAGTGAACGAAGTGCGTACAATACTCACTGGTCCAGCCCTTTCCGGTTTCCTACCTGGCTGAGTTAAGAAGCTGTAATTATCACCATTCCAGCAGTGTTTCTCACTTAGCTTGACGCGATATTCAGACTCAAACTTAAATTGGTTAGCTTCTCTGAATCGAATCGGATCTCTAGATATGAATAAGGCTGGTGTTAAGGTTATCCAAATTTCTGAAGTCGTCCCTTTCCCTGTTGGTCGCAATGAAACTTCTTGGACTCCCAGATTTTATTCTTCTGGTCGTTCATCTGGTATGCGTGATATTGGACACATGTCTATTGCATACTTTCAGAGCAACCTAGATCACGATCGCAAGGGAGTCTAGTATAACCTGCCATAGGGAAACAATGCTGGTTAGATTCAAATCCTCTGGTAGCAACAAGAGATCTTTCCAAAGGAAAGTTCTTTCCATGTCCTTTGCAGTTACCTGTGATTATTCTGAAGTATTTATTTGACGGATAGTTATCTTGAAGTATTTTTTCAACCAGCTCCCAAATTCAGCTGAACCTTCTCCTCCATCTTTCCAACGCCAATGTAACTTATAGCCCTTATTTGATCAACAGTCGTCAGTACCATAGTTAAATGACCACAATTTCCTCTTGTGAAATACTGGACCGACTGTTAGTTTACATGTAGAGAACGTTCGTTACATGTCCCTTCCCATTCTATGGTGCTCTTTCGCATTCTCTTCAGCCAGAGCAATTACAATCATATTTTTCCCACTGTCATTCTTCCTGAACTGCAGTTCATATTGTTGTTTCTTTCCTGTAACTCCTCTAGTATATAATTTCGGGTTATTGATTGTCATTAGAAACGCTTCACATTTTAAACACCTGTTATTTTTTGCCAGTTTCAAGCTTACCTGAAATTCGGATACAGAAATTTATCTGCATTCAGTTTCAGATACAGTAGGATCATGGTTTTCTTGCCATTATTCCGAGTATTTATCCAAAAATAAGAATACAATTGTGAGATCATATTCCAAAAATATTTTGTTGGTATCCTGTTGCATATTGTAATGACTGTTTCTTTTGTGCGGCTTCGAGAAAATCTCTGACGCCTTGTACTGCTCCCACTTGACACTTCTGTGTATTGTTTGCATGGTTTTCTGAAATAAAAAATAATTTTAGTTTATATTTTATTTCCTAACACAAATGTTTCAACAATATTCTACTTGGGGCAAAAAGGAGACTTACAGTACAATGTCACATACAAACCTCCTCCACCTTCTTCTGGAACAAGAAAACCCAGCTTCATTTTTTTAATATGAAGACAGTAATTTATTCTCGAAAGAACAGTTACTGGTGATGACCGTGCAGCTTTTTCCTGGAATAAATGATGACTAACTAACAACCTCAGCTGCCGACAGGTGTTGTTGATATACCTCGATGTGGACAGCTGAAAATGTGTGCCCCGACCGGGACTCGAACCCGGGATCTCCTGCTTACATGGCATTACGGGAATTGCCGAAGCGTGCGCGAGTAATGAGTGGGTGGGCAAATGTCTCTAAGGTACAATACATATGTAGAATTGTGGACAGTTGGGAATGTGAGTCTGACGGGAAGCGTGCAAGGTTCAAAAATGGTTCAAATGGCTCTGAGCACTATGGGACTCAACTGCTGAGGTCATTAGTCCCCTAGAACTTAGAACTAGTTAAACCTAACTAACCTAAGGACATCGCAAACATCCATGCCCGAGGCAGGATTCGAACCTGCGACCGTAGCGGTCTTGCGGTTCCAGACTGCAGCGCCTTTAACCGCACGGCCAGTTCGGCCGGAAAGCGTGCAAGGGATAAGTTCCTGCAGTGTCCTCGGTGGCTCAGATGGATAGAGCGTCTGCCATGTAAGCAGGAGATCCCGGGTTCGAGTCCCGGTCGGGGCACACATTTTCAGCTGTTCACATCGAGGTATATCAACAACACCTGTCGGCAGCTGAGGTTGTTAGTTAGTCATCATTTATTCCAGGAAAAAGCTGCACAGTCATCACCAGTAACTGTTCTTTCGAGAATAAATTACTGTCTTCATATATATATATATATATATAGTTAAAGTCTATCCAGCCATTGACCTTCGTCTGTGCGAATGCGCACAGGTCGCCCAAGCTCTTACGGGAATCGCCAAAGCGTGCGCGAGTAATGAGTGGGTGGGAAAATGTCTCTAAGGTACAATACATATGTAGAATTGTGGACAGTTGGGAATGTGAGTCTGACGGGAAGTGTGCAAGGGATAAGTTCCTGCAGTCGCGCTATTCATCTGTGTCCTCGGTGGCTCAGATGGATAGAGCGTCTGCCATGTAAGCAGGAGATCCCGGGTTCGAGTCCCGGTCGGGGCACACATTTTCAGCTGTCCACATCGAGGTATATCAACAACACCCGTCGGCAGCTGAGGTTGTTATTTAGTCATCATTTATTCATTTGTTTTAAATTTCTCAGCCTTTTCGCATGTTTCCGTAAGTCATGAACCCCCAGGAAAGCTTCCTATAAAATCATGGCTTCCATTTCACATTCGATACGTGCCTGAACAATCTTGTTGGGTTTGGTGGTGGTAGGTTTCCGTGGGACCAAACTGTCGGGGTCATCGGTCCCTGTTGGGCTTGGAAAACAAGTACTGTTAATTAGCATTACGTCGCCATTTTGTCTTCTTTTTTTCAACTAGTTAGTATTTTGCTTTTTTGTTGAGATTTTGGCTTCTGTGGTGATTCTTCAGTTATTCTTTTTATTTCAAGCTGTAATATGAAGAGCAAACCTCGTAAGGTGTAGTCGTAAGCCAGATAAAAAATTACACACCGCCGAAATGGCGGTCATGAGATTTGTAAGAGTCTGTTGTGATTGAAGGTACACCATTGCAACGTTAAGATGTCATTGAAATGTGCCTCCAGAGTTTTGCTATTAACACATAAGACGGCGATCATGTGTGTAAGCAAGGTTAAGAGAGACAGTCACAAGGCGCTGAAAGAGGTTACCAGAAATAAACACGTTTCTGTAGTTAATGATACAGCATCTGAACTGAAACTGTAGCTCTATGGGTGCCAAAATTCATAACTGACAGTATCAACAGGATCAGTGTCTTCATTTCTACTACCGCCACTTATGATTATCCGTTGAATATGTGAGGAAGTTTCACACGCTCCTGAGCTATTGCCGCGTTACGACCAGTGACTATGTGTCTTCTGAGAATATCACCAGATGGCAAAATACAGAACGGCACTCCGTCATATCCTGACATCCGGTGCAGAAAGTCGGAACTTTTTCAACAGCCTGAGAACAGGGAATCGTAAACAATCTCGTAGCATAAAAAACTCAATTTTGAACAAATTGTGCCTTTTGACTATGTCATGAGCATGTCCCTTCGTGGATTCAAAGTCCATTCAGAATACATGAATACTCACTTTCTTCGTATTTTCATTAAAATTAGCCCTATACGTACAACAAGACGAGTATATAACAGAACTGGTACGAACACAGGTAAACATCGGACGACGCATCACTACCAGTGATAAGGTAACGCAGGCATAGATCAGTAACTGCGCAACAATATTAAAGGATCACTCTTTGGAAACCCTATAATTCCCACCCATTGCGACACTTAAGCTTGAAATTTGGCTCAAAGGTGTGTGAAACCTTCCTCTGTACCGGTTCAAAAGCGTGGCGCCCTGGACACCCGGGGGCTCGACGACCCTTCAAACAGCAAGCTGTCGAGATTTACGAAAAAAAGACTGCAGCTCGGAAGTTCCACGTAAGCTGTGAGGTGGGTTAATGATGTCACATTGGCATCGATGTCACCACATTTCTGCCCAACACCAAAGTAAACTTGTTAAACGATGGGAAGGTCGTCACACCCCCTCTCGCTCACATTTCGCTTCTTCTTTAGAAACTTATACAATGAAAGTCAGAACCGTCATGCCCAGCGTTGAAATACGGCGGTTTCCTTATGAGTTGGCGAGGAAAACATTCCAGACCCATTGCCGGTCAGAATCGAAAATACCGCATGGAGTGGCATTAAAGGGCGTTAATGAAAGTATCCCTTTCTCTGGGGCGTTGACTCTGATGTATTTGGGGCTCGATAACGGCAGTTCCCAGTGCGATGAGCAACCGAAAGATTTCTGCACAACATTTGATACTGCTTTTCAAACCTTGTCTGAGGTCACTGTGGTGCTGCAGTCCCGTCGAACATGACAGCATCCTGTTGGAGTGCATCGCGACCGCAGGTTTTGCTTTCTTGTATTGGCTGGAACCATTAGAGACCAATGAAAACCATTCAACGAAATTTGAACGTGATGCGGAGTAGCTAAGATTGCTTACGCTTTTTCAGCGCTCCTGTTCTGTGTCGTTCAGTAGCATGACCTTGGAGGGGGGGGGGGGTTATGCGAGACACATGCATCAATAAAAGAAAGCAAATGGTCCCTCTAAGAACCTCCACTCCCTTCCGAGCTCACCAAAACACTCGGTTGCACTCTATTATCCTGACTGAGAATTTTAAAAATATACCTGTACAGACAGAAACCTTGCCAACGTCTTAAGGCGCTTGCAGACTGGCAAGCCCTATCACACCTGTGTGGTAAAATCTGGTGCCAAAGTGACATCATTAACTATCACGAACTTCTCAGCTGTGGGGTTTTTCACAAGTGCCAACACCCTGCTGTCTGAAACGTTGGCCACGTGGTTTGAGGCGTCATGTCACGGATTCCGCGGCTCCTCCCGCCAGAGGTTAGAGTCCTCCCTCGGGCATGGGTGTGTGTGTCGTCCTTAGCATAAGTTAGTTTAAGTAGTATGTAAGTCTAGGGGTCGATGACCTCAGCAGTTTGGTCCCTTAGGAATTCACACACATCATCATCTGAAACGTCGTCGAGCCCGAGGGTGACGTCGTAGGACGCCACGCGTTTGCACCGTTACCAGAAGAGGGTAGTACCCGCTTTTGAATCAAATTTCAGCCATAAGCGTCGTAGTGGGTGGGAATTTTAGGGTTTCGAGAACGCGATCCTTTAATTCTGTGTAGTAGTTACCAGTGAGAGTCCGAGGAGAGATAACGGTCTCACCTCAGAGTCACTGATAAGGACATCCAGTGCCAGGTCAGAGACTTGGTCGTCCTATATTCATGGTCAATCCTCTCTCCCCTCCCCGAGGATAACCACTGGCAATTGATTAATGTCTTGCAGTGGAAACCCCACGCACCCTAGCCGAGTGGACTACTCGCATGTTCGAGTCACATTAATGTGACCATCACCAGTGCTCGACAACAACACCCTATAACCACTCACAGACGGAATGTGGCAGCAGTAGCAGTGTAGGGTACAAAAAGCGTGTCGAGGGCATGCGAAAAACGCGTGCCATTTATGACCGAGCGGTTCTAGGCGCTTTAGTCTGGAACCACGCGACTGCTACGGTGCAGGTTTGAATCCTGCCACGGGCGTGGATGTGTGTGATGTGCTTAGGTTTGTTAGGTTTAAGTAGTTCTAAGTTCTACGGGACTGATGACCTCAGAAGTTAAATCCCATAGTGCTCAAAGCCATTTGAACCATTTTTGAACAGGTTGACTGACGGATGCAGCGATGTGTACAGGCGAACAGAGGTGCAACTGTTGAGCAACTGACTACCCAAACGAACCAAAGGGTTACCAGCAGTGTCTCCTCAATGACTATTAAGCGCAAGTTGCTGCATATGGGCCTACATAGGAAATTTGTGGTAAGTTCTTATGGGACCAAACTGTTGAGGTCATCGGTCGCTAAGCATACGCACTACTTAATCTAAACAAAACTAACTTACGCTAAGGACAACACACACACACACACACACCCATGCCCAACTCGAACCTCCGACGGGGGAAGCCGCGCGGGCCGTGACAAGGCGCCATAGACCGCGCGGCTACCCCGCGCGGCCTCTCTGTAACAAATGCCTGGTTTATGCACTCATGCTGATTGCAGTTCATCGGCGACGAAGGCCGGAATTTGCACGACAGCTCCGGAACTGAATGTCCACTGAGCGGCGACAACTGGTTCAAATGGTTCAAATGGCTCTAAGCACTATGGCACTTAACATCTGAGGTCATCAGTCCCCTAGACTTAGAACTAGTTTAACTAACCTAAGGACATCACACACATCTATGCCTGAGGCACGATTCGAAACTACGACCGTAGCGCCTAGAACCGCTCGGCCACAGAGGCCGTCGGAGACAACTGGCCTCTTCAGACTAATTGAGTTTTATGCTCCAACAGACCGAAAGCAAACACACTGCAACTATCATTGGAAGTGTCCAGGCCAGAGGAGGGAGCGTTATAGCCTGGGGAATGTTTTCATGGAATTCGCTGGATGATTTCATCATTTAGAAGATACAACTGATCAAAACAAGTATGCATCCATCCTTGGCGGCGATGTCCACCCCTACACACGGTGTGTTTTTCCTCAGCACGGTGGTATATACCACCAGGACAATGCAACTTGTCACACAGCTGGCAGTGTACGTTCATGGTTCATAGAGCACCAGGAAGAGTTTAACGTACTCCTCTGGCCACCAAATTCCCAGGGTTTAAACCCAGTAGAGAATCCATGGGACCACCTTAATCAGGCTGTTCGCGGCATGGATCGTCAACCGGGAAACCTAGTGCACCTGGCCAAGTCACTGGAGTCGTAAGGGTCCACATCCCTGTCGGTACATTCTAGAACTTCATTGACTCTCTTCCTACTCATCTTCCAGTGGTGCTATCTATGAATGATGGCTATTCTGGCTTTTGACAGATGGTTACCTTACTGTGAATGGACAGTGTGCGAGGTGCCGGAGCTAGCAGTGTATTTAACACTAAATTCTTCTATAATCTTCATATATAAATGATGCTCTGCCCCCCCCCCCCCTATTCTAACTCCGACTTTTGCTGTTGCACATGGATTAAAAAGAAACGCGAACTGACTGTAATCGACCCTGCAAGTGGAGTAGAAAAGAGTTTGGCACCTGCAATAATTTAATTTGATAAATAAGTTAAATAAAGGAAAGTTTCATTAACGTAGTGAGAAATGAAAGGGTTGCTCTACCGATTAACAGAATGAAAGTCCTGTCCAAAATAACAATATAATTTATTATGACTAAACTCAAAATAATAAACAAAACACATGAAACATTTACAGTACACCAAATTTGCTCAAATTGGATGCTCAAATAAATGCTGTGAAGGTGAAGTTGTCCCTAAACTATATTGTGACATTTATGACGAAGTGGTATGTGGAGCCTATTCCTTGCAACTCAGCTCTTAAGAGAAACACACAGCCAACCCAACATTAATTGCTGCTACAGTAGTGAGAACTCAGACAATGAACACCCAAGACAGAACAAAGTTAGAAAAAGATGAACAGGCGCGCTCTGCTGAGCTCTGACTATCACCTAGGAAAATCCCTAATTTGCCGGTGCTGCGGACATACATTACCAAACTGTCTTTTTATCTGCAAGAACACGATCTGGCGTGCCGGAGGCGATGGCTGGTTGCTTCGACATCCTGTCGTGGTGATGATAATGTCCCGAGTATAGCCCGAAGAAAATTATCCTGGCCTGGTTGTTCCAGACTAAAGACTTCCTAGCAATACAAATGCGCCTCTGACGGTACAGTGATTGATTTTAACAAGCGAAGTCACACAGTAACTCCGATACAGTCAACTTTAGCCAAAACTGCTGAAGACAGACAACATAGGCCGCTTGTAGGCAGAACGCTCAATTGCCAACTGTACTTGGAAAGTTACGTTGAAGTCGAATCTTCAGCAACTTCGTCGAACAGTTACAATTAAATAAAAGTATATTAGACAGCCAACATAAGGCAGGCTGTCCAGAGTAGCGAGAGCTCAGTCTTGTAACCTTCTCCGACCGAAAGGCGAGAGCCGACTCTTCTCAAGAGCACCCGTACAAGCCGAACACAGAACATTCCCGCCCCCCCCACGACAGTGGCCGTGGTTAAACGTTCCAATCAGCAACTCGAAAACCGGCGGAAAATTCCACTCTATTGCCGAAGCACTACCATTCCACCAGTGGAGATTCTTGGCGCCAATTTCTGCGCCGATTTTGCTACGTCATGGAGCTATGCCCTGAGCAAGCCAATCACAGTTACGATTTTGCAGAAAACGCGGGAATTTTCCTGCCAAGACTGCCTGGGAACACAAGTCATTCCCACGCCTCGCTGGTAGCCCGCCAGAAAGTGTTTTCGCTAAGTTTCTGCGAAGTAACGGAATCTCTAGCCCAGCCGCTCCTTCAGGCCCCTGCAGGCGTGTCTCCGCCGCTCTTATGACAATGTCGGCGTCTGGAAAGCATTCACTCGACTCCCTCACACGCGTCAGCTTACCCCTTTCAAGATCAGCAGAGCTCACCTGTCACTGGACCACCCGGGTGACGAGAGACGCTGCGTGGGAAGTCCGCATGTGAAGGAATAGCGACTTTTCACCACATGCAATTAGAGAGGAAGATCGAATTACTCAGACTAAGATAGAAGTATGAGGGGGGGCTCATGCCACCTCTCAAGTGCATATTCAAGTTCATGACGTAACTCGTTACAGGCCATGTGGAGGACATTAAAATGACGGGAAATCCTACAGAGCAAAGGTACTCGAGTCCATCGTTGCTGCCATAGCTCACTAATGGCAAACTTCACTGCATTATCCTAACGGATACGTTCGTCGTACGTCCCACATTGATTTCTACGGTTATTTCACGCAGTGCTGCTTGTCTGTTAGCAATGTCAACTCTATGCAAATGCCGCTGCTCATGGTCGTTAAGTGGAGGCCGTCCATAGTGGGATGTAATGCCTGAAATTTGGTGTTCTCGGCACACTCTTGACAGTGGATCTCGGGATATTGAATTCTCTAACGACTTTCGAAACAGAATGCCTCATGCACCTTGCTCCAACTGCCATTCCGCGTTCAACGTCTGTTAATTCCCGTCGTGCGGCTATAATCAGGTCGGAAACCTTTTCACATGAATCAAATGAGTACGAATGACAGCTCCACCAGTGCACTACCCTTATATACCTTGTCTTGGCAATACTATCGCCATGTGCATGTCTCTATCCCTCACTTTTGTACCTCAGTGTTCATCTATGCAGTAAGCGTACATTTTTGATCCGAGCCCTACAAACTCCACACTCTTCGGTCCATTCGTCTCATCTTTCGTCAGTCCGATGTGGTGTCCGATGTGGTGTTATTCCAAAAGGATTATCGGCCGCATATCCAGATGTGTCGACTTCTTCGTGATTGTTCCTGATTATTTCATATTAATCGCACTCTTTGATGCATTAGATGGAACTGACTGTCTATACAAAGTAACTCGGGTTCTGGGAAGCTCGGCTTTGCAAACTCATAGTGAAAAGTTGGAGAGATTCAGAACACACAAATCGATTTAAACAGACTCCGTGAACTGCACTGAAACATTAGTCGATTCCGTAGCGACTAGTCCTTCTTTGAAGGCGTCCAGCCTGAACTTTGCTCTGGTGAGGTAATATTTCGCGCCATAACGCCTATCCCACCGTTAACTTAATTAATTTCGCGATATTCTCTAACATTATCTATGGTCATTCCGTAAACTGAGTTATTCATTAAACGGTAAAAATCTTTTTCAGAGCCACACATAGTGAAAGCCCTCTGTTCATTATTTACATCACTTATCAATTGGAGACACGAAGTCTGTATATGAGTCCGCGATCATTTTATTTTTAGCGCTTCTATTTTCAGTAGTCCGTCTTGATCACATTAATTTCTTTACACTTTATGACTGCTTTCGGCGTATCGCCGTCTTCAGATCGTTAAAATATTTTGACATAAATCATCGTCAATAACACATCAGTGTACTCCTTCAACCAGCAACCAGTATCCTCAACCACATCATGCATCTTTCTCTTCAGTCTGGCGATTTCCACCTCTGGCGACCTTCGGAACCTTACAAATGGCAGACCTTCTCGTACGGCGAACCTGTAGAGGTTGTATACATCCACATAAAGGATATAACTTGAGTTCTCAGATGGTCTGTACTCCTCCTTATTCATTCACGGCTTTCTCGCCTTGGACGTGGAGTGCAGACACTGGCAAAGTCCCCTGCGAATGTAAACAGCAGTCAACAGTCCAGTTCTGTCATGTGTGCTTCTTAACATTGCGTCCCACGAAAACCCTGGTGCGGTGAAACAGAAGGCGGGATCCATAATTTTATATTATATTAGATTCAGGTTTCGTTCCATAGACCCAAAAAACGAGATGACTCTCGTGGGCATGGAACATGTCAGAAGGTATAACATAAAAACATAAAACATTTGAATGTAATACTTATTACCCCGATCGTTTGTCAGGAGGTAGTCGAAATAGGTGATTACAATGCGGTAAACTGGAAGAGCAAATATTTACGGAATTAACACGCTGTCAGAATGAAAAATTGATATGCATTGTTAATAAATTTATCATACACAAAATACGTAATCTTGACTATTGTGACCAAGTGCTGTAAAAACTGAAATCTAACAGACATTTTTACTTAAGCTGGCTTAACAGTCTCTGTTAAGATATTCATCTATAGAGTAGACTGATTTCCTTATCAAAAAGTCTTTCAAACTCTGTTTAAACTGTGCTTTATCTGAAACCAAGTTTTTAATGGTTGCTGGCAATTCATTGGAAATGTGTGTTGTTGAATATTGGACCCATTTTTGGACCAAGGTAAGTGAGTTTGAGTCTTTATGTAGATTGTTCTCATTCCTAGTATTGATACTATGTGTTGAGCTATTGCATGGAAATACAGTTATATAACTTGCAACAAATTTCATCAAAGAATAAATATACTCAGAAGCGGTGGATGGGATACAAAGTTCCTTGAACTGGTTTCTACATAATGTTCTTGAATTTACATCACAAATGGTTCTTATCACGCGCTTTTGCACCCTAAAAGCTTTTGCTCGGTTTGATGAGTTACCCCAGAATATGATCCCGTGTGATATAATAGAATGAAAGTAAACAAAGTATTTTTATATGTATACTTCCCATATCAGGCTTGTTCAGGTGCTTAAGCAATTCTGTGGTATGGCCTTCCCAACTGAATTTAATATTGAGTTGTAATCTCAGAAATTTAGCACTGTCAACCTCTTCGATCGGCAGGTCTTCATATGTTATACACATGCTGGAAGGAAATCTCTTACAGGCTCTGAACTGTATACAGTGGGTCTTCTCAAAGTTTAATGACAGTGAACTAGCTTTAAACCATTTATTTGTTTAGCAGCTATTTCTAAATCTGTACCCAAGCGTACACTGTGGAACTTCTCAGGGATGTCCGTGGACAGGTGTACATCGGAGTTCATATATGATCTTGCATATTCCCACATTCTCAGACTCCGCGTCCATTATGGCAGTGCCTATTAGTTGACAGCAGAATGCTGTTATTTCATGTATCCATATAGAAAGACCCTTTCTTCGTTACAAGCCGAAACTTTGCATCATCGCGATACGCAGCTCTGGTGATATGCGCGTACTCCTGACGTATTGTCTCAGCAGCTTTCTGAAGAAACACGTGCTTGAAGCGAAGTGAATCAAGGATCTGAGAATTTTTCTTAGTGTGATTCTCGTGGAAAAAGAAATATTTCAACGTGTCAGAAATGACACCGGTTTTATCATCTTTCGAACCAAAATCACCCAAGCGTTGAACAGGTAAGTGTGTATCATACACGTACAAAGAAGACGAGTGTGGCAGCAGGTAATTCAAGAAACATGTGGTGTGGGCTGCCCTGCGGATCTTCCCCGTCAGATTTCAATAGTCTGTACCCGGACTTCCCGCTTCTTTATCAAATGACAACCCACAGATATGATGGTCATATAAGGTATCATTCGCCTGCGAGCTGCTCATGGGAACATTGTTACAATAAATCCCATTAACTTCCCATGCAAGTTTTTAGAGCTCAGTGGGCAACCATCTCACTGCGACGTCAGCGTAAAATAAAGGAACATCCCTCCTGCGACGTGCATTCTTAACCCTTAACCGGAATCGTGGGTCATTTTGGACCCACCAACAACAATAAAATCGTCTAACAGTGGAAACGCGCCGAGTTTGTTTCGAGCACCAGTGCAATCTCAGTACATTGTGAGGTGCACCAGGGACCGTGAGCTCACTGCTTGAAATTTACTGGAATTGGAGGTAAATGCCATCCCTGGGCCCAATTTGCCCCGCGATTTCAGATACGGGATATTTTAATCAGTATATACTGACTTAGTTTGCAGTGTTTCAGGCGCTTTATTGCCACAATGCAGCGGGGTCTCTGTGAGAAAGAAATCTGTGAACTGTTATTAGACGAAAACTATTCAGACACAGAATCTTTAAGTGATTTTCAACCTTGTGATGAAGAGAATATAAGTGACGATGACATAAGTGACGATTAAAATACACAACAATAAATTTCTTCTATACAGGTAATTCATCGTCTGATGATTCAGTAGAGAGAGATAGTTGGCTGTCAAGTAGTGCATATTTTCGAGGCAAAAATCGTTTCAAGTGGTCTACTCTCCACCAGCTAGGTCCAGAGTCAGAAGCCACAACATCATCACACACCTGCCTGGTCTCATAGGTACAGCTCGTGAAAAACAGAACATGTCACTAATTGAATCATGGCAGTTGCTGATATCAGATGAAATGATCGCACATATTTGCACTCACACTAATCAGAAATAACATATTCATAAAAGTATAAAACTAATGCTACTTGCCCTAACCATGTGAGTATTATGGAAATGAAAGCATTCTTTGCGTTGTTGCTATTATCAGGTGTATTCAAATCTGGCCATGAAGATATAGAAAGTTTATGGGCAACTGATGGAACAGGCCGAGATATATTCAGAATAACGATGTCAGTAAACAGATTTACGTTCCTGTTATCTGCTTTGAGATTTGATTATGCGAATTCTAGCCGCGCGGAATTAGCTGAGCGGTCTGCGGCGCTGCAGTCATGGACTGTGCGGCTGGTCCCCGCGGATGTTAGAGTCCTCCCTCGGGCATGGGTATGTGTGTTTGTCCTTAGGATAATTTAGGTTAAGTAGTGTATAAGCTTAGGGACTAATGACCTTAGCAGTTGAGTCCCATAAGATTTCACACACATTTCACACATTTGTGAATTCTAAGGAAGAAAGAAGAACTAATGACCGCGCTGCTCTCTCCTCAGAAATATTTGGAAATTTCATTCAGAACTGTCAAAAAAACTATAGCTGCTCGGAATATTTGACAGCTGATGAAATGCTTCGCCCTTTTAGAGGGAAATGTTTTTTCAGGGGTATATGAAATCGAGGACTGCTAAATTTGGCATCAAGATTATGTGCCTTTGCAACGCTACAGCACACTATTTATACAATGCTTTTATCTATACGAGCAAATCAATCACTAATAAAACAAGCCAACTTTCAGTTCCAACACAGAATGCACTGCAGCTTGCAGAACCTTTATTCGGCCGATAACTCTTCTGTGGAGCTGGTTGACAAACTGATTGAAAATGGTTTGACTTGCGTTGGAACGATGCGCAAAAATAAAAGGGAAATATCACCAGAATTTTTAGCCAATAAACAACGGGTAGTAGAATCTACGTTATTTGGTTCCATGAAATATAAAACATTGTCATGTTATGTCTCAAAAGAGAATCGAATCGTAGTGCTGATCTCATCAATGCACCATGACAGTTCAGTCAATGAAAACAGTGGAAAACCTGAGATAATTGAATTTTACAACAGAACGAAAGGTGGTATTGACATATTACATCAGAAATGCGCCAATTATTCAGTCTCTAAGAGAACTCAACGATTGCCATGTGTAATTTTTTCAGCAACATTGAGTGTTACGAGTGCAAATGGATTCGTATTATGGAAGGCATCAAATGGTGGAAAACGTATGAAACGTAATCATTACATAAAAGAAATTGGACTAAATTTGTTAAGGCCATTTATCACAGAAAGCAAGATGGAGTATTCTTCATTTTCAGTTGATTTGTAGAGTAGGATAGATAATTTTCTAGGGTCAGCTGATGAACCACAAAATGACCCACGACTAGAAAATTCACCTTGAAATCAAAGTGGCTCATGAAAAAGAGGAAATGTTATTTATGTGGTCCTAAAACTGATAGGAAACAATTACAAAAATGCGACAGATCTTTTAAATTCATCCGTAAACGACATGCAGAAAAAAGTTTTGTGTACCAAGTGCCATTCTTAGTTCAGGTACTGATATAGATAACATTTGGACACTTCCATGTTTCGTTTTGATTATTTTTGTTTCTAATTGATGGCATATAGAGTCCCTATTTATGTTAAGGGGAAGTTATGAGAAACTCCATAGAATATCCAGGTTTTTAATCTACGCCTTTTTCGTAATCATGTAACATTCTAAAGTGAGGTACTAAAAATGTTGTAAAATATGAGACGTAGGACTTAAGTTAAAAAAATAACACAATGAAAAATTTTTGCTCAATACAAGATGATTTAAATTTGAAATAAAACTTATTTTAATATAATCATTACGAATTTACATATGAATAATACCTTTATGGGGATTATGTTGAATTTTTATTCAAGGTTTCATTTGGACCCGCGATTCCAGTTATCTTCGTCAAAATATCGATTTCGGTTAAGGGCATCCCCTGTAGGCATTTCCATACCTACTGTTTACTGGCTGAAGCAGGCAATGAGGTGCCTTTCAGAATGCTCAATCTTGGTAAACGAGTTAATACATATATAGCAAAACTACCTTGCACACTTTCTGTACTCCGCGAACAGGAAAGTAAGTGGAGTGTTTCTGCTCCACACATAGTGTTGGTTCTTATCCTCAGAGAGTAGCAACACATCTATGGTCTCGCAGAGTCCGCCTATGACCTTGTGGTCGTCACCTGGAGACAGGCACATTGCAGTGTGTAGACGTTACAAGTGTCTGACGCGTGTTATATAAAAAAAATAAGAACCCGAATGGCTTTAACTGAGTCACTCTGCGAGAAGTGTTTATAAATCATTCTGTGGCAATTTATACGAGCATGACCACGCGTAATTGATTTCCACGTTAAATAATTAAAATTACAAACAGATGGCTAACATTTTGCACTAGGTCCTCACAGGTCAGACACAGTTTAGTCGATTATTCTTATCGCTAGCAAAAATCTTGGGTAAAGGCCCCATATGGCAACACTTTAGGTCATACCCACAAAGTGTGGACAATTAATACACTTTCTTAGCGCGCGCGTGCGAGTGTATGTGTGGTTCTTTTTGTGTGCGCTATAATATGGATACTCCCAGGGCCATGGTTAGGGTGAATGTGACCTTTTCTTTGTAATTAGTCTTATTCAGAAAGCGTACTAATGGTGTTAAATCACTTTTCAATGCCATCCAGATCCACTTTATAGCAAAAACGTAATTTCTTATTTAAATAATAATGATGTATGACGGTAGAATGTTAAACATTAAAACCACTGTATGGCGACGGGAACTCACTAGCTGGCGGACAACGACACAGGATGGCCCTGAGATGGAGATATCGAGAGGTACCCCTAATCTTCACTGAAGCAATGTGATGTGAGCAGTATTTGCGCTGACTGCACCTTCGACCACCTCTCTCCAACATGCGTCCACTCTCCTCCAAAGCTCTCCTATCTTTATCGAAAGGAGTAAATTTCTCACAGATGATACTGTCGGAGAGAACAAACAAAACCAGTGTTTAAATGAAGGGTAAATGTTTTTAAAAATCAAACGCAGAGCAACATTAGATGATAATGTATGTCGAGTAGCTGAAACGTATGCTACCTGCGCAAATTCTTGTGATTTCATCTGTAGTAAGTCAATATGTCACCCATTTATACTGTAAGTAGGCTGTTTAGGTTTTCTTATTGGTAACGCCACATAGCGCTCTGTATGAAAGTCACTGGCTGTGCTGTATGCAGTCTGTGGCTAGTTTGCATTGTTGTCTGCCATTGTAGTGTTGGGCAGCTGGATGTTAACAGCGCGTAGCGTTGCGCAGTTGGAGGTGAGCCGCCAGCAATGATGGATGTGGGGAGAGAAATGGCGGAGTTTTGAAATTTGTAAGACTGGATGTCATGAACTGCTATATATATTATGACTATTAAGGTAAATACATTGTTTGTTCTCTATTAAAATCTTTCATTTGCTAACTATGCCTATCAGTAGTTAGTGCCTTCCGTAGTTTGAATCTTTTATTTAGCTGGCAGTAGTGGCGCTCGCTGTATTGCAGTAGTTCGAGTAACGAAGATTTTTGTGAGGTAAGTGATTTGTGAAAGGTATAGGTTAATGTTAGTCAGGGCCATTCTTTTGTAGGGATTTTTGAAAGTCAGATTGCGTTGCGCTAAAAATACTGTGTGTCAGTTTAAGCACAGTCTTGTATAATTTTTCAAAAGGGGACGTTCCAATACCAGATCTGCAATTAGGATATACTGGGAGAGAATACCATAGAATTCACGCACGCGGGACTAATATGAGTTATGATAATTTCATCTTGTCACGATGTCTCTTCAGAATGCGCCGTCTTTCCATTGTTAAAGCATATGTGATGTCATTGCCTGCCTTATATCTAGTCGTTACAACCACGCTCTATCGATTACTCCATCTCTTAAATGCTCTTTTTTCTTATTTCTAAGTGTATGTGCGACGCCACGTCTCGTCTCCCCCCCCCCCCCCTGTATAAATAAAAATTTCAACATGTTTTTCAGTGGGTCGGAGAACTCTCTCAACCTTTAGCACAAATGCCTCAGTCTTTCTTTTTTTTTAGGGTAGATTGTGCTATGGTTCTAATAGTTCTATCTTTCTTCGTATAAACTGGTAGCTTTATGGGGAAGTATCAAAGATATCTCCAGGCACTTTTGTCTAGTGCTGATGCCACAAAAAATTTCGGCTATTTGCTAAGTTTAAATACAGGTATAATTTTGATCATGTCGCATCCTGATTTTACCGTATTTTTGACACTTTTTACTATTTTACCGCATTTTTCCATATTTCCCGATTTTTTTCTATATTTTTCTGTATGCTAGATGTAAATAAATGTACAAATGTATATATGCTCTTTGTGCTTACATTACCATCCAACTGATAGTTAAAATTCATGGTGAAATCTTCAGCTGTCATTTATTTTGCACAAATCGCTACTAGTTTCGGTCGATGACCATTATCAAGCTTAGCTCCCGTAAACGGCAGGAAAGGTAATCATAGGTTAACTTTCCCACCGTTTCTGCCAGATAAGCTCGATAATGGTCATTGGCCGAAACTAGTAGCGAATTGTGCAAAATATACGACAACTGAAGGTTTCACTGAATTTTAGCAAGTAATACAAGGTCGCAACCCAGGTATGGTATTTACAGACTATACTACATCTGAATGTCAACACACTTCAAGATCCAAAGCCAATACTAAAACACGCTTACGTACATGGATTGATGTGGTGATTGACTGTTGACATTATCCTGCTGTAATCGCACACACAAAAGCTCAGTTACGCTATTTTGTATATCGGCTTTCTGTGGCATTAGCATCAGCAACTACAGAGTACTCTAATGCGGGTGCAAGAGGTACTTAGTGATCAGTAACAGAACGGGCAGGGGTGCTGTTAGTGCTAGGCCCAGAGTGATGTGGAATAGATTTCCCATGCGACTCAAGGTCTCTGACGATAGAGACGGTACACGACGCGGCTGCATCGGCAAACGAGCTGTTGTGATCAGCGTTGATGACGTGGATTCGTCTGGCTGCACTGTTCACATACGAGTAAATAAGAAAAACGAAAGACGGTCGTACACTTTCAGAAACGGGCCCTTTCCACCGACGCATTACTTCCCCATCCCCATCCACAGTCACATCGTCCCACCTCCCCCAACTCCAAATATGTTGCCCTTGTAAGCTCTAGACTTGCCGAGGGTGAGAAGTACTATTTAAAAGGCTTAAATGATGGTGTCTGTTGTGGGAAGCTCATATCCGCTGAATAAATTCAAACGTAAATCATACAGAGCAAAACTATATACTTCGGAAAAACTCCCGAACTTCGACCAGAGTCTACTCCATCAAAGGCAAAATCTTGGAGAAAAAGCAATGAGTTGGACGAGTAGCTACGAACTGTTTCTCAGAAATGTTTCTGGAAGTGTTTGCTGTTACTGTAATATCAGGAAGTGAAATAACTTAGCACCGTTGTTCCTCAGACAAACACAGACTAAAACGTGGTTTAAAAATAGTGAGGAAGGAGTCGCCTCGAATGTGTGAGTGCGTGCTGCTCACAAGTGCATAACGAGTAAATACGGTAGAGGAACATCTCTCGAGTCGAAGATAACACGTCTTCCAGATCTGGCGCTCCCTAAAGCATTCGCAGCTTGTGCAAATAGTTGGGTTAGAACGCTAAAAGTAGCCTAGCCAATTGTCATTTTAAATGAACGGCACTGACTTGACCACTGCGGCAGCCAATTTTTTTGTCGAATATTGTATGTTAATGCCTACCGAAACCCTGTAAGGGAAGTAACCTCTTGGTAATGGTGAATCTTTTGAGAAACACGTTTTACTTTCAATAACGCACCTATACAACGTGGTTGCAACTTCCACAAGGAGGATTGCCTTAGTGAGGAAAAGTTAAACAGAAATGTGAAATTTCAAATGACGCATCCAATCATGTCTACGACATTCAAGTAGTGTATTGGCTGTATAAGAATTACGAATAAATCGTTGACGGAATCAAATAGTTAGACTATAACATTCCGTCATACAAACCATCCAGAAGGCTTACTTCGCCAATTCTGATTCTTGTCCACACTATATCCGAAACTATAATTTGGGATTTTTTCTCAGAAATGTTTTGTAGTTTTATATTCTGCATACTCACAAGATCTTAATGTCTCAAATTCAGGCTCAATGTTAAATCAAGACTCGTAAGATAAACAAATGCGCCTCCATTAGATTTGCTTGCATCCGAAGTATACCTAAAACATTGTAGAGTCCCCCGACGTATTCCGCTGAGGAAATATTCTCGAGCTTCCTTCCAGGTGGCTGCGTTGAAATTTCGGGACGTTTCGATGAGCGTCTCTCTCATCTTGTGGCGAAGTGTCGACATGACGTGGGCGTCCCATGTACACCGACGGGAAAAATCGCAACACCAAGATGGGGTTGTCAGACATATACAAACGTTACTACGGTATTACTACATCTGGAAGATCGGATCTACTCAGGTTTCGCACCAGTCGCGTAAGAGTGGAGCAAGAAGCGCCACCATGAGGATGCAAATCAGGTTTGCTTCAAAAACACTGTACCGGTCGTGAGCGTCAGTTACCTTTGAGGTTGGACGTGATGAGTGAACGTCTGTCAAGAGCGCCTTCAAAGGTGACAAAGACCCCATTATAAACACGTGAGTAAGGTTGAAAGAAGTCGTGTAATAGGTCTACGAGAGGCTGAATGTCCTCCCTGCGATACTGCAGAAAGAACTGGTAGCAATGTAACCATTGTGCATAACTGCAGGCTGCAAAGGTCGCGAGGATGTATGGACGACGTCGTGGCACTACCGAGAGGGAAGAGCATCGTGTTCGGCATATGTCTCTGAAGCATCATGCTGCATCTGCAGCAGAAATCTGACGAGCAGTTGGCACCGTAGTGACACAATGAATTGTTACAAATCCGTTAGTTCAAGGACACCTCCGAGACAGTCGCCCTGTAGCGTGTGTTCCACTGACGTCTGACCACCGCAGTTTGCTACCTCAGTGTTGTCCAGCGAGACCTCATTGGATGGCAGAGTGGAGGTGGTCTGTTGTGCTTTCTAATGAAGGCTGTTTCTGCCTCGGTGCCAAAGATGGCCGTGAGTTGTTAGGCCATTGAGGGTCTGCACTCAACCTGTCTGCGTGCTAGACACACGGGCACACTGGACCTACACCTGGATCTACGGTCTGATGTGCAATTTAGTATCACATCACGACCACTCTCGTTGTTATCGCGCTCATTCTGACTGGACATTTGTTCGCCAGTCTGGTGATTCAACCTGTTGTTGTCCCATTCATGAACAGTATTACAGAGGGTGATATCCAGTAGGACAGCTTTCGTTTACGTACCGCTTTTGTAACTCAATACGCTCTACAGACTCGACAGGTTGCCTTGCCGTGCTCTATCGCCAGACCTGTCTCCAATGGAACACATATGGAACATCATCGGATGACAATTTCAGCGTCATCCACAAACAGTGTTAACCGTCCCTGTATTTAACGACCAAATGCAACAGGCGTGGAACTCCATCCCACAAACTGACATTGTACAACACAATGCATGCGTGTTTGCATGCTCGCATTCAACATTCTAGTGATTCGGCCGGTTGTTGATGTACCAGCAATTCCATTTGCAATGGCCATCTCGCACTTACATCAACCTGCGCACTTGCAATGATAATTACGTAAATATATTATCTAGATAAACGTATTCCTGAAATTTCGTTGTTCTACATTAATTATTTTTTGGTATTGCAATTTTTCTATCAGTGTATATGTGTATATATTGAGTGATCAGTGATTACTTTGACCAGCGTAACAGCTGCAGGTCTCAGAAGTCTCTAGTTGTTAGAATTTCTGCATATTAGGAATACTACTAATCGTGAACATTTCAGCACAGCTGAAGTTTCTGGGATTCCTTTGGCACGTGGTCAGAAAATTTCGAAGCCTGCAGATAAACGGAAGGAAGGAAGATTAAGATTTTACGTCTCGTCGACATCGAGATCATTGGAGACGGAGCGAAAGCTCAGACTGCTTTAGGGATAGGGAAGGAAATCGGCCGCCCCAGTTCAAAGGAACCATTCCGGAATTTTCCGTGAGCGATTTAGGGAAAGCACGGAAAAACGAAATCAGGATGGTCATATGGGGAAATGAACCATCGTCCTCCCGGATGCGAATGCAATGTGCTGATCACTGCACCACCTCGTTCAGTGATGAACGGAAGAACTGACTGTCACCACTGACTGTGAACTAATATGAGGTCTGAAATACAGAGGAACAGAGCAACTTACTTTCAGTTACATAGGTCAACGATGGAAAATCCTTTTTAAATGAAACCGGTTTATTCTTGTGATTATTAGTGTACTGAATCTTAATACAATAACGATAATATAATTCTCCAAATGAATTGTTAGCAATATTGATTCTACAGTGTGGTCAGAAACTGTCTGAAAAACTTGTAAGTTTTTTGCAGGGTAGGTTGAGCTGTGGATCATGGTTAAGAAAAAAAAATCGATATGTTGCATCGTTCCCGAATTCATTAGCATAGAAGTTAGCCTATCAGGCCGTTGCTCGCTCAAATTCAAGCGGCTTACCAACACAATTCGAGTCGTAGCACAGATGATCGTGCACCAGACTGCTCTGCCTTTGGCTTGGGTTCCATCCTTTCTACCCTCCCATGTCCCATTTTTCTATCGCTCTCTTGTTCAGTTTTAGGGAACCCAACGAAGAACACATTTGGCGACACCGTCTCTGGCATGTCGCATGGGTTTGCACCCGCAACAGCCTGTTGGCTAACTTCAATGCTAGTGAACTCGGAAACGGAGCGAGGTATGGAATTTTTTTCTTAACAATTATTTCTCAGCACAATCTACTCTACAACACCCTGACAAGCTTTTCCGACTTTTTGGGGCCATGCTGTATACTATTTCAGTTAAAAACAAAGTGAAGGCCGGCCGCGGTGGCCGAACAGTTCTAGGCGCTTCAGTCCGGAACCGTGCGACTGCTACGGCCGCAGGTTCGAATCCTACCTCGGGCATGGATGTGTCTGATGTCCTTAGGTTAGTTAGGTTTAAGTAGTTCTAATTGTAGGGGACTGATGACCTCAGATGTTAGGTCCCGTAGTGCTCAGAGCCATCTGAACAAAGTGAAGTTGAAATTTCGGTTTCTATACTACTCTGACAAACTGTGTCTTCTTAATTATGTGTAAGGACGTCACGGATGATGAAATAATCCTATTACCATTTCCACACATTAAACACTTTGTGAAAGCATTAGTCAAGGACGAAGAATGTTTCAAGTACTGCTGCGAGAAGTTTCTTCCTCTAGCAAAGTGAAAAATGTTCAGTTCAGACTTTCAGTCAGAAACGGCTGTTGCGATTCTGCAGGGCAGCAAAAAGATCAGGCGTTCTTATGGGAACTGAGGAAGAATAACAAGCACATATTCTACTGCAACGATGCGCAGAGCATCCGCGCGTCAGTGTGAGGGATCGGTCCCTTCCTGCAAACTCAGTAAGGGCTGTGCGAAGACGCTGTGGGTAAAAGATTGAGGACACTATTTCGTCACTGACCTGTAAAATTACGCGCACATATCTACTGCAAAATTGCACGGAAACCGCCGCCTCGCACCAGGGAGCCGGCATAATCTGCCGTGAACAAGACGACTACCAAAGAATCGAAAATATACAGTGATTTCTCCAGTCGCAGGGTTTGCCGTTCCTCTTGCCAATGTTCAATCTACATTTTGATAGAGTCGCCGGCAATCACTGCAAGGAATTCGTGTGAATTCTGAAATGAAGAAAAAGCCTGTGTGTTTTCGAACAACTGAATAATGTATTCGACGAAATTTCATGTTATTAAACCGGATTTTACATATTTCAAATTGCCACAAAAGTTGTGTTTGTACGCTGTGTATCACTATGGTATGCTGAGAATTATTATGCCCTCATCCCATAACACTGTTGTCACAGATTACTTGGTTTACATTGTTGACAAAACTTACCTAATTAGTGCAGAGCTGCTTGTTGATGTACGCTCTCACTAGAAACGTAGAGCGTTCAGTGGAACAGTCTGACAACAATACTTCGTAACTATGACAGTTATCTGGGTTAAGGTCAAGTATAATTTATCTCAGTTCATTCTGATTTTGCGATCTTGCTTTAAGTTTCTATCACTAATCTTGAGTTCAGGTACATCTACATCTATACTCTGCAAACCACTATGAAACGAATGGCGCCGGTTATTTTACGATGCATCAGTTATTAGGACTTCTGTTTGTTCCGTTGACGCTTGGAACGCCAAAAGAATGATTAGTTGAAATTCTCTCTGTGCGCTATAATCACTTTAATCTTGTTTTCACAATCGCTACGGGAGCGACACACAGGAAGATGTAGTACATTCTTACACCTATATCTACATCTACATCTGCATTCCGCTAGACACCTTACGGTGGATGGCGGAGGGTACTTTGTGTACCAGTGTGACTTCCAACTTCTGCTCTTCCAGCAACGTACAGTTCGGCGGAAGAACAATTGCTGTGTAGGCTCTAATATCTCTAATTTCTTCTTGATTGTCTTTTCGCGAGATATACGTAGTAGGAAGCGACATATTGGTTGAACGCCTCTCCTGCAGCGTCTCCCACTGGAGTTGGCTGAGCACCTCCGTGACGCTTTCGCGCTTACTAACTGAACCTGTAACGAAACGTGCTGTTCTTCTTTGGATCTTCTCTATTTCCTCTGTTAGTCATATCTGGTACGGATCCCTTACTGCGAGCAATATTCAAGACTGGTCGAACGAGTATAAGCTACTTACTTTGTTCGTGGACTACACCCTCTGAGGATTCTTCCAATGAATCTGTCTGGCATCTGCCTTACTCACGACTAATTTTATGTGGTCGTTCCGGATCAAATCGCTCATTACGTATTCTTCTAGATATTTTATGGAAGTAACTGTTTCCAATGATTTTTCTGCAGTTTTGCAATCACACAGTAAAGGTTCTTTCTGTCTATACATTTGCAATATATTACATTTTTTTATGCTGAAGGTCAGTTGCCACTCCCTGTACCAAGCGTCTATCCTCAACAAGTCTTCCTGCATTTCGCCACAGTTTTCTGTCTTTGCGACTTCTTTCAAAAGTATCATCCGCTGAACACCTCACGGAACTTCCGACGTTAATTGCCGAGTCATTTATATACATTGTCAAAAATAATTGTCTTATAACACGTCCCTGGGGCACTCCCATAGTTACTTTTACATCTGAAGACTTCTCTCCATTCAGAGTGGCATGCTTCCATACACGCGTATTTTTCTCATTACGTGACAGTGCGACACTGCATCGAAAGCCTTTCAGAAGTCAAGGAACACAGAATCTACTAGGATGCGTCTGCTTCCTGTGTCTCATGGGTGAAAAGAGGGAGCTGGGTTTCACACGACCGTTGTTTTGGTTCCTACAGAGGAAATTTGTTATCTCTTAGATCCATCGCGAGATGTTGGATCTTGAAACTCTGAAAATAGGGAATGATACGTATGAGATTGTAGTGTATTCCTAGGTTTAACACATATTGTCCGTTCTTGAAACTTTGTAAGTAGTCTCTCTCGGGCTAGTTTGCGTCTGTCTTCAAACATACACTAACGAGCCAAAACATTATAACCAACTGCTTAATAACTTGTTGGGCTACCTTTCAAACGCACTATATCACCGATTCTGCGTATCATCGATCATACAATTCGTTGGCAGATTTGTGGAGCTATGTGGCCCCAGGTGTCTACGCACAAGTCGTGTAGTTCCCGTAAATAACTGACCCCTGATTTGTGTACGCGGTGATGCCACCAGAAAGCGACCCAGATGGGAACAATCGGATTCACAACAGGCGAATTTGATGGCCAGGACACTAACTACCATCCATGCTCCTCGAACCACTGTAGAACGTTTCTGGCTTTGAGACACGGACAGTTATACTGCTGAAACATGACATCGTCGTCAGGGAAGATATAAAGCATGAAGGGATGCAGGTGGTCCACAGCTGGCATGGTGTCTTTGATTAAAACCCAGGTTCCATGAACGAGCAGGAGAATGGCTATCATAGCGTAACACTGCTCCCAAGAGCCTGCGCCCGTAACGCACTTCACTTTTCTAGCAGCGACCATCGACCTAGTGTAGCAGAAACATGATTTATCCGACGAGCCGACACTTTCCCATTTATACACGGTAGAAACTCGATGATCCCGAGCCCATTACAAACGTTGTGCACGGTGTCGTTGGGCCAACATGTGAAAACGCGCAGGTCGTCTGCTGTGGAGCCCACTGTTCAACAATGTGCGCTGAATGGTGTGCGTCTACCAGCACTGTGCTTCTTCGCCAGAGAAGCCACAGACCGCCATCTATCCTACTTTACAAAGCGGACAAACCTCCAAATCCCACGTTCAGTGAAGAGTAGTGGACGTCCAACGACTTGGGGCCTAGTCGTAGTTTCACTGCCCTTCTACCACTTCCCATAGATGCTCAAGACAGAAGCACGTTAACATTTGACCAGCTACGCCGATTTCGAGATACTCGTCCACAGACTCTGCATAATAATAATACGCCCTTTCGCAAAGTCGCTTATCTCCGCGAATTTCTCCATCTGCAGCCACTAGTGTAATCCCACATCACCTCTGCTCGGCTTACATACTTTTCTTACTGTGTCACGTGCTTGCAATCCCACCAGAATGCATCCGACCTTGCACTGGACAGTAGTCGCAATATTTTGGGTGATCAGTGTATGTCAGTCAAGTTTTTCAGCAACTTGCGACGCTCTCCCATGGACAAGACAAATTTGTGACCATTCGTGGTGCTCTTCTTTGTATACCTCCAATTTCCTGTGCTATTTATTTTAGCAACTTCCTCCTTTGTAGACAGATTGCACTTACATATTATCCTAACAATGTGCCTAGGTCTGCCATCTGCTTTAATCATGATGGAGCCTTTGTAATAGTTCCATTTCAAATGCCTACAAACTTGGCGTTTGTATGAACTGGCCAATTTCAAGTTTGACCCATTGATAATGTAAGACCACATTGTGCGTCTTCTGTTTTGTGAAGGACACAATTCTCCATTTCTGAACATTTGAAGGAAGTTGCTAGTCCTTATAGGACTTCCACATCTTATTAAGATCTGAATATTTGTGTGGCTTTCATCAGACAGTACCTCATTACAGATAACTGCATCATCTCAAAAAGACTGAGGCTATAATTAATAGTGTCTGAGACGTTATTAATATGCAAAATCAACAGAATGCGCCCCAGTACAATACCCAAGGCACACCTGAAATTACGTCTACATTTGTCGATGAATCCAAGATAAAAGGCAGTGTCCTCTGTACCAAGAAATCAAAAAACGAGTCACAAATTTCGCTTGATACGCAGTAGAATTGAGAGAGGACAAGTTACTCTCTCACCTACTTTTCGCATACAGAAAATTATTAAAGATTTCATTACAACCTGATGCACCTTGAGCGAGACGCTAGAAAGTTAATGGCCTGATAGGTCGCCAAAAGCATAAGGTGTATTTATGTTTCTTAGCTAATAGAAATGCCATGTTGGGAGTTGAAAGCAACTGGTGGCGAGCCCATCCCTTAGTAAATCTTTTTGTACAGGTCCACAGCCATACAGGGCAGTCACTCGTCGAGGCAGGTCTCCAGCAGAACAATGCCGCGATTCCTGCCGTGGCGCCAGCAGTAGCCTGGGCTGGGGGCGACTGTCTGAAAAAACGTGTCTACATAGTGGGGTCATAAACCGGGTATTGTTTGCAGAGCCACACATAATAAAAACTGACAAGTTTTCGTGTTCGCTGAAAGTGCAAGTAGGACAGTGAACCACTTCCCCTGGCTGCCTCGGTTGTATAAGAAAAATCTGGCATCTGAGAAACGTTTGGAGAATCTTTATTACATCTTATAGCTAGGACTAACAAGCTACAAGGCACAGGTTATTTAGATAAAGATCTTTAAGATAGTATCTGTTCCCTTGTTGCTGTGGGAAGCGACATGACTTGGGAGAAAACCGCCTCTTCCCCCTCCGTAAAAACTGAAAAACATCCAGTAACTGGCAGTTTCCTTTTTTTTCGGAGACGCAGGTTTCTTAACTCTTGCCCCGGTTCGACATGAATTTGTGCTGTCGTGCGGGAGGGGAGATTTAGCGCCTCTAGAGCCCTGTGATTGGCTCAAGACAGGGTGAAGGCTGTGTCTTTCGTGTACTTTGCTGGACAACGGAGTTTTTTCTGGACAGGTGCTAAGCACTTGGGTGCGCGACTTTGGTCTGGGAGCACTTCTAGTCGAAGCTCTGGCATGTGTGGTTGGTACTTGGAACCTGTCCTGAGACTGACTTCACTTGCGAGTAGTTTAGACTGCGGAGCCTGAGGTGAAGTTCTTACTGTACCGATAGTGTGACTGCTCGTTTCCCGAGGGCTCACTTATTCTTTTCTGGTTTAACAGTCTTGACGTTTGGTATCCTTGTGCGCTCTGTCGTATAAGTGAGCCAAATTGGTCCTTGGTACGACCAGCGAACGGGCGTGTCACACACTGGAATCTACCGTGATTTCAGGGCTCTGGTAGAGAGTAAATTGCGATCCGTCTGCCTGATCGCTAGACCGGGAATTTTTGCATTCCTTTTGTGGCCGCGACCGATTCACAGGTGCCGCCTCCACATCTCACCACCGCCGCACACATCTCGCCAGCTGCAATTTAGATCGCCGCACGAAGCAAACAGGGTAACGTACTGCCACTAAGGCATTGTCAGGGCGTACAGAGCTCAATCGCCACTTGCTCTCACAAGGGAACCTCCCCATCGCACCCCCCTCAGATTTAGTTATAAGTTGGCACAGTGGATAGGCCATGAAAAACTGAACACTGATCAATCGAGAAAACAGGAAGAAGTTGTGTGGAACTATGAAAAAAATTAGTAAAATATACAAATTGAGAAGTCCCTGCGAAGATAGGCAACATCAAGGACAATGGGTGCCACGGAGCGCCGTGGTCCCGTGGTTAGCGAGAGCAGCTAGCAAACGAGAGGTCCTAGGTTCAAGTCTTCCCTCGAGTGAAAAGTTTAAATTTTTTTATTTTCAGTTTATGTGACAAACTCTTATGTTTTCATCACTTTTTTCGGAGTGATTATCACATCCACAAGAAAACCTAAATCGGGCAAGGTAGAAGAATCTTTTTACCCATTCGCCAAGTGTACAAGTTAGGTGGGTCGACAACATATTCCTGTCATGTGACGCACATGCCGTCACCAGTGTCGTACAGAATATATCATATGTTTTCCTGTGGAGGAATCGGTTGAACTATGACCTTGCGATCAAAAGTTTTCGGTTCCCATTGGAGAGGCACGTCCTTTCGTCTACTAATCGCACGGTTTTGCGGTGCGGTCGCAAAACAGACACTATATTTCTTACAGTGAACAGAGACGTCAATGAACGAACGGACAGATCATAACTTTGCGAAAATAAAGAAAGTAAAATTTTCAGTCTAGGCAAGACTTGAACCAAGGACCTCTCGTTCCGCAGCTACTCACGCTAACCACGGGACCACGGCGCTCCTTTTGTTACAATCTCCTTAATGTTGCATATGTTGCACATGGACTACTCAGTTTGTATATTTTACTAATTTTTTTCATAGTTCCACACAACTTCTTCCTGTTTTGTCGATTGATCTGTGTTCAGTTTTTCAAGGCCTATCCACTGTGCCAACTTGTAACTAAATCTGAGGGGGGTGCGATGGGGAGGTTCCCTTGTCAGTTGCACCTATCTAGAGAAACTTCAGTAGATTTGATCAATCAAAGTCTGCTAAGCGTCAGATCAATTCAGAATGCGTTATTCACATTTTTAGGGCCAGAGTTAAACCGTCTCTCCAACCCAGCATCCTTGTCCAGTGTAGTCTTAAACCACCTGTTAATTGTTTACGGAATTCAACCAATAACTTGTTTAGCATAATTTATGTCTGTTTTTTAGAAAAAATAAATGTAGTTTGAACACTAAAATTATGCCTACACAATCAATCATTTAAACTGTCCCCACTAGGGTTACCTTTCAGCATCTTACTTTCGATAATAAGCGTAAGTATGGAACTCAGTTTAAATGGTTGTCGGAAATCAAGAAACACTAAATCTACCTGATTGCTTTGATCCATTGCTTTCAGGATACCATGTATGGAACACGCGAATTGACTTTAGCATGTCCGATGTTTACGTAAACCGTATTAGTTGATACGGAGGAGGTTATTCTGTTGCAGCTGCCTCATCACATTTGAGCTCAGTATATGTTCTAAGATTCTAGAACAGATGAAGGTACAATGGGTCTTTACAGTATGTTTTTCTATCGTGTTTTCATGTTCAGTTTCAAATTTAGCTCGTTCATGTCGCAGGTTTCCCGCTTCCTGCAATGACCATATCGTAGTTTAGGCTTCTCAGCCATAGTGTTTCCATGTTTAATTGGTTGACGTAGACCTGAAAAACTGTTGCCAAATTTTGTTCTAATACATTTCCCTTTACTTTCCAAAGTGATCTATAATAATTTCGAGACAGTCTGCAGAAGTCATCACCAAAAACGGCGGGCAGTCGTTATTACTACTTGGCTTACTCTTCACACTTAGTGATAACAAAAGCAAGAATACCGTGATCAGTTGGTCAGTTTCAGTTTATACACGGCCCAAGCTGGTAGTGAAAATTTTATTTCTGTTTTATGATGGAGAGAATTATTATTCGCCAACTGTAATTTTTCACTGAAATGTGAATGGTGCGAATAAGATTTTGTTAGATGTTACCATCAAGCATTTTCTGGGAGTAAAATAAAACATATGAAAAATATATGCGTGATTGTTGCTGAATTTGGGGCCTTATAGTTTACCATGGCTACTGGCACCTCGCAACCTTAAACCGGAGCTGTGCTGCGTAATGCCCGTCTCACATGTACTATAACCCGATGTAAGGTCATTTGCTGGCTCGCGCGATGGGTTCCAAACAGACTCCGTCGACTGCTAAGTGGTTTCCTAGCAAATAACTACGCAACATTTTTGCGTCATAATTTATAGTTTCGGTGCTATTTCCATTGTAAGGTTCCCTGAAAAACTGAAGAACCGTCGGCATCAGACAAGAGAGCCTGCAGCCGCGGCCATGGCACGGAGGTGCTCTATTGCGACGTAGTCTCAGAATGTATTTTAGCTTCCATACAAGTCTCCATTGTGTAGCAAAGAAAGCATTGCTGCTTTAATTGATGCATACCGTCAAGAGTCGTTCTCATATTCTGAGAAAACTTCTAGTTACTCTAGGAACTTGAAGGTAAACCTTTATAGAACCTGCAGCAGACCTTACACCATGTGGTGCTTTGTCATGTGTGCTAGACGTCTCCACTCCCGAGCAACAGTCAAGCGCACCACGTAGCAAACTTAAGGGGAATATCGCTTTGTGCGAGACGGGCTTAACTGATGTAGGGCATCTCACCTTTTTCTTGTAGTTGATGAAAATTAACGTTATGCCTCTAGGAAACACTAACTAGGTGTACATTTTGAAAAAAAAAGACCTTTACCTCCAAGGAAATGTAACAACTACGAATTTGAACGTAACAAAATAAATCTTCACTGGTTTCCCCCCACCCCAACAGCTTTGTATGCGTCGCCAGATGAGTGGAGAGTAAAGGTGTTTGGTTTGTATCTCCTACGTTTAATTTCCTTTTAATTCCACTTTTGGTAATAAGAGCACGTGACTATTTGAATTCCTTCTAATTTGATCTTTTCTTTTCCTTCAACAAACTTACATCTTTCCACCATATGTCTGTTTCTTCTTCCTTCAATTAACTTCATCCCTGTTTTCTTACTGATTCTCTCTTAGACTCATTCTAAATTGAACAGTTTTCTTCTTAATATACACAGATACGCCAAAGACATTGGTATAGGCACGCGTATTCAAATTCAGAGATATGTAAACAGGCAGAAGACGGCGCTACGGTCGGCAGCGCCTTTATAAGACAACGTCTGCCGCAGTTGTTAGATCGCTTACTGCTGCTGCAATGGCAGATAATCAAGATTTAATTGAGTCTGAACGTGGCGTTATAGTCGGCGCGCATCTCAGAGGTAGCGATGAAGTGGGGATTTTCCCATACCATTTAACGATTGTACCGTGAATATCAGGACTCTATACATGAAGATACGACACTGGCAGCTGACACGTACGTAAGCATCCCATCTGATCAAGTGCATCCATTCATGCCCATTGTGTATTCCTACATATTTGGGCAATTCCAGCAGGACAACGCGACACCCTAAAAGTCAGAAATTGTTAGAGAGTTGCTCCAGAAACATGCTTCTGAGTTTAAATACTTTCGTTGGCCACCAAACTCCCCAGACATGAACGTTATTGAGCATATCTGGGATGCCTCGCAACGTGCTGCTCAGAATAGATCTCCACCTCCACGTACTCGTACGGATTTATGAACAGCCTTGCAGGATTCAGAAAGTCAATTACCTCCAGCATTACTTCAGACGTTAGTCGAGTCCATGCCACGTCGAGTTGCGGCACTTCTGCGTGCTTCACGATATTAGGCAAGTGTATCAGTTTCTTTGACTCTACAGTGTATTTCTGTTGTTTTTTCTGCATGTAGCTCTTGTAGGTCTAAATCTTTTTCTTCTAGGGTCCAGCTTGTTGTTTATTTATTTTCTTAGAGATGGTTAAAGATTTGTTCATCCTCCATAAATGTCAAAAATATCTCTTCCTTTCTTTATAGTTTGCGTTATTTTTTCTATGTTTTAATATACATTGTCTGATCAACTGTATCTGGACACCTATTGTTGGACATTGATACAAGGTATTTACAAATGAATATCGGGGCTTTATAATATCTATTATATTAAACTTACAGTTATAAATGACATGTCAAATGAAAGAGCAACTCAAACAGTTTCACCAAGAACCTTATAAATGTTCACTGTGAGCACCATTTGTCACACGGCACACATCAAGTCTATAGCCGAGTTCTTCCCAAACGTTGATAAATGTGTCTTCAGTGATCGTAGCAACAGCTGCTTCAACCCGGTTTCTTAATTGGTTCAAATGGCTCTGAGCACTATGGAACTTAACTTCTGAGTTCATCAGTCCCCTCGAACTTACAACTACTTAAACCTAACTAACCTAAGGACATCACACACACCCATGCCCGAGGTAGGATTCGAACCTGCGACCGTAGCGGTCACGTGGTTACAGACTAGACCCGCTCGGCCACCCCGGCCGACGGTTTCTTAATTCAGGGAGGTCTACAGGTAGCGGAGGCACGTACACACGATCCTTGATAAAGCCCCAAAGGAAAAAATCGCATAGCGTTAGGTCGGGTGAACGCAGAGGCCATGCAAAGCAAGCCCTGGCATTGGGCCCCTAGCTGCCTATCCACCGTTTGGGTACAGTGAATTTCAACCAATCGCGTACTTCGGTGTGCCAGTGAGGTGGCGCACCATCTTGCTGGAAAATGAAGTTCTCTGGCTCATCTTCTTCCAACTGAGGGAAGAGACATTGCTCTAGTGTATGAAGGTAAGAAGTACCAGTTACAGTAGGTTCACCAAAGAAGAAAGGCCCATAAACTTTCCGCTGGGATACGGCACACTTTAGGGGAATCTCATTGCATTTGTACCACCTCCTGAGGATTTTCTGAGCCCCGTGTGCGCACATTGTGAGTGTTAACATGTCCACTGGGGTGAAAGTGTTGTGGCGTAGCAAGACAGCCACGCCACTCGGAAGTAGCCGAAAGGCACGCGCTTAAACTCACGCAGGCTAGAGATAGGTCTGAAACAGGATACGTAATGAATGCTATAAAGAAAAGTACGTAGCTCCTGGAATCCTTAACTTTAATCCATCCTTGTCGTACATCGCTCTTGACGATACAAGTGAGACTCTTTAGATACAAGCTATGTAAGGCTAATGGCGCCTTGCTAGGTCGTAGCCATGGACTTAGCTGAAGGCTATTCTAACTATCTGCTCTGCAAATGAGCGAGGCTTCGACAGTGTAGTCGCTAGCAAAGTCGTCCGTACAACTGGGGCGAGTGCTAGTCCGTCTCTCGAGACCTGCCGTGTGGTGGCGCTCGGTCTGCGATCACTGCCAGTGGCGACACGCGGGTCCGACATGTACTAATGGACCGCGGCCGATTTAAAACTACCACCTAGCAAGTGTGGTGTCTGGCGGTGACACCACAGAAAGTTCGATTCATCACTGAAGACAACATGATCCAGAAAATCTTCATCGTTATGAACCAACATTTCGTTTGCGAAGTTGGCACGTAATCCATGGTCTGTCGATTTATAAGGTCCTTGGTAAAACTGAGTTGCTCTTTCATTTGACGTATCATTTATAACAGTAAGTTTAATATAATAAACATTATAGAGCGTTAAAACCACGATATTCATTTATAAACACGTTACATTGGGTGTGTCGACACATCGCCTTTATGACGACCTGAACTCTGCTGAGTAGACTTTAAACAAGTTGTCTGTATGCCTGTGGACGAATGGCAGCTCATTCTTCCTAAAGAGCAGAAACAAGAGAAGGTAGGGATATCGGCCGCTGGGGTCTGGAGCGAAGCCGACGTTGTAACTCATCCCAAAGGTGTTGCAGTGGGCTCAAGTTGGGATTTGTTGCAGGTCATTCAATTTGATAAATATTATTGTCCACAAACCATTGCCTCACAGATACTGCTTTATGACATGGTAAATTATGCTGATACATACAACTTTCGTCTCTGAACTATTCCTCTACTGGATGCAGTGCGCTCATGTCGTTACTTATTTAGCTTTTCCTTAAGCGATGTGAAGCTGTCACACCTCAACCACGACAACACCGCCATACCGTGAGACCACGGCCTCCATACTTCACTGTTGGAGCCGCGCGGGGTAGCCATACGGTCTAGGGCGTCTCGTCACGGTTCGTGCGGCTTGCCCCCGTCGGAGGTTCGAGTCCTCCCTCGAGCATGGGTGTGTGTGTTGTCCTTAGGGTAACTTAGTTTAAGTTAGATTAAGTAGTGCGTAAGCCTAGGGGCCGATAACCTCAGCAGTTTGGCCCTATAGTCCTTACCACAAATTTCCATTTTTTTCACTGTTGGCTTTACGTATGACGGCAAGTAACGTTCTCCTCGTTCGCCAAACCCAAATAATTGCCACAGGGTATAGAGTGATTCATATCACTCCAGATCACTCATTTCGAGTTATCCACACTGGCGTCACTTTTCACACCACCCCAAGCGTTGCATAACGTTGCTTCAGAAATTTGGGGATTATGAGGAACTGCTCGAGCATTGTACCCCATTCTTTTTAAATAAATGCGTACACTGTGTTAACTGGACTGCTGATAACACTTAGGAACTCTCGAGTGATTTTTCCGCTGATTTCTTGGGAGTTTTTTTGGCATACCCTCCGCAATGCTTGACGGTCCCCGTCGGTCAGTATATGAGGTCTGTCTGGTCTTGGCTTAACTGTTGTTGTTCCTTCGCTTTTCAAGTTAAAAATCACATCACCAACTGTCGACCTAGACAACTTTAGAAGGGTTGAAATATGTCTGTGATGGATTCGTTATTCAGGTGAAATCCAATGACTAGCGCACATTCGGAGTCACTGGGCTCTCCTAATCGCCTCGTTCTGTTGTTGCTGTTTCTCTACCGACAGTACAGCTCTTTCATATTGGCGGATCCGCCTCTCATGCCACCTGGTGATCAATTCTGCATTACATAGGGATGACCAGACATCTTTGAGAAGATAGTGTATTTAACCATTGCCATTTATTTTCCAGGCTCCTAAGATTCTTGTCAGACCTACAATTTCCCTCACGACTCTTCGATCTAATATGTCTAGTCTGCCTAATTCGTGATTTAGCCTAGCCATTCACTTGCATAGAAGTATTCTGGTTTCAGTGCTGCGCCGTAATGCATTGTTTTTGCACTCCCCCTATTTTCTTCATTTTTAGAGACTGAGCCATTGTAAAATATGCTGTTTTGAAGAGCGCGCCGCAGCGCGTAGTGTAAAGCTGTCGACCTCCGTTTCTGGCGGTGGCGCCGCTGTGGCAGTCGCAGCTCTGGTGTCTCCCTCCGGTGGGAAAGCGGAAAGGTAGCCTGTTCACGTGCATTTAAGGGGCGCTATGAGCTCGCTAACGGGGCGAGTCTGGTCAGTTGGTCAGCCGGGTCAGTGTGGGGCAGTCATTGTCTGTCTGTCGTCCGGAGGGCTAGTATGTGTTAGGCCGCCGGTCTGCTCAAGTTGTTCAGGCAATGGTCAGTGGCGGTTGGATCGATCGGTTGGTCGGTCGCGCACCGGAACACAAGATGACTTGTTCGTCTTGAGCGTCGGCGCTTGTGAGGTCGCCACGTCAGTCCAGTGGGCCGCGTCGTATAGCGTGGGGTAGTGGCTTCGCGGCCGACACGAGAGCAACAGGAGCCAACCAACGACATCGGCCTTGCCAGTGCGAGCTGCGACGCCGTGAGACGGGAGATCGGCGCTCCTTCCTGCGTCCGTTGAAGCGGCTGTCATCGGACGGTTCGGGAGAGCGTATTGGGGGTGCTGCGCCTGGTCTTCGCCAGACATCGCAGTTTTTTTGAAGTTAAGTGATTTGTGATATGTTGTTTCATTTACTTGTGAAATTTTACTACTTTTCTTGGTCAGTCTCTCGTCCCCAGCTTGCTCGTCTGTCTCCCGTCCGCGTTTGTTAGGCATTTAGTGTTTGTCTGTCTCTCTGTCGGTATTTCGTACGTTAATAGCTGCCTCTGTCATGTTTGTCGGCTTCGGTGTTAACGAATTTATTGCTTAAGGTGTAAAAGCCGAATTCCTAAAATATGTTTTTATCTTGCCTATCATCTTGAGAGACGGTATATGTGTAATGTAGAGCATGTTTGAATATTTTGTGTAAGACTGCTTTTCATGGGGTTTTATTTACATGGTCACTTTAGTATATAAAGTTGCCACCCTTCCACTGTAAGAGTTTTCTTTTAAAATCAAGTTGCACTTTTGGTGGCAAGTTTTTTTTTTTAATGTGTGTGTGTGTGTGTGTGTGTGTGTGTGTGTGTGTGTGTGTGTGTGTGTGTGTGTGTGTGTGTGTACCATTTCCATCCCTCTTAGAGGGTGCATAGTTTGTGTTTGTGTGAGTTGTTAAAATTTTTAGTTTAAAGTAATCTGGTGCGTTGCAGATATGCACCAGTGTAGTCTTTCAGAGGTTGTTGTGAGCGGTTGTGACTACGGCCGTGTTAAAAGGGAGCGGCAAGCTTCTCAGCCCGAAAGCTCATACTGTCAAAAAAAAAAATTGTTATTTCTGCCTCTGAATAAATTGTAACTTGATATTTAGAGGGTGCTTTCTGATTATAGTTTTTAAATCTGTTTTTTTTTTTAACCACTGGCAATTACTTCCACTCTCACATAGTGTCATTGAATGTGTTAATGTTCTTCATGAATCGCTAGTAAATAAAGTAAATTCTTAAGAAAAGATCTTGAAAGTAAATTCACAGTTGAGGGACCTTTTTGTATTTCTTCTCGATTGTGAGGAGCTACGTTTTTCGTATGTTTCTCTATTTTTTTCATCGTGTTGCATAAACGGATAGATAACGTGGCATCATATTTCTAAAGATTACCACTCTGGCGTGTGTAAAATAGCGGAATGCTGAGGAAGCGTGTTGGCAGCGCTTTGCAGATCGGATTTCCCAATACTAGATACAGGGAGAGAAAGAAAAAAAGTCTCTGTGATCGCCAGAAAGTCTGTGCTAGAGCTGAAAGGGCGGAAATGGCGCTCTGCATCGGATATCAGAAGCGCGATAGGTGGAGGCTGGCCGATCGCGGGCAACGCCGGCAGCTGCGATCCACCGCTGCCCCGCTCGCGAGTGTTGTTTCACGGGAACAAGAGGAATGTGATACGCTGGTTTCTGTGAACCTTCCAAGAGCTACGAGAATTCGGAGAAAACGTAAAGCCTTCGACACGAAAATTGTGAACATAGTAACGACTATGGCGCCGAGCGGCTACCACGTGCAAACCACTGGAGCATCAATCTTTGCTGTTGCTGCCTCTGGATCACGGGGTCCCGGGTTCGATTCCCGGCCGGGCTCGGGATTTTCTCTGTCCGGGGACTGGGTGTTTGTGTTGTCCACGTCATCCGATCATCACCATCATTCGTGACAGTGGCTAGATTGGATTGTTTAAAAACATTGGACTGTGTAAAAATTGGGACCTTGTACCACCGCTGATGACCGCGCAGTTGAGCGCCCCACAAACCAAACATAATCATCAATCTTCCACCCGGTCATCCATACGTACTAGATTGTGTAGTACTGTAGTTTCATAAATAATATTTTTCGACTTTATATCATCTAAAAATGATATTGCTGTGAGTAGATAACCCTTGAATAGTCTGTGGTGCCATCTTTCTACGTACTTATAAATATGTAAAACGATATGACGGTCAATGCTTAACGTTTTAGCAGTAACAAACTGTAATGGAACTTGAGAACTTTTAGCATTTCAGCGAGTCTGCAATCGTAAATAATGTAATAATTATAAACAATCCGCCTCGATTGCAAATAGAAACCAGATGTTGACCTAGGTTTTGGGGCGGATAACCACGCCTTCTCCAGAACACATTAAAAATACAAACTGCCTAAAGAGGCATGGTCCAACATTAACACAGAATACGAGTCCTTTGCCCTTTTGGGCGTTCTATATTAATGCTGGACCATGCCTCTTTAGGCAGTTTGTTGTTTTAGTGTGTTCCGCAGAAGGCGTGGTTATCCGCGCCGAAACCTAGGTCAACATCCAGTTTCTATTTGCAATCGACGCGGGTTTCTTATAGTCACTAATCTGTAATGGCTTTAATAGCAGTACGATGTAATAACAAGCACATAATAATCGGCTTCGTTTGACCAGCAACCGTCTTCAGAACAATGGAAACATAGAGAAAAATTGTCTTTCAGTTTGTGTAAAAACCTAACAACTTAAAAATTCATAAATTTTTATCAAAATGCTAGCTGACAAACCCGTCAGTGTCCGGGTATTCATTTTTTTAGTTCCATATTAGAAACGAAGCCTTATATGTACTTCTGTAGTAGACTCGGTGTAAGATGAGCTTCGACGGTTTCTGTACGCTAGGCGTAGCTGCTTCACGTATCTACAACATCTCTATGGCAACGCCTCTTCATAGCAATATACACGGCTATTGTTTTGGCTCACAGTCGTCTGTGCTCCGCAGTTAAAATCTGTCAATAACGCTGCCACGTCTCAGGGATTTCCGTAAGTTACTCGACTGTAGAGGTGTCTTAGAAGTAATGGATGAATGTATTAAAGATTCTTGCATAATGCGGCATTTTTTCACCCTTCGCAGTGTTTATAGTCATATGAGGTCATATGTTTCATACAATTATACTTTTGTGTAGGTATATTCAGAGGCTTACGTGGATACTGTCTGCGAAATATGTTCTGAATAAAGCAAGTGACAAAGAAATAGTAAACATAAACGTCATGCATGATGTAGTAGTTTTCTACGCAGTTTTGACGTCCTATCTTCCAGATCTACGTGTCATACAATGATATAATTTTGTAAGTACAATCAACAGAATGTGTGGATACTGTCTGCAAAATGTTTGGCGAATAGTTAGTAGCTAAGAAGTAAGAAATTTAAACGCCAGGGATGATTTTGTAGTTTTTCACGCATCTTTGCTTATGACGTCACATCTCCTGAATGTGTGGTACCATGATACATGTAGTTGCATGTAGCGGCATATGTGGATAGTGTGTGTCAAATTTATTGTGAATGAAGTTAGTAATACAGAAGTAATAAATATAAACATCAGGCATGATTTGGCAGTTATTCACGTAGCTCATTATTTATGACGTCACATTTCCTGAACTATGGTAGGTAGGTAATTCTTACCCCGACAAGATTGTTGCCTGACAGTAAGAGATAGGTGTACGGAGTTTGGCTGAAATCGATACATTGATTTAGATGATGTTGAACATACGTAGATACACATACACAACCACACATCCACTTTTATAGTATGTTTGGATTAGAACATTAAAAAC
The DNA here is from genome assembly GCF_023898315.1 of Schistocerca nitens. Taxonomy (NCBI): domain Eukaryota; kingdom Metazoa; phylum Arthropoda; class Insecta; order Orthoptera; family Acrididae; genus Schistocerca; species Schistocerca nitens. The sequence goes on along the minus strand of NC_064619.1, from coordinate 318,534,079 downwards.
ACTGAAAACTGTATAACGTGCTTACACTGCAATTGCTAACTAAATAACTTGTCAGTCGTCACAAAACTATTACTAAAGCGACATTCTGAATTTAGTTTATTTGATCTGAATCGAGCACCATATTAATCACGATGCTTTCTACATGGCAGACTATGTATGAAATTGCGAATATTATTGATCCATGGCAATCCACATATGTAGTTGGCATTGTTTGCTCTAACTTCTGTACCGTGAACTTCGGCTTGTGACATTGCGAACAGTAACGGAAGAATATGTAAGCTGCCACCTAAGTGTAGATTTATCTTTCTTTCATCTTGATACCTGTATTTCGCGTGTTACCACTCAAAGGGTGGCAGGCCACGCACTATCTACAACAACATTAGGGACTTATTACGAATAAACCTTGTCTACCCCAGCTGCCACATGGTTCAGTTCCTTACTAGACACGATCCTAACATAGACCACTTGAAGCAGATACACCGTCGACAGAGGAGAACCTGTGCATATGATACTTCTCCACGGGGACGCACGTCACTCGTCACAAACCGTGGACGTGCTAAAACTCCCTTGTGCATGAGGCGCGCACTGCTCCCTATGCTGGCACCTTGCCTAAGAGACGTGGTCATGTAAAAACAGTATTCAGGGTGCACGGATATTCCTGCTGGCACATAAATACACGGAAGAGCCAAAGAAACTGGTACAACTGCCTAATTTCGTGTAGGGCATCAACGAGCACGCAGAAGTGCCGCAACAGGACGTGGCATGGACTCGACTAATGTCCGAAGTAGTACTGGAGGGAACTGACACCATGAATACTGCAGGGTTGTGCATAAATCCGTAAGAGTAGGAGGCGGCGGAGACCTCTTCTGGGCAGCACGTTACAAGGTATCGCAAATACGCTCAATAATGTTCATGTCTTGGGAGTTTGGTGGGCAGTGGAAATGTTTAAACTCAGAAGAGTGTTCCTGGAGCCACTCTACAGCAATTCTGGACGTTTGAGGTTGTCCTTGTAGAATGTCCCAAGTCCGTCGGAATGCACAATGGACATGAATGTATGCTGGTGATCAGACATGATGCATACGTACGTGTCACCTGTCAGAGACGTATCTAGACACATCAGGGGTCCCATATCGATCCAAATTCGTACGTCCCACACCCTTACAGAGCCTCCACCAACTTTAGCAGTCCCCTGCTGGAAGACAAGGTCAATGGATTCATGAGGTTGTTTCCGTACCCGTACAATTTGAAACGAGACTCGTCAGACCAGGCAACATGTTTCCAGTCATCAACAGTCCAATGTCGGTGTTGGAGGGCCCGGGCGAGGCGTAAAACTTTGTGTCGTGGAGTCATCAAGGGTACACAAGTGGGACTTCGGCACCAAAAGCCCATATCGATGATGTTTCGTTAAATGGTTCGCACGCTGATAGTTGTCAGCATTGAAATCTGAAGCAGTATCCTGAAGGGTTTGCACTTCTGTTACGTTGAACGATTTTCTTCAGCGTCGTTAGTCTCGTTCTTGCAGGATCTTCTTCCTCCCACAGAGGTGTCCGAGATTTGATCGATTCCTGATATTCACGGTACACTCGCGAAATGGTCGTATGGTCAAATCACAACTTCATCGCTATCTCGGTGATCGGTGATGCTATATCCCATCGCACGTGCGCTGACTGTAACACTACGTTCAAGCTCACTTAAAACCTTGATAACCTGCCATTGTAGCAGCAGTAATCGATCTAACAACTGCACCACACTCTTGTGTTATATAGTCGTTGCCGACCGCAGCGTCTTATTCTGCCTGTTTATATATATCTGTGTTTGAATACGCGTGACTATACCAGTTTTTTGGGGCTTCAGTGCGAATCTAATTTAGATGTTAACGAATTTCTTTTATTGAGAAAAAATTTTCTTGCCATTGCCAGTCTACATTTTCTATCCTCTCCACTTCGGCGATCATCAGATATTTTGCTGTCAAAATAATAAAATTCATCTACTACTTCTAGTATCTTGTTTCCTAATCTAAGTCCCTCATCGTCTCCTGATTTAATTCGACTACACTCCATTATCCTTGTTTTGGTTTTGTTGATGTTCATCTTATATCTTCCTTTCAAGTCACTGTCTGTTCTGTATCATTCCTCTTCCTAGTCCTTTGGTGTCTCTGACAGAATTACAGTGTCATATTTGTGAATGTTGATTATTCCACGTGAGACACATTGTATACCTGTGTCCTTTACACAGAAGATATCATATGGTTATAGGTCCACTGATATCACTCAACTGCAATAGAAAGGCTGCAGATGATTAAAAGACTGCTTGAATAATTCAAACACTTTTTGTGATGCCAAGACACTTTTTGTTTATCACGAAGACTGTTCAAAAATGGTTCAAAAGGCTCTGAGCACTATGGGACTTAACATGTGAGGTCATCACTCCCCTAAAACTTGGAACTACTTAAACCTAACTAACCTTAGGACATCACACACATCCATGCCCGAGGCAGGATTCGAGCCTGCGACCGTAGCGGTCGCCCGGTTCCAGACTGAAGCGCCTAGAACCGCTCGGCCACACCGGCCGGCCACGAAGACTGTCTTTGTGGAATTTGTACAATGAAAATCAGTCACTTTGAACACTGATCGTACAGAATGAAAGTACACCATAATTATAATCAATACTATTTGCAGCACATACCCACACTATGTACGTCTTCCTTGTATCAAGTTCACCCTCAGACTGTCACCACCTATTTTGTGGCAAGTCTTTATGGGGTTTCTACTCTTGAACGCTAGCCAATCAGGGGCCCGAAAAGGTAATGCTTCGTTATAAGGTGCTCTGGACAGCCAATGGGAGACGACCAACTTATTTCTCCGTCGTTTCACAAAATCGATCTCACAGCCACGGCACCGACGGTGTCGCCCAGTTGACTTTATCACACACTGCGCAACGTTACAGTTTCCATACACCGCATTAGTTGGCTGTTATGTTTGTCTCCCCATAAACCTGCATCGTGTCTCAGGTTTGGCAGTCTCAGTGTAGGTTCAATCAGCAACAGAACCTAGCTGTTTCCTATAAGGACTCGCAAAACCTTCATACAGTTATTTCAGTGGAATGGGAACACAAAACTTGAACAACTTCGTTTCAGCCATCTGCTAAGCTTATGTAGCAGCTAGAAGTACCGATAGCCTCAACGAACTTTTGTGGACGTTCCTATACAGTACTTTTGTAATATTTTACAGTTTGATTTGAGTTTAAATCTTCCTTAATTACATATTTCGTATATAGCTGTACTTTAAATGTCTTACATTAGGCACTACTTCTTTCTTGAAGTCAACCGGCATACTCTCCTCGAAATATGCTCTCATTTCTGATTGTGAATAATATGTGATTATCCTTAACTTACGAACTGCAGGACCAGAAACATTTCGCCAAAATGACAGTGGAAAGTGGCCTTAAGATGCAAAGCAGGTCATTGCAGTCATTGATATGGCGCAAGTTACCTTTAACTAATGGAGACAAAAGATTTTCGTTTTGTGACTAGAAGTAATTAGTCGCAGATTAGTTTGGTTCTTTTAAAGATCGTTGATGGAGAACACAAACAGCTACAAATACTCTTAAGAAGATAATGATGGAACGTGAAGAAATGAATTAAAATTCGTGCAATGGCCGAGACTTTCCTTCAGCTTCTACCATCACCGTAGATAAAGATGAGATACAAATGTCTCAAGGAAAATATAGTTACATCAGGACTATTAAGAAGCTTTATCTTACCTCGTGACTGCTTTTGGGCAATTACACCTATTTTCAGATGGTTACACTTTTGTTATTACTGAATGAAAGTCGTCAGCAGCATATAGTTACTCAAGCACTGCAAAATAATACTTTAGTAGTTGGAGCCAATTAATATGTCGTATAGATGCTAATGTGAATGCAGTTGACAATATTTGAAATGAATTAGTTGTACGCATTTACGTTTGTTTTAGTGAACGGTGTTCGGCTTTGTTTTGGTCCTTAGACATATCTGGGAGGACGCAAAAAATATTTAAATGTAAACAGCGGACACGTAGGACACGATTAACTGTGGCACACAAATATTTCACAACATTCTTCATAACAGTTGCAGCTTCAGACTGGTGCTTTACGTGCAATGTTCTTGTTTACGGTGGAGATTTATCACCAAGCAAACCTATCACGCATTTCCTCGCAAGCAAAGATCTCAAATACCTTATAATAAACATAGAATGTGAATGGGAGGTGCAACAAGTTAATATCAGAAACAATACTTTATCTGTAACAGTATACTTATTGCTTAAGGACTACAAGACAAATTGTCTTGGAGAGGCTTTTTCATATGTTTTTATGACGTAACTCAGTGGATCTTTGAGAAATCATCTCGGACCTATCAAGGTGGTTTTCGGCTACAAATGAGCTGTAGATAGCCGTAAATTAGTTTAGTTCTTTTGTATGTTTAATAGAGGGGATACGAAGATCATTGGCTTGCAAGCGAATATTATAGAGAGTGAGTTTCCTCGCAAGCAGTTAGACTAGCGTATCTCTCCGATCATACATGTCAACCCGAAAGGAAATAAATCATATTGTGAGGCATCTTTAACCTTCCCGCTTTCTTCTGTACATATGCCATGCACCAGATCTGGTAACTCCTCAAGTTGTATTTGTCGATTATGAGTTAGCTCTCTCTGCACGACGATATCGGCCACTAGGGACGCAAATTCTGCTACAGAAGCTCTCTTCCACTGTTTAAGGAACAGCGCGCTCATCTGTTTTGCATCCGTTCCGGAAAACTTTCCAACTATGCAAGTTTTATGTGAGAACGGAGAAGCGGCGAGAAGGGAGGTCACAGTTGCCTCTGCGGTGCTGTGTAACGTTCGGACACGTCTGCTTTAATTCGAGGCGAAGCAGATCCCTGGCTGCGAGGTGCAGCACCGATGTTAATGCGATGCCGTTGCGCTGTTTTATAGCTCTTGCTGTGGTGTGCCATTCGGCGTCCACCCTGCTCCTCTACATCTGTTCAGCTTCTAAGGTGAACGTCTGAGTTTATTCTGGAACTGATATTTCAAACAGTGTTCATTTCTTTGTTTGAATAAAGGATTATAGTAACACATTAAAAAATAAGAGAGATTAGTATTTAACATCCTGTCACGTGAGTGAAATTGCATTGAAGGAAATGGAAAACGTTTAACCATGATGCACATGTCCAACAACTATCAGACTTTGTAGGAATTAAATGGTTAAACTTTCGTTAAATTCAGAAATGATGTCCATCATGATCATCTGTATTAAGTGTGACCCCACAGGCACGAACACACTCTTATATTCACCATTTCGTGGAAGCAAACAGCTACTGAAAATCTCGGGGAATTTGTTGCCGTGTGTGAATCAGATGCTGTGTCATTTCGTAAAGACAGCTGGCTGAAACTCATATGAAAGTACACGTCTTGCCCTCGCATCTCATACACGCCCTGCTCGTCTCACATCTGGCGAACGAAAGGCCAGTCAAAGATGAGTACATTATTTAGTCGTTTCTGATGTAAACGGCAGGAGAGGTCTTGCATTATAATGACGGAATACGCCAGTTGGCACTGTGACAAAAGGGATAATTCTTGTTACACACTGTCGAGCGTTCAACATCCCTTCAGCAATTACCAAACGTCATACCCAATACCTTCCCACACCATGGATCAAGGAACCAGACATTTGTTGGTCTAAAGAACAGCAGTTTCCTGTGATGCTTTCACCAGCTTATCTACGGACGGTTGGGTTCGGTCTGACCGCCATAGACAGCAGCGAGAGTCATCGCTGCACACCACATACGCCCACTCAGTCCCTGTTGACTCTGGTTTTACATCACGCGAGTCTCTGTTGTCTGTGGTGCGGAGCCAGTGGTAAAAGATACATAGCATCTCAAGACCTCAAACTAATAATTTTTACAGACTGTTCGTGGTGACCCTAACCTCTGCATAAAATTTAAGCTGTTGTCGGCTATCTATAATACACTACTGGCCATTAAAATTGCTACACCACGAAGATGACGTGTTAGAGACGCGAAATTTAACCGATAGGTAGAAGATGCTGTGATATGCAAATGATAAGCTTTTCAGAGCATTCACACAAGATTGGAGGCGGTGACGACACCTACAACGTGCTGACATGAGGAAAGTTTCCAACCGATTTCTCATACACAAACAGCAGTTGACCGGTGTTGCCTGGTGAAACGTTGTTGTGATGCCTCGTGTGAGGAGGAGAAATGCGTACCATCACGTTTACGAATTTGATAAAGGTCGGATTGTAGCCTATAGCGATTGCGGTTTATCGTATCGCGACATTGCTGCTCGCGTTGGTCGAGATCCAATGACTGTTAGCAGCATATGGAATCGGTGGGTTCGAGAGGGTAATACTGAACGCCGTGCTGATTCCCAACGGCCTCGTTTCATTAACAGTCGAGATAACAGGCATCTTATCCCCATGGCTGTAACGGATCGTGCACCCGCGTCTCGATCCCTGAGTCAACAGATGGGGATGTTATCAAGACAACAACCATCTGCACGAACAGTTCGACGACGTTTCCAGCAGCATGGACTATCAGCTCGGAGACCATGGCTGCGGTTACCCTTGACGCTGCATCAGACAGAAGCGCCTGCGATGGTGTACTCAACGACGAACCTGGGTGCACGAATGGCAAAACGTCACTTTTTAGGATGAATCCAGGTTCTGTTTACAGCATTATGATGGTCGCTCCGTGTTTGGCGACATCGCGGTGAACGCACATTGGAGGCGTGTATTCATCGCCATACTGGCGTACCACCCGGCGTGATGGTATGGGGTGCCATTGGTTACACGTCTCGGTCACCTCTTGTTCGCACTAACGGCACTTTGAACAGTGGACGTTACATTTCAGATGTGTTACGACCCGTGGCTCTACCCTTCATTCGATCCCTACGAAACCCTACATTGCAGTAGGATAATGCACGACCGCATGTTGCAGGTCCAGAGCGGTCCTTTCTGGATACAGAAAATGTGCGACTGCTGCCCTGGCCAGCACATTCTGCAGATCTCTCACCAATTGGAAACTCCTCGTCAATGGTGGCCGAGCAACTGGCTCGTCACAATACGCCAGTCACTACTGTTGATGAACTGTGGTATCGTGTTGAAGCTGCATGGGCAGCTGTACCTGTACACACCATCCAAGCTCTGTTTGACTCAATGCCCAGGCGTATCAAGGCCGTTATTTCGGCCAGAGGTGGTTGTTCTGGGTACTGATTTCTCAGGATCTATGCAACCAAATTGCGTGAAAATGTAATCACATGTCAGTTCTAGTATAATATATTTGTCCAATGGTTACCCGTTTATCATCTGCATTTCTTCTAGGTGTAGCAATTTTAATGGCCAGTAGTGTATCTGCTCTTCAGAACCAGTCGGACTGTGCTAGGACCTCCCCACTGTATGGTCCTTCTGGAAAGACCCATGGTTACTTTTTTGTCGCTCCTGACCCCTGATACTGCAGTCATTGTCCTCTAGCCACTTGCGTGTGCGATCTGTCGATATGACAATCCCACATCCCTTATTCCAGTGGTACGACATTTCTCAGAGCGAAAGATAGCGGTACGCTGCAAATGCAGTTCTCCGGCCAGCCTGTATTACGTACTCCAGTTGAAAAGTTTGAATAATGTTAGAGACACTCGGTAGTTATCATACACCAACACCATACTTCAACTGAGTGTAAGGCTTTATCTGCCCTTACACCACTGGAAATAAGCTCGCATACGGATGAAGTTTAATCGCTTTATCCCTCAGGCATGGAAACACTTTAGTATCAGTATGGCGACGTTTGGTCGAACTATTCATTGTGTGTGTGTGTGTGTGTGTGTGTGTGTGTGTGTGTGTGTGTGTGTGTGTGTGTGTGTGTGTGTGTGTGTTGGATTTGTAAAACTACTGTATGCTACCGTAGACTACCATAAATAAGCAAGACTACGGTAAGTTTCCTAGTAGCCTTGGTCAGTTAAGATCATAACCACGTTACCGGCACGTTATGTATGTTGGATACCTATCGGGCGTCATCATGTTTCGGCCGCTTTGTCTACATGTGCGATCAGTGTCTTACTTGATTCCCCTAGAAACCGAAAGCAGTGAACTGGCTAGAAACTGAGTGACGATATATAAAGGGCCACGTGATATTTGTAATACTTCTGTTCTACATAGTTATCCCCCTGCCTGTTCCTTAAAAATGAACCGTATTTATAGCAAACCTGAAGTTACCAGGTTACCTTCCATTCGGACAGTGGGTGCACTCGGCGACTGTTATGTGGCTTATAAATTATAGAGTGCAGCAATCAGTCGTCTTTTTTTTTGGATTTTATTACGCAAACTCAGATTTCGGCAAGTGGCTAGCTATTTTCTATTCACTATGCATTTAAGTCCCTGTTGTTCTTTGGGGACTTCAAGAAAGTTCTATGTAATGGTTGCAGTACATGTGTACTGTGCGGAGGCAATCCCAAAATTTCTATCCCATTTTCCTGATAATAATCTACAGCATCTAATCTGGTATGGCTGCCATGGTCGTCAATAATAAGTGTAATAGGGCTGCACATTATTTTGTATTTCTTGAAGTGTCGAAGCCAGACCATGGACAAGTCTTCATTAATGTATCCCGATTCACTCATCTCCGTAATGGAACCAGGAGGTAAGCCATCTTGAAATTCAGGGCGTTTCCTCACTCCTTTAAAAATTACCATTGGTGGTAAATACCTACCACTTGCATTCGTGCATGCAGTAACAGTCACATTATGTCCTCTTTCCACGTTTGTTAGTGAAACAACTTCTCGCTTACCTTTACGACTTACTATTTTTGTGGGTCTGTTGTTAAGAGGAAAGCCGGATTCATCCACATTGTAAATACACTCTGGTTTATCTAACAAATCATATTCCTTTAAGATTTCCTCTAAATTCTGAAAATATTTACTTACTTCTGCTTTATTTAAGCCTTCAGATCTGGCTCTCGGAAGACCCTCGGGTTTTCTCAGGCTAAGGTGAGTGTGTCTTTTACCAAATGCTCTAAACCAATCGATTCCAGCAATCTTGCTTTCTAAGTTCCATGGATGTTTCAAATTATTTTTCTCAGCTAACCGAAATACGGCTTTCCTTAACTGGAGTGGCGACAGACCCATTCCTCGCTGTTCTAGAAATAAAGCTCTCTGGACCAAAGCATCTTCCATTTCAGAACTGAGTACCGTTGGATAACCAATCCTGTTTTCTATAGGACTAGTTGGAGTTAATCCAGCTTGCATTTTCATTTTAATTTGCACTTCACCATGTATATCGCTGAAAGGAATGTCATACAATTCTGAAGCAGTTCGAAGGCTCAAATATCCACTCATCACACTCTTTATTGGCTCATCTACTGCAGCTGACTCCATTTATTGTAGATTTTCTTTTCTGCTCGTTTTCGTGGCATCTAGAAAATAAGAGGTGGCTTTAAAAAATCGATTAGGAAAATGTTTAAATATACAGAATTTATTTGCAATAATTGTGTATAATATGTCTATGGTAACCAATCGTGACGGACTACACTAAAAAACTGCATTGATCGAAATTGTACTAGGGTACCGAAATTGTACCATTTTTATGATCGAAAATGAACTATTGATGTGAGTGAAATCACGAGTAAATAGTAGTGAATTGTGCCAAGAGACGGCAGCACATGTCACAGAGACCTTCTCTGTAGGTGCCTCAGAACACACCCCAACGGAAAATAAGTTTCTAATCTCACTAATATAGAATCTGCAAGTGCGTGGAAACTAGAAAATTTGTAAGAGCGCGTTAGACTAAGAAGCTTCAATTACCTTTTAACAATAAAAAATTTATGTCTCCGTTGCACAAAATGGTGTAGTCTTGGAAAACACAGGAGGAGCTGTAGTAACCTGCTACACTACAACGACACGCAAAGGCAAGTGCTATCAACACTAAGAGACTGACAAATGGCGCGAAACCTTATGTTGATCGGAATTGTACCTATATCGAAATTGTATCACCTTACCCTACAGTCCGCAAATTCGAAAATCCACTGACAAAAGCGACTTTGACTAATGGCAGACTGTTAAAGCCATGTTCCTATAAATACGCATCCCAGAAACGGCGAAGTTGATCTCAGCTGTTTGCGTTCTACGTCGTGAACATGTATGAAATGTGCCCGAAGAACGGTGAAACCACGAGAAGGTGAATGCAGGGTTCCGCGGAAGACGACCACTGCGTGTTCCCGTCTTGATCCAGCAACATCGTCAATTACGACTACAGTGGGCACAGTATCACTGACCCTGGACCACATACAATTGAAACGAATCTTCTGCTCGTTACACCAGGAGTATAATAGTGCGAGGAGATGCCGTCTTTCAGGGTAAAGGCACCTAGAAACATGCTCTGCACCCCACCCGCTTGCGCGAGGGGGTAGAATTAAGACACAGGGGGTATCCACCTGGGCTCCAAAGCCACCTGTGATTGTAGACGATGGCACCATGACAACTGCGGACTATGTGCACACTGTTGCAGATCACATGCGTCCCTTCATGCTTGATGTTTTCTCCCGTGGCGATGGCGTCTTCCAGCAGAATAACTGTCTGTGACCGTGATACAGTCGCTTGAGGAGCATGAGAGTTAGGTCATAGCCACCAAATTCACCTGTTATGATTCCGATAGAAAGCATCCGGAACGCTTTCGGGCGGCAACTCCGTGCCTACAAGTCGCTGGCCTATAATTTACGAGAACTGCATGATTTGTGTGTAAACATGTGGTGCCACACGCATCCGGAAAACCTGACGATTTGTCGAATCCATGCCACACCCAACAGCTGTTGTATTGTGTCCTAAAGATGGGCCAAGACGAACTGAGAGGTAGTCACAATGTTTTGGCTCATCTGTGTACGAAATGTACATTGTGCTGAACAGAAAAAAGGTTAGGAACTGAAACTTCGTGGTAGTTTGAAACTGTGTGCCGGACCGAGACTCGAACTCGAGACCTTTGCCTTTCGCGGGCAGGTGCTCTACCAATTCAGCTACGTCGTGAGTCGTGCTTAGGTAGCTCAGTTGGTAGAGCACTTGCTCGCGAAAGGCAAAGGTCCCGAGTTCGAGTCTCGGTCCGGCACACAGTTTTAATCTGCCAGGAAGTTTCATATCGGCGCACACTCTGCTGCAGAGTGAAAATCTCATTCAGGTTAGGAACTATTAACGCTGATTTTCTTCGTTACTTACACTTAGCGTCACATGACGTTAGTTTGATCTGGATGATTTAATTTCGCTAGTTAAATTTCATCGTTTGATTTAAAAGTATATCCCACTTTCGACGCACAGACTTCGCTTATGCTCCACGCATTGCAACAGTCATTTGACCTGTACTCTTCCTTGCTTTTCATATCTGTCTAGCTAGTTTTAGGTTTTAGTGTTACGTCTGTGACCTGACAGTTTCAGCAAATCTGAAGTACAACATAAATCACTCACTAGCACAAGGGAACGGTGCAGTAAAACTAGGACGTACATAAATGCTCTGTGTCTAGAATTAGTTCCTGGATACAACTACGTGTAATGACTGCACGGTAAGATTGTCGGAGAGCAGTGCAGTGAGGCTGAAAAAGGACTGTAACACAGAAAACGAGTAACGATCTCGTGGCACGAAAGGATATGGGGTCATAATTTGCATAAGGTACTCATACTTACAAGTCCACCACCTTGCCGTACTTCTTGCGGTTGATTACAGATATTTCAAGTCGGCACATCGAATTCGGGCATCCATAAATGATAACTGGCATATGAACAAACATAGGAATGCTTCATAATATTGCTGTTTTATACTAATGAATGACATTAATTTATATGCGGTAGAGGCTCCTTAATCCATCATGTACAACAGTTCACTCTACGGAAAATAGAATCTGTTTCCCCATTTTAGATCTAGATGTTATACAGAACAATAAGGCGAGTGAATCATGTTCACAGCAAGGCTCCAACAGTAACAACCAACAAGTGACCTTGCTGTACACAGCCGGCCACTGTGGCCGAGCGGTTCTAGGCCCTTCAGTCCGAAAACGCGCTGCTGCTACGGTAGCAGGTTCGAATCCTGCCTCGGGCATGGATGTGTGTGATGTTCTTAGGTTAGTTAGGTTTACGTAGTTCTAAGTCAACTGGACTGATGACCTCAGATGTTAAGTCTCATAGTGCTTAGAGCCATTTGAACCTTTTTTTTTTTTTGCTGTAAACAGAAAAAGCTATTTGTGGAATATAAGATACTGCAGCTAACATAGTAACTTGTTTGTCAGTATCCAAACTCTGATGTAAACAGTACACTAAGGTGAAAAAAGTCGTGGTATATCTCCTAACATCGTGTCGGACCTCCATTTTCCCGGCGTACTGTAGCATCCCGGCGTGACGTTGACTCAACAAGTCGCTGGAAACGCTTGCAGAAATAATGAGCCATGCTGCCTCCATAATGTTCCATGAATGTTCGATGGGATTCATGCTGGGCGGCCTCGGTAGCCAAATCATTCGCTCGAATTGTCCAGAATGTTTTTCAGACCAACTTTCAACGATTGGGTCCTGTGACATTGCGCAGTGTCATCCATAAAAAATCCTTCGTTGTTTGACAACGTAAGGTTAATGAATGGCTATAAATGGTCTCCAAGAAGCCAACCATATCTATTTCCAGTCAATGATCGGTTCAGTTGGAACAGAGGACCCAGTTCGTTCGAAGTAGACTCAGCCCACGCTAGTATGGAGCCACATCCACTTTGCAGTGCCTTGTTGACAAATTGGATTCTTGGATTCTTGGATTCGTGGGGTCTGCGCCACACTCGAACCCTACCATCAGCTCTCGTCGACTGTAATCGGGACTCATCTGACCAGGCCACGGTTTCCCAGTCGTCTAGGGTCCACCCGATATGGGATCGAGCACAGGAGAGGCACTGCAGGCGATGTCATGCTCTTAGCAAAGGTACACAAGTCGACCGTTTGCTACCGTAGCCCATTAACTCCAAATATCGCTGCACTGTCCTAACGAATATGTTCGTCGTACGTCCCAAATTGATTTCTGCGGTTAGCACTGACAACTATACGCAAAGGTTGCTGCTTTCGGTCGTTATGTGAAGGCCGTTGGCCACTGCGTTTACCGTGGTGAGAGGTAATGCCTGAAAAGTGTTGTTCTCAGAACGCTCTTGACACTGTGGGCGTCGGATATTGTATTCCCTAACTGTTTCCCAAGCTGAGTATGCCATGCGTCTAGATCCGACTACCATTCCACGTTCAAAGTCTGTTAATTCCCGTCGTGCGGTAATAATCGCGTTGGAAACCTCTTCACAAGAATCAGCAGGGTACAATTGACTGTTCTGCTAATGAACAGCACTTTTGTACCTTGCGTACACGATACTACCGCCATCTGTCTATGTGACCAACGCTGTCCCTTGACTTTTGTCATATCAGTGTATGTGCAATGCAGTGAATCTAATGAAAGCAGCAGTTTCACTTACAGTGCATTGAAAGGAATTCCTTTCTCATAATACAAAAACAAAATGTTTGTCTGATACTCGCACTGAAAGCAAAGCATTGATTAAATGCACTGCTGTTGAATATTAAGCCTGTAGCAAAAATTGTATTTTCACTGTTCACAGTTACGTAACTGTCTTTTAACCCTTCGTTGAACGACTGCTTTATTTTATTACAACCTGACTGCATTATGTCAGTAACAGAATATGTGACATGGAATGTCCATTCTTGAATACCGAATCCTATTATTCTCACGTTGAAAGTTTGCCCTGATTTATCCTCTATGGCCGAAGGATAGCTGGGTTCAGTGTGTCACTCCTATCATAGTGACCAAACATTATTGACGTGACATTCGCGGGATGATTACTATGTTGAATAAGAATCCCACACTTGTATTAGTTTTTGATTAAAGAATTATTAGGTGGTCGTGCGGTAGCGTTCTCGCTTCCCGCGCACGGGGTCCCGGGTTCGATTTCCGGCGGACTCAGGGATTTTTCCTGCCTCGAGATCACTGGGTGTTGTTGTCGTCTTCATCGTCATCATTCATCACAATTGCTCCCCCTGCGGGTCCGGGGTAAGAATAGGCCCGAGGTATTCCTGCCTGTCGTAAGAGGCGACTAAAAGGAGTTTCAACCGTTTCGGCCTTCCATGTGATGGTCCCCCTTGGGGTTTGACCTCCATTTTTCAAAATTCTACAGAAGTACGAGCCTTTTGGGGAAGGACGCCTTACGTGGTGTATCACTGGTCCTCAGTCCACAAAGACCTTGGCACTCAGCATTGTAACGGCGTTGTAACCACACCCACTATTCCTCAAATTGGGCCTAAACGCCTGATGGGTTGCACAAGTTACGCCCATAGTGCGTCCCCATCTACACCTACGATCATGATGGACTTTCCATGGCACCCTAAATCCAGCACGGTAGCCAGCCCGTTGTGGTGGGGTCGTCATGTACCCTCTGGGTTGTAGCCCCTTGACAACACAGGGATCGTACTGCCGATACCTGAGCTGCACCCTCCCCACGTCGGCCAAGGAGTAGATGCCCGTCCCTTGGGGCATCAGGACTCCCGGCAACGGTCATCCTGCCAGGTGGCCCATGCTGAGGCTGGGTGGCGCCCATGGGGAGAGCCCCTGGTCGGAGTGGGTGGTATCAGGGCGGACGTTTCGCAGATGAAACGTCAACATGTATCAGGCCGCTCTGTGGCCGACTCTTTTAAAAAGAAAGGTACTGTCTCTGGTTCTGGTTCTCCTGCCCTTTCCCCCTTGGCCACTCCCTGGGAGGAAGGACAGGCCCGCCGGCTTGGGGCGAAGTACTTCCCCCACTATTTAGTCTGTTCTCGGACCGATGGGGGGACGTTCGCCACCTCCAAGCCCATGTTCTTTGTCCAGCACATCGAGGACATCTTCGGGGAAATCGAGGCTCTCAGTAAAATGCATTCGGAGTCCGTTCTTGTAAAGACCACCTCTGCCACTCAGTCGGCGGCGCTCCAGGCGTGCGACCGACTAGGGGACATCCCAGTGTCCATTGTCCCGCATCTGGCACTGAATAGGACGCAGGGGGTTATTTTTCATCGGGACCTCCTGCTGCAATCTGATGAGGAGCTCAGGGCCAACCTGGAGCGCCAAGGCGTGCATTTCGTCCGGCGAGTCCAGCGCGGCCCCAAAGACCGTCGCATCGACAACGGGGCCTTCATCCTCGCCATCGAGGGGGACGTTCTCCTGGAGAAGGTAAAGGTGATTTGTTATCGGTGCGACGTGCGACCTTACGTCCCACCTCCTATGCGCTGCTTTCAGTGTTTGCGCTTTGGGCACATGTCGTCACGGTGTGAGGCTGAGCCCCTTTGTGGCGATTGTGGACGCCCTCTTTGTGTGGAACATACATGCGCCCCACCACCTCGGTGCGTCAATTGTCCTGGCATCCACTCGCCTAGATCTTTAGACTGCCCCGCGTATCAGATGGAGAAGAAGATTCAAGAATTAAAAACTTTGGATCGCCTCTCTTATTCTGAGGCCAGGAAGAAGTATGACCGTCTCCATCCCGTGATGTTGACAACTTCGTTTGCCTCAGTCGTGTCCACTCCTTCCAAAGTATCCTCACCCCTATCCTGTCCCCCTTCCACCTCCTCGCCCCATCCGGTGTCTATGCCTCCGCCTCCCAAATCCCTTCCTTCCAAATCCTCCTCCCTTGCGGCCCCTTCCCCAGGGGCCACCCTTCCTCCTCCTCCCCCTCCGCTGCCTGAGAAGCGATTCTCTTCTCAGGCGTCCATCGGGCAAACGTTCCGGACCCCGGCTTCCGAGGTCCGGCGTTCCAAAACGGACCCCGCGCGTGAGGACCTTCTTCGGGTCCAGCCCACCATCCTCGTGCATCATCGGACTTCCCAGAAGGCCTCCAAGAAGAAGTCTTTATCCCCCTCTCCACCCCGGCGCGTTTCGTCTGACGCTCCATCCGTGAGTCGCTGCTCCCGGCCGTCCTCAGTTTCGCCGGGACGCTCTGCTGCCAGGCGCTCAGCTGGCCTCTCGTCGGCGAATTATGCTGCCCCTCCTACGCAACCCGGGAAAGCGGCCGCAGCTGGCGAAGACTCGATGGAACAGGATCCGCCTCCCGTCGGTTGTAGCATTGTTCCCTCGAAACCTGGCCCTCCGCGGCCGTCGAGGTGACCAGCTCTTCACCCGTTTCGTTCCCCCTTTTCTCTGACTAGCGATGGCTTTGTTACATTCGAACATAAGAGGTATTCGATCTAATCGGGAGGAATTACAACTGCTCCTCCGCCTGCACTGTCCGCTCATCCTTGGTCTCCAGGAAACCAAGTTGCGCCCAACTGACCGTATTGCTTTTACCCACTATACCTCGGAGCGGTTTGACCTCACCCCTGTGGACGGTATTCCAGCTCATGGTGGGGTCATGTTGCTCGTTCGGGACGATGTCTATTACCATCCTATCCCATTGACCACCCCACTCCAAGCAATAGCTGTATGTATTACTTTTTCTGCCTTTACTTTTTCCTTTTGTACCGTCTACACTCCGTCATCCGCGGTTAGTCAGGCTGACATGATGCACCTGATTGTTCAGCTTCGTCCGCCGTTTTTATTGTTTGGCGACTTCAATGCCCATCATCCCCTTTGGGGCTCTCCTGCATCCTGTCAGAGAGGCTCCCTCTTGGCGGATGTCTTCAACCATCTCAATCTTGTCTGCCTCAATACTGGCGCCCCGACTTTCCACTCGGACTCTACTCATACCTACTCCCAATTGGACCTCTCGATCTGTTCTACCACTCTTGCCCGTCGGTTTGAGTGGTATGTCCTTTCTGACACCTATTCGAGCGACCACTTCCCCTGTGTCGTTCGTCTCCTGCACCACACCCCATCCCCACGTCCTTCGAGCTGGAACATATCGAAAGCTGACTGGGGACTTTACTCCTCCCTGGCGACCTTTCCGGACCACGATTTTCTCAGTTGACAGTCAGGTCGAATACCTCACGGCTGTTATCATCAATGCTGCCGAACGTTCCATTCCTCGTACTACCTCTTCTTCACGTCGCGTTTCCGTCCCCTGATGGAATGAGGCTTGTAGAGACGCTATCCGTGCTCGACGACGTGCTTTACGCACCTTTCGCCGCCATCCTACGTTGGCGAATTGTATTGGATACAAACGTCTCCGAGCGCAATGCCGTAGAGTCATCAAAGACACCCTCTTCTGTCGTCTGGGGTGGCCTGCGCCGGCTGTCGGGCACTAAGGCCCACTCCTCGGTACCTGGCCTGACTTCAGGTAATGAGGTCCTTGTTGATCCTGTGGATGTCTCCAACGCCTTCGGCCGCTTTTTCGCGGAGGTTTCAAGCTCCGCCCATTACCACCCTGCCTTCCTTCCCAGGAAAGAGGCAGAAGAGGCTCGGCGACCTTCCTTCCACTCGCTGAATCTGGAAAATTATAATGCCCCCTTTACTATGCGGGAACTCGAACGTGCACTTGCACTGTCCCGGTCCTCTGCTCCGGGGCCAGATGCCATTCACGTCCAGATGCTGGCACACCTTTCTCCGGCAGGCAAAAGCTTCCTTCTTCGTACCTACAATCGCGTCTGGACCGAAGGTCAAGTCCCCATGCGTTGGCGTGACGCCGTCGTCGTTCCTATACCCAAACCCGGGAAGGATA
Source organism: Schistocerca nitens (assembly GCF_023898315.1). Taxonomy (NCBI): domain Eukaryota; kingdom Metazoa; phylum Arthropoda; class Insecta; order Orthoptera; family Acrididae; genus Schistocerca; species Schistocerca nitens. Next base: position 318,516,405 of record NC_064619.1, on the reverse strand, counting down.
GACACCTTCCTTCTAGTTACCGCCCCATTTCTCTTACAAGTTGTGTCTGTAAGGTGATGGAGCGCATGGTTAACGCTCGGTTAGTTTGGATTCTTGAATCTCGACGGCTACTTACCAATGTTCAATGCGGCTTTCGTCGCCGCCGCTCCGCTGTTGACCACCTTGTGACCTTGTCGACATTCATCATGAATAACTTTTTGCGGAAGCGCCAAACGGTAGCCGTGTTCTTCGATTTGGAGAAGGCTTATGATACCTGTTGGAGAGGAGGTATCCTCCGCACTATGCACAGGTGGGGTCTACGCGGTCGCCTGCCCCTTTTCATTGATTCCTTTTTAACAGATCGAAAGTTTAGGGTACGTGTGGGTTCCGTATTGTCCGACGTCTTCCGCCAGGAGAACGGAGTGCCTCAGGGCTCCGTCTTGAGCGTAGCCCTTTTTGCCATAGCGATCAATCCAATTATGGATTGCATTCCACCTAATGTCTCAGGCTCTCTTTTTGTCGATGACTTCGCGATCTACTGCAGTGCCCAGAGAACATGCCTCCTGGAGCGCTGCCTTCAGCGTTGTCTACACAGCCTATACTCATGGAGTGTGGCAAATGGCTTCCGGTTCTCTGAAGAGAAAACGGTTTGCATCAACTTTTGGCGATATAAAGCGTTCCTTCCGCCATCCTTACATCTCGGTCCCGTTGTTCTCCCATTCGTGGAAACAACTAAGTTTCTAGGGCTCACACTGGACAGGAAACTTTGTTGGTCTCCGCATGTCTCTTATTTGGCTGCCCGTTGTACACGTTCCCTTAATGTCCTCAGAGTTCTTAGTGGTTCATCTTGGGGAGCGGATCGCAGTGTCCTGCTTCGCTTGTATCGGTCCATAGTCCGATCAAAGCTGGATTATGGGAGCCTCGTCTACTCGTCTGCTCGGCCATCCCTCTTACGCCGTCTCAACTCCATCCACCATTGGGGGTTACGTCTTGCGACTGGAGCATTGTACACTAGTCCTGTCGAGAGTCTTTATGCTGAAGCTGCCGAATTACCATTGACCTACCGGCGCGACGTACTGCTTTGTCTGTATACCTGCTGGCTGTTGTCAATGTCCGACCACCCCTCTTATCATTCCTTCTTCGCCGATTCTCTCGACCGTCAGTATGGGTTGTATGTGTCTGCCCTGCTGCCCCCTGGAGTCCGATTTCGTCGCCTGCTTCGACAATTGGATTTTGCCCTCCCTACCACCTTCAGAGAGGGTGAGAGCCCGACACCACCGTGGCTCCAGGCTCCGGTTCATATTTATCTCGACCTCAGCTCGCTCCCGAAGGAGGGTACTCAGGCTGCAGTGTATTGCTCACGGTTTGTCGAACTTCGTGCGCGACTTGCCAGTCACACCTTTATTTACACTGATGGCTCCAAAACTGACGATGGTGTCGGCTGTGCCTTTGTCGTCGGGGCCGGCACCTTTAAATACCGGCTCCTCGACCAGTGTTCCAGCTTTACGGTCGAGCTTTTTGCTCTCCATCCGGCCGTTCAGTATGCCCGCCACCACCGCCATTCATCGTATGTACTCTGCTCTGATTCACTCAGTGCTCTTCAGAGCCTTGGAGCTCCATATCCGGTCCATCCCTTGGTGCAACGGATCCAGCAGTCCCTCCATTCTTCTGCTGCTGATGGTTCTCCTGTCAGCTTTCTGTGGGTTCCCGGCCATGTAGGAGTGCCTGGGAATGAGGCTGCTGATGTTGCAGCCAAGGCTGCAGTCCTCCTGCCTCGGCCAGCCTCCCATTGTGTCCCGTCATCTGACATTAGTGGGGTTGTTTGTAAGAGGCTTGTGTCTTTGTGGTGGGATACTTGGTCATCACTTCAAGGAAACAACCTCCGGGCAGTAAAACCGTTCCCAACTGCTTGGACAACCTCCTCCCGACCATCTCGGCGAGAAGAGGTCCTTCTGACCAGGTTTCGGATTGGGCATTGCCGGTTTAGCCACCGCTACCTGCTCTCCGGTGACCCAGCCCCGCAGTGCCCTTGTGGTCATGCATTAACAGTGCGCCATGTTTTATTGTCGTGTCCCTGTTTTAGTCAATCTCATGTTGTCCTGTCTCTGCCATCTACTTTACAGGATATTTTAGCTGATGACGCTCGAGCAGCTGCTCGTGTTCTTCGTTTCATTACTTTGACTGGCTTGTCCAAAGACATCTAACTCCTTCACTTATTTTATCTGCATCTTTGTAAGAACTTTCTGATGTCCCCCCCCCCCCCTTGAGTTTTACTAGATTCTATGTGCTCTAACAATTGTGACTGTGCGCTAATGACCTCAGTAGTTGAGCGCCCTTAAACCCCAAACAAAAAAAAAATCACAATTGCAGTCGGAGGAGGGCAATGGCAAACCGCCTCCACTAGGACCTTGCCTAGTACGGCGGTGCGGGTCTCCCGCATTGTCCCCTACGCTCTTCGGAGTATGGGACCTCATCATCATCTGGTTGATGCATAAGTTTGTTCCGTTTTTGTTTTGTATGTTGGTATCCGGGTTGCCATGGGTTTATTTATCGATTGTCATTTTTTTATTTGTAGATCACTGTTGCTGTTTCTGTTTACCTACTGTAATTTTGTCATTTGGAGACAGTGAGTGGAGTTGTGGACGCTAGAAAATGGAGTACCAAGTGGAGACATCGGAAGGTTTTCGACATGTTTTTCTGTTTGAGTTCATTAGAGGGCTGAAAGCAGCGGAGTCAGCCGGAAACATTTGCGCCGTGTATGAGGACAATGCCATTGGACGGAGAATGACAAGAAAATGGTTTTCCCATTTTAAGGAGGATCGTTTTGACATTAGTGGCTCTCCGCCTTCAGGAAGACCTTCGGGGTTTGATGAAGACCGTTTAAATGCATTAATGTATAATGATCCACGTCAGTGCACTCGAGAACTAGCAAATGTGACAAACTGTTTTCGTTCCATCATCGTGCGGCACTTGCATGCAGTGGAAAAGGTTCAAAAATCTGGTGTGTGGGTACCGCATGCTCCAAGCCAAAAATCACAAGAATCATTGCGAGGCCACATACGCATCTCTGCTTGCTCGTCACCAATTGGCTCATGAACAATACCGACCGTTCCTATCCTGTATCGTAACTGATGAAGGGAAATTGTGTATTTGTGTTAACCTAAGAAAAAGAAAGGAATAATTGCGCCCAAACAAAGCAGCAGCTCCCCGTTAAAAGACCTGCGCACATCCACATAAGATAATGTTATGCATGTGGTGGGACAGCGACGATGCCTTGTATTACGAACAGCTTTTTCGAGGTGTCACCATCACTGCTGACATTTGTCAGCAAGTGAGACGTCTTGCATACGCAGTGCAAGAATAGTGTTAAGTGACGCTACTCCACGATAACGCCCACCCGTATTCTGCTAGAGCTAGACTGACAAAAAACACTATACAGGAGTTGTGTTGGGAAGTAATTACAACCAATCTTATTCACCTGATCTTGCACCCTTAGATTTTCACTTTTTCCGTTTCTGTCTAGCATCCTTCAAAGAAATACTTTCCGAATCAAAATGCGCTCAGAACATGCATCTAAGAGTTCTTCACCTCAAAACGATGTGATTTCTACAGTCACAGAATGTAAAAGCTACCCCAGCGTTTTCAGACTGTTGTAAATAGTGAAGGAGAATGTATTTTTGATGGCCAAAGAGTCTGGTGTGCGCTGCGAAGCTATAGACCAATCCAGTATTATTAATCACTTAGATTCTCGGCACCAATAATAACAATAAATAATAATAATAATAATAATAATAATGTACAGAGCCAGTACCGACTGGCACATTGAAATGCCTCTTATTTACTCTTGATACTCGCGCTTTTTTTTGCTCCCTTGACACTATTCACACAATTTTTAAATTTAGTCAGTTCTGCGCACAAGCTAGCGTCTCTATGGTGGACGTACATCAAAGGAAACCACAACAATGGTCCCAACGCTGATAGTTCTGATGCTATAAATATTGTTTCACTGTCTGGATAGTTGTGTTGCTGTAAGCAAAGGACTTGGAAGAGCAGTTGAACGGAATGGATGGTGTCTTGAAGGGAGGATATAAGATGAACATCAACAAAAGCAAAACGAGGATAATGGAATGTAGTAAAATTAAATCGGGTGATGCTGAGGGGATTAGATTAGGAAATGAGACACTTAAAGTAGTAAAGGAGTTTTGCTATTTGGGGAGCAAAATAACTGATGATGGTAGAAGTACAGAGGATATAAAATGTAGACTGGCAATGGCAAGGAAAGCGTTTCTGAAGAAGAGAAATTTGTTAACACAGAGTATAGATTCAAGTGTCAGGAAGTCATTTCTGAAAGTATTTGTATGGAGTGTAGCCATGTATGGAAGTGAAACATGGACGGTAAATAGTTTGGACAAGAGAATAGAAGCTTTCGAAATGTGGTGCTACAGATGAATGCTGAAGATTAGATGGGTAGATCACATAACTAATGAGGTGTTGAATAGGATTGGGGAGAAGAGGAGTTTGTGGCACAACTTGACCGGAAGAAGGGATCGGTTGGTAGGACATGTTCTGAGGCATCAAGGGATCACCAATTTAGTATTGGAGGGCAGCGTGGAGGGTAAAAATCGTAGGGGGAGACCAAGAGATGAATATACTAAGCAGATTCAGAAGGATGTAGGTTGCAGTAGGTACTGGGAGATGAAGAAGCTTGCACAGGATAGAGTAGCATGGAGAGCTGCATCAAACCGGTCTCAGGACTGAAGACCACAACAACAACAAACAACAACCAGAATGTGTTGAAAATACTTTGCAAAAACGTTCTTATGTCTTTATAACTATGTAAATCTGTTAAAAAGAATTTCATCGTGGTAATCGGTTGGAACGAATGTTAGCAACAGAGCACAACTTTACAACAAAATACACAGGCAATTCAGCTAAGATGTTCCCCCCAGATTTTTCCTGAACAGTTTAAGATATCGTAATTCTATTGTCACTCAAACGATGTGTGAAGTCCTAACCAAATTATGTACGATATCTTTTCACGTTTATTCTAATCACAGAGATATTGGTCTCAACTTAGTTTTTAATAGAACTATAGTAGTTTCTATATTCTTTTTTAACATAATCATAATGACCTTATGCTGTAGAAAATATTTTGCAAAAACAGTTGTAAATCTATATAAATAAGTAAATATACTAAAGAGAATTCCGTCAGGAATTTTAGCAAGAGAAACCAAATTCACAACAAATATGTCAGTCACTGGATTGGCTGTGTAGATATGCGTATCTCCTCAACGCATTATTCCACTATAGTGAGGTATCACGTTTCAGTCGAAGCAAAGCCACGGACTAAATTTGTTTTCGTTTTATATTGCTATCGAATGTACAGAGATTGGTGTGTGAAAGAGTTCGAAATGTATATTCCAGGTATTGGCCACAAGTGTGAATCAAGGTTTTAAAACAATGTCTATTGTCAGGAGACATAGAGAGCATGTTAATGGGACTTCTAAGAATGTTGACAAAGTTAGTAGCTTTTAGTGGCGATATGTCATAACCTATTTCTCTAGATCAATGCAAGTAATCCTACTGCTATTCAGGTCATTCTGCACTATCAGTTTAATTGTAAAGATAAGAAGTCTTCTAATTAAGGAAGGTACGCTATGTGAACAAAAGTATCCGGACACTTGGCTGAAAATAATTTACAAGTTCGTGGCACCCTCCATCAGTAATGCTGGAGTTCAGTATGGTGTTGGCCCACCCTTAGCCTTGATGACATCTTCCACTCTCACAGACCTACTTTCAATCAGGTGCTGGAAGGTTTCTTGGGGAATGGCAGCTCACTCTTCACGAAGTGCTGCATTGGGGAGAGGTATCGATATCGGTCGGTGAGGCCCGGCACGACGTCGGCGTTCTAAAACATCCCAAAGGTGTTATATAGGATTCAGGTCAGGACTCTGTGCAGACCAGTCCATTACAGGAACGTTATTGTCGTGTAACCCCTCCGCACAGGACCTGCATTATGAACAGGTGCTCGATCTGTTGAAAGATGCAGTCGCCATCCCCGGATTCCTATTCAATAGCGGGAAACAAGAAGGTGCTTAAAACATCAATGTGGGCCTGTTCTGTGATAGTGTCACGCAAAACAACAAGGAGTGCAAGCTCCCTCCATGAAAAACACGACCGCACCATTACACCACCGCCTCCGAATTTTACTATTGGCACTACCTACGCTGCAGATGACGTTCACCGGGCATTCGCCATACCCACATCCTGCCATTAGGTCGCCACGTAGTGTACCGTCATTCGTCAATCCACAAAAGGTTTTTCCACTGTTCAGTCGTCCAATGTTGACGCTCCTTACACCAAGCGAGGCGTCGTTTGGCATATTCCGGCGTGATGTGTGGCTTATGAGCAGCCGCTCGACCATGAAATCAAAGTTTTCTCACCTTCCGCCTAACTGTCATAGTACTTGCAGTGGATCCTGCTGCAGTTTGGAATTCCTGTGTGATAGTCTGCATAGATGTCTGCGTATTACACAATACGACTCTCTTCAACTGTCGGTAGTCTCTGTCAGTCAACAGACGAGGTCGACGTGCACACTTTTGTGCTGTACATGTCCCTTCACATTTCCACTTCACAGTGGACCTAGGGATGTTTAGGAGTGTGGAAATCTCGCGTACAGACTTATGACACAAGCGACACCCAATCACCTGACCAAGTTCGAAGTCTGTGAGTTCCGCGGAGCGCCCCCTTCTGCTCTCTCACTATGTCTACGACTACTGAGGTCGCTGATATGGAGTACCTGGAAGAACTTGCCCCCCTTCTAACAGCCGTGTACCGCAAGTCTCTAGAGGAACGGAGGGTTCCAAATGATTGGAAAAGAGCACAGGTAGTCCCAGTCTTCAGGAAGGGTCGTCGAACAGATGCGCAAAACTATAGACCTATATCTCTGACGTCGATCTGTTGTAGAATTTTAGAACATGTTTTTTGCTCGAGTATCATGTCGTTTTTGGAAACCCAGAATCTACTATGTAGGAATCAACATGGATTCCGGAAACGGCGATCGTGTGAGACCCAACTCGCGTTATTTGTTCATGAGACCCAGAAAATATTAGATACAGGCTCCCAGGTAGATGCTATTTTTCTTGACTTCCGGAAGGCGTTCGATACAGTTCCGCACTGTCGCCTGATAAACAAAGTAAGAGCCTACGGAATATCAGACCAGCTGTGTGGCTGGATTGAAGATTTTTTAGCAAACAGAACACAGCATGTTGTTATCAGTGGAGAGACGTCTACAGACGTTAAGGTAACCTCTGGCGTGCCACAGGGGAGTGTTATGGGACCATTGCTTTTCACAATATATATAAATGACCTAGTAGATAGTGTCGGAAGTTCCATGCGGCTTTTCGCGGATGATGCTGTAGTATACAGAGAAGTTGCAGCATTAGAAAATTGTAGCGAAATGCAGGAAGATCTGCAGCGGATAGGCACTTGGTGCAGGGAGTGGCAACTGTCCCTTAACATAGACAAATGTAATGTATTGCGAATACATAGAAAGAAGGATCCTTTATTGTATGATTATATGATAGCGGAACAAACACTGGTAGCAGTTACTTCTGTAAAATATCTGGGAGTATGCGTGCGGAACGATTTGAAGTGGAATGATCATATAAAATTAATTGTTGGTAAGGCGGGTACCAGGTTGAGATTCATTGGGAGAGTGCTTAGAAAATGTAGTCCAGCAACAAAGGAGGTGGCTTACAAAACACTCGTTCGACCTATACTTGAGTATTGCTCATCAGTGTGGGATCCGTACCATATCGGGTTGACGGAGGAGATAGAGAAGATCCAAAGAAGAGCGGCGCGTTTCGTCACAGGGTTATTTGGTAACCGTGATAGCGTTACGGAGATGTTTAATAAACTCAAGTGGCAGACTCTGCAAGAGAGGCGCTCTGCTTCGCGGTGTAGCTTGCTCGCCAGGTTTCGAGAGGATGCGTTTCTGGATGAGGTATCGAGTATATTGCTTCCCCCTACTTATACCTCCCGAGGAGATCACGAATGTAAAATGAGAGAGATTAGAGCGCGCACGGAGGCTTTTAGACAGTCGTTCTTCCCGCGAACCATACGCGACTGGAACAGGAAAGGGAGGTAATGACAGTGGCACGTAAAGTGCCCTCCGCCACACACCGTTGGGTGGCTTGCGGAGTATGAATGTAGAGATGTAGAGTAGAGTAGAGGCGGCAGCACAATGCACCTAATATGAAAAAGCATGTTTCGGGGGGTGTCCGGATACTTTTGATCACATAGTGTATATTCATACTCGTACGTACATAATCTTCTGAACAGAGAGCTGAAACCGTAGTCTCTTTTATTCATATGCAGACTATGATTAGTGTAGCTCCATATAATACAAGTAGACAAAGGGATACAGTGACGTTTGTTGTATCACTCAGATCTTGGAATAGACTAAACCGTGTTACATTTGTATCTTACACGTCGAAAGACATCAAGACTGGTAACGAGGATCACAAAATGTAAATATCATTGTCACGATTGTTACAAAACGAGGAGATACTTAAGTTGTTCGTCATGTATCAGTTTATCGCCTCTATGAGTTGTTTCTTGAGAATCTGAGTATCTTCTCCCTCATTTTATATTCTGCTTTTCCATTCATTGAGAACTCAGAGGACCTGTAACATGTAGTGTGTAACGTCGCATAGTATGTGTGATCCCACTGTTGATTTAGCTGATGACGCTATTTCCTGGTTTTAATGCATTGTTCCTTCTGCGAAAGATCTTTTTAGCGAATCTACTTTGCTTTGAATGTCTCCTACGGCAGTATCATACAGCTGATACCAGTTTTATTTATTTGGTCTGTAGTATTCATAGGACTGTATATTGGACTACTATGATTCGAATATTCTATTTTTAGCATTATGCCCTCGAAATAAATTTTTACTGATCCAGAGTGGACTAAATAGTCAGTCCATTTTAATATGCACACTTAGTTTTTCAGTTTAAATAGTTCTTTGTAAAAGCAGTTTTCCTTTCTTTATATTATAATGATTAGTTTTTGCTTGCATCAAATTTTTCGTGTGTCTGTATATAAAAAATAATGTTAAGTCGGAAAGCGCCTATACCGGTGACAGAGGTCTAGGTCTACTACATTCCATTGATGGATAACGGTTGAATTTGGTCCTGACTAGACATAATAAACTATTTGGAAAGATTGTTGAATAATGAAAACGTAACGAACTTCAATCAGAGATTATGATTTTTTTTTCTTTTTTGCAGTTACTTCACTCTCTGAATGATGTAACACAGTGTCTCGAAACACAGCGTCTTTCCAACCAGCATGCTAAAGACTATGCTGCAGTCTCCAGGCAACAGTGCCGGATGACTATCTTCTGGCCGGCCTACTCTCTCAAAGTCTTTTACATGAATAAGGAGGAGGAGGAGGCTGCAGTGTGGTAGAATGGGCTATTTGTCGAAGGAGCCAACCAACTTCCATAGATAGGTCCAAACACTGGAGAAGCCAGACTTTCAGTAAAACATGTAAACTGACTGACTTGGTGCGATCCGCCACCAATCCCTTTCCTGTCTCAGCCCTTTTATCTCAGTGTAGCACCTACAACCTACATCCCCAATAACTTGCTGGATGTATTACAATCTCTGTCTCCCACTACAGATTTTACCCTCTACAGCTCGGTCTTGTACCACGGAAGTCATTCCCTGATGTCCCAAGAGATGTTCTATCATCCTATCCCTTCTTCTTGTCAGTATTTTCCATATGTTCCATTCCTCGCCGATTATGAGGAGAGCCTCCTTTCTTACCCTAAGAGTCCACATAATTTTCAACATTCTTCGTTAGCATCAGATCTCGAATGCTTCAATTCTCTTCTGTTCCGTTTTCCCACAGTCCATGTTTCACTACCATACACGGTGTTTCAAAAAGAATATACGTATTTCGAATGCATATATTTATTAAACTTTAAGACAAACGAGTATGAAACTTTACATACATATTTACGAACCTCTCAAGTTCAAATTACAGACGTTCAATGTGTCCTCCATCGGCGATACAAACAATATCAGATCGACACTCAGATTCCTCCCATACTCGAGCAAGCATGTCCTTCGTCACTAATGTTATGGCATTACGGATCCAGGTCTTCAACTCTTCCACGTTCTGTGGGAGCAGTAGTACATTATCGTTGTATTCAACGAAACCCCACAGGAAGAAGTCAGAGGGTGTTAAATCCGGTGACCGTGGAGCCCACCTGAGACGTGCTAAGTCGCCAGCTCCTTGACGACCAATCCAACGGTTCGGTAGAGTTTCATTCAGATATTCACTCACTTGGCAACTCCAGTGAGAGGGTGCCCCTTCTTGTTGAAAAATGATGTTGTCTTGATGCAGCTTCGGAAAAAACCAGTTCTGTAAGATAGTGAGATACTGCTGATCGTTAACCGTGTTTCCATCAAAGAATAATGGACTGTAAACACATGATCGGAATGTCGCACAAAACACATTGACTTTGTGTGAATCTCGTGAATGTTCAGTGGCTGCATGTGGATTCTTTAGGCCCCAAATTTGAACAATGTTTTTGTTTACCTGACCACTAACAAGGGAAGTCACTTCATCACTGAATACGATGCGTTGTGCGGAAGTATTATCATTGTCAATAGCATGAAGAATCTCGTTACAAAATGCCACACGTTTGCGTTTGTCATCAGGACGCAGAGCTTGTAACAGCTGTAACTTGTACGGCTTCATAACCCACCAACGTCTCAAAAAACGCCAAATTGTTGCTGTAGGCAGTTGTAACTCCCGACTGGCACGACGAGTTGATTTTGAGGGACTACGTTGAAAAGCAGTTTGAATACGTGAAAAATTTTCTTCAGGAACACGAGGGCGGCCAGCACTGTTTCCTTTACATACACAACCTGTATCTAGATAGTGTCGATACCATCCGCGGATGTTCCACCTATTCAGAGGATCAATTTGGTACCTCAACCTGAAACGTCTTTGCACTGTAATACGGAATTGTACTTCGCAAACTAGAGAACACAAAATGATTTCTGCTGCAGACTAGCCATTTTAAACATATGACGGTTACCAAGCAAAACAGAAGACAATCGACATATAGCGGCTATTAATATAAACTAGACTATGTATTCGTTTCTCCAATAGCCGAGACGAGGCGCAGCGATCGATAATTTGGGCAAAATAGTACTTTGTATTACGTATATTATTTTTGAAACACGCTGTACAGTGCTGTGCTCCGAATGTATGTTCTTAGAAAATTGCGCATGGGCCGAGCGGTTCTAGGCGCTTCAGTCCGGAACCGCACGACTGCTACGGTCGCAAGTTCGAATCCTGCATCGGGCATGGATGTGTGTGATGTCCTTAGGTTAGTTAGGTTTAAGTAGTTCTAAGTTCTACGGTACTGATGACCTCAGATGTGAAGTCCCATAGTGCTCAGAGCCATTTGAACCATTTTTGTAGAAAATTGTTCCTGAAATTAAGGCCTATATTTGATTCTAGCAGACTTCTCTCGGCCAGGAATGTCCTTTTTGCCAGTGATAGCCTGATTTTTATGTCCTCCTTGTTCCGTCCATCATGGGTTACTTTGCTGCCTAGTTAGCAGATTCTTGATTACCAGTTCTGATGTTAAGTTTCTCGCTGTTCTCATTTTGCTACTTCTCATTACTTTCGTCTTTCTTCGATTTACTCTGAGCCCATATTCTGTACCCACTAGAGTGTTCATTCCATCCAACAGATACTGTAATTCTTCTTCACTTTCACAGCGGATAACAATGTCATGAGCTAATTTTATCATTGGTATTCCTACACCCTCGGTTTTAATCCCACTCTTGAGCCTTTCTTTTACTTCTGTCAATGGTTCTTCGATGTATATATTGAGCAGTAGTGGCGAAAGACTCCATCTCTAACAACCTTTTTAATCCGAGCACTTCGTTCTTGGTTTCAGTCTCTTCATGTTCCCTCTAGGTTCTTTTACATTATTACCCGTCTTTCCCTGTCACTTATCCCTATTTTTCTTAGAGTTCAGAACATCTTGCACTATTTTACATTGTCGAACGCTTTTCCAGGTCGACAAATCCCATAAATGTGTCTTGACTCTTCTTCAGTCTTGCTTCAGCTGTCAACTATAGTGCCAGAACTACCCGTCTGGCGCTTTATCTTTCCTAAAGCCGAGCTTCTCATCTAACAGATCTTCAGTTTACTTTTTCATTTCCATATTATATGTCTGAAAAAACTTTCAGCAGGAACGTAGACCACAAGTCAGGAGCTATTTCTCCAGAAGGAAAATATTTCCACTTCGGATCACTGAGATGCAATACGAGAAAAGTTGCAAGTAACGAAACTTGACTTATTGTGCTTACGATTTTGAGACTGTGGGTGAAGTTGGAATATATCTGTAGGGTAATTTAATACACGAGCTGGCACCTCTCTCAGCAATAAATGACTAGCCCGACAAAGCATCGAATCAGATACTGGACGATAGATATGTATACGTCATCCCACGCTACTTTAGCTCTCCTACAGAGTTCATCATTCGTAGGATCTGGTGATCTGTGGCATGCCTGGAAGAGTCAAGAAATATATTGCCTCCACCTACGCATATCTCGCGAAAGAATCGTGAAGATCAAATTCGAGAGATTAGAGCTCATACGGAGGCTTTGTGGCAATTGTTCTTCCCGTGAACCACTCGTGAATGGAACAGGAAAAGGAGAGGGGGGGGGGGGATGACCGTGGTAAGCAAAGTACACTCCACCACACACCTCAAGGTGGCATGCATAGTGTAAATGTAGATGCAGATCCAGACATAGCTCAGAACAGGGTGGCTCTCACGTGTTTTACATTATCTTAAAGAAAGACAACCCCATGTTAAAGATCAGGCTTAGCCATCTGACTTAGCGCGTGAGAAATATGACATACAGGAAATATATTCGCAGCGAATATGAACCCCTTCGGCTGTGTATTAGAATGACGTCAATGAAAATTTGTGTCGGAGCGGGACTTGAACCTGCTTTTCCTTTCTACGCAAGCGGTTGCCTTAACCACATCGGCTATACGTGCACGAACCGCAGCCACTCTTAAACTTCCATATGTAGTCGTCTTTGTGTCACAACTCATCCAGAGTCGAGGGTGTGGTATTGGCGAATAAATACTAAACAGCAGGCCTGATTTATTTAGAAGTATAATGCAGTGTGGCTTCGGACGTCCAAATAAACGTTGCATCTCACTTCTTAACATCTCAGGAACTGATATTTCGTACAAAAATGACAGTTGCAGCCCAAATTGCCGACTTTGCGAACCAGATCTTGATGTGTACCGAATGGAACCCGACCACATTTACACAAAGTGTAGAGTAGTGCGTGTTTTGCTCAGTCTACACACAGGGATACATTGATGGGACGTTGTACGTCTGAAACGGTGACACAGTACCATTCCTCTGTCCATTGTTCTCATTGCACGCACCACTGTCGACTTGCGTCTCTATGATGGACGTACATCAAAGGAAACCACAACAATGGTCCCAACGCTGATAGTTCTGATGCTATAAATATTGTTTCACTGTCTGGATAGTTGTGTTGCTGTAAGCGAATGCATTTCCTGATTCAAGGCATGTGAGCGAGTGTTCGATCTGTACGGACGAGAGAACGATATGACTCTCGTCTCGGCAGCCGTTCGGTAGTGAGGCCTTTGCGATCCTGCTTGCCGTTGCGTTTGACGCTCCTGAACCCATCGATTCCATATTCGCGGAAAATCGTTGAATGTTGAAAACTGAAATCACAGTTTCGACCGGTCACGACGCTCTCGCTGTCGAACTTCGGCTCCGGTAGAAGCTTCTCCTTCTTAGACGAGGCATGACACGATCTTCTCGCAAACAACGTGGCAGTTTCTGAATCAGAAGCCCAATGCGTAATTTTCCTGTACATATCGGTCCGTGCATGCGACAGGGCACGATAACAATAAGTCCCAAAAAATCGCGCTCGGAAATGCGATTTTTCGGGGGCTCACATCTCGAGTTCTATTGATCACAGAGCTAAGGGGTCAAATGTTTTTGATAGTCTTTGGCCTAGTGATCATTTGTATACCTACCGGAAGAACGGACTCACTGTAGCTCTACTATAGAGCCAAAGTTCAAATATTACACACTTCCTGCAGCAAAATTGAGCAAATCGGTTGGTTCTTCTCCATTAGATGTGATGTAGAGGAGATGTGAGGAGCCTAATAGAAGCACCAACCCAGAAAACCATGATTTTTAAGTACTAAATTCTTAAGACGATGTTATCCGAAAATCGTAAAACGTTTTTCAATACCATTATCCGTTACCTCCATTACCGAGATTGAGATCTTCAAAGTTACCGTACACATGCACGTAAAATATGCAAATAAAATCCGGTCTGCGGTGTAAATGTCACTTTAAGTGACGAAGTGAACATACGGCAACCGTTTTAGGGTTATAGAAAGGGTTCTGATGTGACAAAACTGTTTCTAGTCAGCATTTATTCGCCAGTAACACTTTATTTGGCGCTGTCTCCATATAAAGGGCACTCCACGCGTATACAAACATGAACGAAGTGGTACTGTAGCGCCAAAAAATATGAGGTAAAAAGTATGTTAATATGCCTGAAAATAATTTAAAATGACTCCCAAAGTTTATATAAAATGGGAAAGACTGCAAACTTATAGAAATAATTCTAATAACATTTTTACTCTTTTAAGTTACAAATCTTCAGCCGAGTGTTATATGAACTGCTATCGATGAGCAAAGTATCCAGAAAAAATGTAAATCAAACTATTTTGCTTTAAGCTCATATTATACGTATTTATTTGTTGTTTATTTGTGTTAAAGCATATGAATGTTGGAAGTTTGACTTTAATACTCCTTTGCAAAGTTGACCAATGATTCTGCTGTGGTGTGCACACACAACTCTGAGTGTGAGGTATTATTATCGCGAGTAGTCGCTAGCGAACAGTTGAGAGGAGCCGGTAGTGGTCGGACGGAGCCTGTGGTGGAGAGAAGCCCCGCGGCACACGAGGTCGCAGCCTGCCGTGGTCGTTCTAGTAGCGCCGAAGGAGACTTTGGTATTAACTGAGGATTTTTGGTGATTTGCCTTTTGTTGCACGTAGTTGTTGCGTGCTTGTGCACTGGAGGGATTTTGTCAGATTTGTTTATGCATACATTGAGAGTAATATTCGTGTCTTTGTTACGACCAGAGACGTGTTTATTGAGTATAGACATTGTGGAATAATTAACGTCTGTGTAACGTTTGTCAATGTTTAAATAATTTATATTGCGAACATAGCAGATTGGTTTCTTCGTACTATTTAAGGCTAATTGGACAAACCCCTGCTGATCATTCAATTTCTCTAAAAAACAATGTGACAGTAGTTGTTGCAATTGCTATGACCATGAATTGCACTCTGCATGAATCGCAGTATTGCTTTTGAAATATTTTTATAGCATGTTGGTGATCAAGCAGTTGTAGCGGCAAGTCGAGGTAAGTTATCTGTTGCGTGTAGGAGCAGTGCAGAACAACTGTTAGGAGTTGTCAGAGAATATTTTAAAAGTCGCAGTTATATACGTGAGAATATTATTTTTTGGCTTGTAGGAAGGGAGATTAATTTCTGTTCCTTTTTGTTCACAATCAGAATCGTTTTATTGTCAGAGATATCATGCGTGACGAACTGCAAGGAACTACACGCAATTCATGCGATCAATAGACCGTGACACAATCCGATTTCGTTACGAGAGATTCAAGCATTGCTTCTGCTTCTACAGGGCAAAATAATTTTGTCGTCCTCTCTTTCAATAATAATGTTACACAATTAATATTAGCGCAACTTGACGAAATGAGAAAATCCAAGAATGAATGGTATAGAAAATCCAATAACTAAATTAGAGAATTTAATAATGACATTAAAAAATTTAACTACAAACTTCGTGACGAGATCAAAGAAACTAGTAGCAATCAAGAAGAGAACTTCAAATTATTTCGGGATGAGATTAATGGTAATTTAAATCGTAAATTCGAGGAAATCTCAGAACGATTGAAAACTCAGGAACGTGAGGCACTCAAGTCTGATATTAATAATCTTGAGCCCAGACTTGATCATGTACAGTCTGTTGATACTGTTGAGTTGAGACAACAGAAGTCACAACAAGAGTTGCAAATAGAGAAATTAGCACAAAGGTTTGAGTCATTACAGTTACAGACTAAAGACGCAAAATCAGTTGATGACTATTGCAAACCGTGTCGAAGAATTATCCGAGAGACTGACGCAAACGAGCAATGATTCAGACAAAAGATCAGCCGATACTCAGCCGGCTCTGTTCGCTGATAACGAAGAATTTCAGTCTCTGCAGTGTTTTAAAGTCTGATGATGATTAATCAGCAAAATAAACGTGACGTAAGAAAGACACAGGGACAACTTGCCAATATCGAAGAAAAGATCGGTCGTGATAACGATACCAATAGGTTAAATAATTGTCATGTTGTAAATCACAGTGAACGCATTAATTCTCAAAATGCTAATCACTTTTCTCGTGAACGTGATATGTCTGCAGGACACAATGTCAGGAATTCGAGTCACGGTAGACGATGCCAATATCGAAGGAAACATCGGTCGTGATAACGATACCAATAGGTTGAGTAACTATCACGTTCTAAATTACAGTGAACGTATTAATTTTGAAAATGCTAATCACTTCTCTCGTGAACGTGATATGTTTGCAGGACACAATGACTGTAATGCGAGCAACGGTGGACGTTGGGCTTTACTCCTTCAGGAATTCAGTTTCCCTGTGATTTACATTCCGGGTTCAGAAAACATTATTGGTTATGCACTTTCATGTTCACCTGTTGGTTCAGTCCAGAGTAATGAAGAAGATTGCGAAGAAAATAATTTTAATTTCTTATAGATGCAAAAAGTAGCCTTGAAAACTTTATTTCATCTTCGTTATGTGATATTGTTCATGAACAGTAGAAGGACCCAACCTGGAAAGACGTAAAGGAGAAATGGCGAAACAAATCAAATACTGCGATAAGACAGTTATACCTTGTACGTAACGACATTTTATTCAGACTTAGATGTCCTGACAATCCTATTTGGGTAGTGTGCATCCCAGGCGAACTCGTCAGCAAACTCATTTGGTGTACACATCTCAGTTACGCACACTTCGGGCAAAGAAATGTTTTCATAAATTACGGGATATATGTTGCTTCAACAGCATAGAAAATCGAATTCGTACCGTCTTAGCAAAATGCAAACCGTATCAAAAGGCAAAACCGCCTGTCATTATGCACAGAACACCACTATTTCTTAGGTTTGTTTATAAATAAATAAATAAATAAATAAATAAATCTTCTGCTACCAGTCACGATTTTATTTATTTTACTATTCGGGTCGACAGAAGCGTCCGATCCCACGCGTCGGCTTTGACCCGTGACGTAAGGGTGTTGTCGTGTGTGACGTCATGACGACGTGGAGTTTGGGTTGTGAGTGTGGCGTGTTTGTAGATGTCATCGCGTTGTGGTTTGTTGTGCTCTCTGGTGGTATATTCAGGGTTTTCGTTTGTGTGGTGTAATGGGCTCAGTTTGCTTTTGCTCAATATCAGAATTGTTAGTGTCGGCTGTGTTTGTAGTTGAATTCGTTTCAGTGAGTTAACGATTTTGTGTGAAGGTTAATTTAGTGTTGTTCGCTGTACATCGTGTGGTAATTTTAGTAAAATTAATTGGTTGTTGTTTTTGTTCAGGAATGGATATGACGGATAAAATTAACAGTGCGCAGGTCAAGGGAAATGTTCGTTCCCAATGTGTGGCTGTGTATGTTGATATTGGTCTCAGGAGATGTTTTTGAGCTCTATAGGCCAAGGGAAATGTTTGATCCTAATTTATGGGATCGGGAGCTGCTATATAGGTCAAGGGAAGTGTCCGATTCCAGATGATATTGTGTTTAGTGGTATACATATGAAACAACCAGATGACACACTACTGTTAGTGAAAGGAGATACCAAAGACATCACAGACATTCTTAATCATTTCAATAATCTAAATGAGAAAATCAAATTTACAGTGGAACATGAGCAAAATAAAAGTATCAACTTTCTGGACCTAAATATTACAAGACACAACAACACATGCACATTCAAAATTTATAGGAAAAACACAATGACTGACACCACAATCCCTGCATCCACATGTCACCCAAATATTCATAAACAGGCAGCTTACAGGTCAATGCTGCATAGGGCAACAAAAATACCATTGAACCAAGAAAAAATGCAACAAGAAATAAACACAGTGAAGAAGATTGCAGTTGCCAATGGTTACAATGCTTCCATGGTTGACACAATCTTAGACAAAACGAAGAGAAACCCAGGTACAAACCGCACCACAGGAGAAAAAGAGAAAAACAAATATATATCTAGCATTCCATACATAGGCAATGTATCACAGAAGATTGCAAATATTTTCAAAAATCACAGAGTCAAAATTGGGTTTTCTACATCCAATAAACTACACCAAAAACTAATACATAATATAAAGTGTAATCATGATCCATATTCAGACTCTGGAATATACTAGGTAACATGCCAGGAATGCTCCAAGTTCTACATAGGACAAATAGGCCGAAATATAAACACCAGATACACAGAGCACATTAGAGCATACACACACAACAAACACACTACATCAGCAATAGCAACACACATACATCATACAGGACACCCATTTGGAAAAATAGAGCAAAATGTCAAAGTACTCCACCGACTAGATAAATGACATAAAATGGATTTGCTTGAAGAACTGGATATATATTCACATTACAGAAAATATGAAGATAAAATATTAAATGAAAAACTTGAAAGTGAATCAGTGAATTTCTTCAGATGTTTCGATAATATACTTAATTAAAAATAGTAAAACATTGAAATAAGCAATTGTAAAATCAGTATAAGTAATTCATGAACCAAATTGTAAAGATAAATTAACCTCTGTACAAAAGCATATCATAATCTGTGGAAGACCTATAATGTTATCTCTGTGAACTACCTATAAGAAGATCTTTGTAACTGTTTTGTTTATATAAGATATTTTCGATGTGTAAAATGTACAAGTTGTCTGTGATGTTAAGTGTGTGTGACTCTCTACACAAATGGACCATTAGAAAATTGTAAGTACAAATTGTTTCCAAACTTTAGCCACTAACCTCACAGAAAGAACTGATACCCAACTAAAAATCGCGTTTCTTATGTATTACAGTAAAAGTCAACAAAATGAAGCAGACTCACACACACTGACAACATCAAAAGAAATGGCTTAACACACATCATAAAAACCCACTTGAAAATGAGAATTATTTCTCGAAACGCGTCGTGCGAATAGTAAAATAAAGAAAATCGTGACTGGTAGCAGAAGATTTATTTATTTATAAACAAACCTATTGTATCTACAGTCGCAGGCTTTCAAAAACCATTTATAATGGATCAAATCAGACCACTATTTCTGATCATTCCTGTGAAACTAAGAGAATTAGTTTCTGTTGACTTTTCGGTCCTGTTACGAGACTTATACATGGTCATTCATTTGATTTTTGTAGCTCTTGACCTTATCTCCAAATTTTTGCCATTCACACTTTCGTAAGGAATTTTCTGAAAGAAGTAGGGCATGTTGACAACGTAATTTCTGATCATGGCCCAGAGTTTCGTTCGACTACATGGCTAAAAACTTTGAAACGTAAAAGAATTAAAGGGATATTTATGTCACGTATATGACCTTGTAACCCTTCAGAATGCATTAAGGAAGTATTACGTAAACTATGCAGATTGTATCGCTATCGTCAACACGGAAACTGGGATTTACACCAATCTGATTTTCAAAATATCATTAACGAACTACCGAATGATTCTACAACTTTGCCTCCACTCCTTGTATTAAAGAATAAACCACCACTAAATCGTATAAAACAGTTAGTAGCCTTCCCTTCACAACTGCATTTAAGACACCGTGAAGTAATTAATTTAGCATTGGGAAACATCAAGAAAGCCGCAGAAGAAAGGAAGAAGCTGCAGAACTCACGAGTGAACATCAAGAGTTTACAGGTAGCTTAGAAAGTATTGTTCGAATTGCACCGTTTACCTCATAAAGGAAAGTCTTTAAGTAACAAGATCATCTTGGTGTATGAAGGTCCTTTTCGCATACGCCGAATCGCAGATGCAAATACTGTGGAACTAGAAACCAGCCGTACGCATAAATCACGAGGTCTTCATCGTGTATCGAACATCGAAGTGCACAAAGAATGGTAACCTAGGGGGTTCATTGTACTTTGGTAAACATCTGCAGTGGCGAACATAGGTGCCCCAGCTGTTGCACTGCATTTTCTTACTTTAGCTTTCACTACTGTTTCGTACTCTTCAACTAATCTGTACACTTGCTAATGTAGCTCTTATTGTCAATCTATGTAGCTCTCATTGTCAATTTACTTACCAGGGCATTTTAATGAATAGTGATGATCTATGATTTGTGTTGTGTGAAGTAAAGTATTTTGAATTTGCTGAGTATCGTCTGACAAGTTGACAATACAGTGGAAAGCGACAATCTTTTTTACATCTATATTTGCACTTTGCCAATATGGGAATGGTAAGCCATCTGCGAACAATTTGTATTCAGGTGGTATTATTCTGAGTTTACTGGTGGAGTAACTGATTTAAATGTAACCCTGTTATCTTATTTGATGGGCGGCCTCTGTGGCCGAGCGGTTCTAGGCACTTCAGTCCGGAACCACGTGGCTGCTACGATCGTAGGTTCGAATCCTGCCTCGGGCATGGATGTGTGTGATGTCCTTCGGTTAATTAAGTTTAAGTAGTTCTAAGTCTAGGGGACTGCTGACCTCAGATGTTAAGTTCCATAGTGCTTAGAGCCATTTGAACCATTTATTTGACGAGTTTGGAACTTTTCTTTTGAGATCCTGATGTAGCAGAGTTGACTTGGTTTTGAGGTTCTAAGATCATCTTTTTTTCTTCAACAAGATAGTTTTCACGTATAATGAAGTTTATACTGTCTTGTGGTAACATGTGATGTACATATTGCGTTATCTTTACCATACAGAAAATTGCGTTATTTTTGAGGAAAGTTCATGAGATGACTTTTTCTGTTGGTACATATTTTGTGAAGTAGGTCGTGAATTCTAGAGGTAGCACTGATGACTTTATTTTGAATGAGACACTGTGTATGAGTGGATCTGACTGATGCTTTTTGTGCTGTTTAGGAAGTATTTTGAAGAGTGATAATTCCAGGCTTATGTTCATACATGTGATAAATCTAGGGAATAATATGCGATATAGATACGGAATATGATGAGGAATTTTGTTTTAGGATTGCTATGGGAGGCTTATGGTGCTACTAAGGTGCAACTATGGTATATTATGGTGCAATTACGGCATATTATGTGAAGTGGATTATGATTCTTATGGTATTACGCTGCAGGTTAATGAAATATGTTTTTCTGAGGAAGACACTCGAGGCTTTATATACGATTTAGTGGTGAAGCATATTTTGCAGCTATTTATGGAACAAGACAAGGTAAGGAACATACACTCTTTACACGTAGAAACCCACAGTTCTGCTAGAGACACGGAGGTTCTGTTTGTGCACACTTCAAAAGTGGTTCAAATGGCTCTGCGCACTAGGGGACTTAACTTCTGAGTTCACCAGTCCCCTAGAACTTAGAACTACTTAAACCTAACTAACCTAAGGACATCACTCACATCCATGCCCGAGGCAGGATTCGAACCTGCGACTGTAGCGGTAGCGCGATTCCAGACTGTAGCGCCTAGAACCGCTCGGCCACTCCGGCCGGCGTGCACACTTCGTTCGAAGGTAGTCACAGTGATATTTTCAAAAGAACTTATTTTGTCATAAGAGGGTTTCTGAGAGGACAGTACTACTGAAGTTATGTTGTTACTGACGAGATGTATTATGACGTTAAGAGCTATCGATTACGAAAAGAACACGAATTACAGATTGAGAAATAATACCTGGTATATACACTGAAAAATCCTGAAAACAGGATACTTTTACCTGTCTGAAACTCCAGCGCTTGCAGATGATAAATTTTCTTTCTACCTATTTTCAGATAAGAGTGCATATCTTAATGTATCTGTCGAGTAATGAGCATGGATAGTTTTACAAACATTTTTCTCTACTGCTGAATTATGTGTGGTATGTGTGTAATGAATTTCCTTGCTTTGCGCAGTTGTAAAGTGAAATTGTCTCAGAGAAAAATTTTGTTTTTCTACTTATTACTGTTTGCATGTACTATATTTTTTGTATGTGACATAATTAAATATTTTTCTCTATTGCTGTAGTAATAAAAAGAACACAGAACTCTATGCATTTGTCTGAACTAAACAATATTTTCAGATCGGAGTATAATTTACGTAACGAGCGAATTACATTCTAACATTACGAATGTTGCAGTAGTCTGTTACAGAGAACTAAACATTCCAGACGTACCCAGTCATGTTAAAAACATTGATCCCTGGCTTATATCTAAATGTTTTGACATCTTTTCTTTTTCAGCTTGTAGTATTTTTACACCTTGATGCAAGTTGATCAGCAAAGTTTTTATGCATGTTGTAAATAACCGCTTAAAATAAGTTACTTCAGTACTTTACTGTCTTCCTATTTAAACTATTTTATTTTGGCCTTTTTCTTATGGTTCTGCTACAGCAGTGATGGAGTAGCGATTCTATCACATTAAGTTAATGATCATAAGATGTTGATTTTTTTCTTGTCATTAAGCAATACTGAAGCTTAGGAAAAGTTATTTGCTTCATTCTCGCTTAATAAACCATTTATTTCAGCTAATACTGAACAGTTCGAGAATAAATCTACTTTGTGATGCATCTTAGAGCAAGCTTTACAAGATATGTCTTTTTATGTTGTATCTATTTTGCATTTGTGACTAACTACGTATGGCTGTACGATTCTGGCCCCGTACGGTTCTGACCCCGTACGGTTCTGACCCCGTACATAGATAAGCTGACATTTAATATCTGACGATATTGGCCTTGTGATGCTACTTACTATTTTCTATTTGGTGATCATCATGTAAACATTACTACTATTGTTAAAAATGAACTAATTATATTATAATAATAAGGAAGTACTTGTGATAATCACAGACTGATTACTCAATGATTGACTGTGTAATAAGTTATGAGAACTACTATGAATATGCATTAATAAGAAATGACACTTCACTAATTTACCTTCACTGGACCTCAAATCACTTATACAAGAAGAAATTTCATGTATATTCACATACATTTTTTCTTGAGTATCTGCTACAGAAATTGGATTAAATGAACTTCATATTTGGATTGTTTACCCTTAATTTTACTGTGTATGTGAGTGTATCTTTGAGCAATGCTAATTTTCTGTTTTATGATAATTTAAATCACATGTAAGTGGTATGTATATATCACTTAGGAATGTATAATCAATTGTAACATTTTTTGAATGTTTCACCATTAATGTCTTTGGTCAAACCGGTACATCATTCTGGGATATTATATGTCACATATTTTGCATGTTCTGGATCAAAACATGTACTTTATGGTACGCTGTGTACTGTACCATCAGAAAGTGAATTTATATACAACAAGTTTGCCATGGTCATACATCTTTTGAGTCATTTACTGAGCACTGATCTTATGTGCCTATTCATATGATGTTGACTTTTATATTCAAGTGTATTTAACTTAGCTACTATTATTCAATTGTTCACTGTGATTCGTTTTTGTTATTGTGTCATATATGAGACTTTATCTTCTATGTCAGTTATGAGAACCTGTTTTGTCAGAGGCATACAACATCAATGTTTTCATGATCTTAGTGTATTATTCGGTACTTAACATGCTATACTTGTGCCTTACACCTTTACTACTGATTTTGTATAGTATCTTTATCTGAATATGAAAAGGAGTGACATACTAAAACATTTCGGTGTGGTTGTCAGTGGACATAGTATGAGTTAGCCCTGAGTCTGCTGCACCTAAAACATGTGATTCTTTACCTGGTTTTCTATCTCCAGATGATTTTTGTTCTTTTGAAGGAGTTAAGATAACATTTTGTGATTTTGTCAAAGGAGCTACTGCCAATGCCATGCACATATGAGTACTTACCTGCACAATGATACTTGTATATTTATTTTCTCTCTCTTTGCACTATTTGCAATTCTATGCAATATTTGTATCTATACAACTAAAAGAAGGTCTTGGAGAACTATAAATAAAATTTTTATTCTGTCAAATGAAGTACTATCAATGTGAGGTGGAGATGAGTGCTAAATGCACAGATAGTACTTGGTTCAAAATGGTTCAAATGGCTCTGAGCACTATGGGAATTAACATCTAAGGTCATCAGTCCCCTAGAACTTAGAGCTACTTAAACCTAACTAACCTAATGAAATCACACATATCCGTGCCCAAGGCAGGATTAGAACCTGCGACCGTAGCAGTCGCGCGGTTCCGGACTGAAGCGCCTAGAACCGTTCGGTCACCGCGGCCGGCGATAATACTTGCATGTAACTACATTCTACAGCTTATCAATTTCCTATTGTGTACATAACTTACGTAATCTAACGCTTATATTTATGTATTCTAACACCTTTGTAAAATATCTTATGCTATTTTTCTCCATTTTGTTATGTAGGAATTTTGCGTTTGCTCCTTGTCAACACGTTAGGCACGAATCACCCCAGAAAATTCTTAAAAGTGAGGGTGGGAGTTATGAAAGTTGGACGTTAATACATCTCTATAAAGTCGATCAATGATTCTGCTCTGCTGTGCGTATACAAACTCTGAGTCTGAGATATTATTATCGCGAGTAGTAGCGAGCGAATAATTGTCGAGGGAACTCGGAAGTGGTCAGACGCAGCCTGTGGTGGGGAGAAGACCATAGAGTAAATATCTCTGGAGTGAGCATTCACATGCGCAGAACTGATTTGGTATTAACATACATTGCCGGCCTGGTCACGTGATCTCGGGACGTCGTGTGTTTGTCCGTATAGCGCCCTGTATATTTAGAATGCCACTACATCGTTAGTACAGACGAATTCTTTTCGTATGTGTCGTGGATTATTTATAAATGTTGTGCAGACTTCCATTTGATACCGGGAATAAACCAGCTACGTACCTTTTAGGGGCAAGTGGGATTACATCCTGCTTCTTTGCGATAGGTGTCACAGTTCAGATGCACTCGATTTTTGGTAGTTTTTGGTAGTTTTCGGTATGATACAGCACTTTATAGTATTATAGAGCCTGAAGTAAATTTTTGCAGTGATGGTCTTGCAAAACGACTTGACAGTACGCTAGTACTTTTGCAAGTGTCCGAAAACACCGAATTTGCCACACATTAGCGATTATATCCCTGCTAATTCGTCCTTTTTTCTGCTATTTCTGCGTATTTATTTTCTCGTTTTTGCGACCTAACGCTCAATTTTTCTTACTGGTGGCACTTTGAAGTATTTATTTAATGCATTTTACGTACTTGCTCCCATTTTATTAATTAAAGAGTAGACTGAGTAATCTATATACATAATCGAAAAGTCACTGATAAATGCTTGGAGGATAGTATTTGCTGAAACAACTAACCATTGCCTTTCCTGTTCCACTAGCAAAATTACGAGAGGAAGCAATTGTTTGTAAGCTTTTGTACGAGCCGTAATATCTATTATATAGTCATAAAATCGTAGAAAAATAGGTCTACAGAATCAAGCCTTAATTATAATGCGTCTCGAAATTTTCAAACATATACAGTGTCTCTTACTAATATGATAACTATTATTAGAGCTACATGGTATGTACCCATGAAAAGTTACTATCTCTCCATTCACATATTTTTCTTCGCATCCGTAGCAACAACAGTAATTCACCATCGCTATTACACTATCAACAAACGTCGAAACACAACAAAAACTCTTGATATTATAAACTAAAACGCCGCAGAAAGCACACACGCACAGCGAAGTCCCGAAAACACGTGACAGTCCTGGTTTAATGTTGACAACATGCGCAGAACACAATGCTCAAAAAAAAAAAATGGCTCTGAGCACTATGGGACTCAACTGCTGAGGTCATTAGTCCCCTAGAACTTAGAACTAGTTAAACCTAACTAACCTAAGGACATCACAAACATCCATGCCCGAGGCAGGATTCGAACCTGCGACCGTAGCGGTCTTGCGGTTCCAGACTGCAGCGCCTTTAACCGCACGGCCACTTCGGCCGGCCACAATGCTCACTCCAGAGATATTTACTCTATGGGGAAGACGCACGATATGCAGGGTCGCAGCCTGTCGTGGTAGTTCTAGTCGAGCCGGAGGAGACTTTGGTATTAATTGAGGATTTTTGGTAACGTGCGTTTTTGTTGCATGTAATTGTTGCTTGCTTGCGCACTGGGAGGGTATTGTCAAATTTGCGTACGCATACATTGAGAGTAATATTCATATCTTTGCTATGGGAAGAGACGTGTTTATGGAGAATAGACATTGTGGAATAATTAAGGTCGGTGTCAAGTTTGTTAGTGTTTAAATGATCTATTTTGCGAATATAGTAGATTAAAATCTTTATTGGTTTTTTCACTTTTTTCACCGTTTAAGGCTATTTGACCAAATTCCTCCTGATCATTCAATTTCTCTATAAGAAAAAAATTGGCAGTAGTTGTTGCAATTACTATAACTATGCATTGCACTCTGCATGGATCGCACTACTTTTTTTTAACATGATGCTGATCACGCATTTGCAGCGGTAAGACGAGGTAAGCTGTCTGTTGCGTCCAGGAGCACTGCAGAACAATTGTTAGGAATTGTCAGAGAACATTTTAAAACTCTCAGTCAAATATTTGAGGAGAACTGATTTCTTTATGATTTGCGGGAAGGGTAATTGATTTCTGTTTCTTGTTGTTCTCAATTAGAATTCTGTTATCGTCAGAGGCAACGTCACACGATTCGGCACGTCTTTCAGCAGAACAAACATTAATTACAAATATACATGTGTTAAAAAAGCAATTACAATTCAGTTTCAATGTGTCAAAGCTTATAAATTAAACTGTCAAAATTTTACTGACCTACATAATTTATTTTATGTACGCATCACACCCTTCTGTAGCAGCGAAAAGAAAGGAACCAGTGGAAAAATGCTGCAGTCAGAGAACGAAAAAGACTAATATGCTGCTTGTTGAAAGAGTTTGACAGAAAATTGGGGAATCAGATGCCTCAATCCTTATTCCGCCTTCATCTCCAAATATTTTGGCTTGCTAACATGTTCTCGCTTTTTTGTGCAGAGACGGTGATGGTGGAAGTGAGAAGAGACAATGCCAGCGGGAAAGTAAGAGAGAGGCGATAATGATGGTGGGAGAGAAAAAGTGAAAATGAATGAGAAAGAGACATGGATGAAGATAAGGATGGATACAAAGCGAAAGGAGATACGATACTCAAGGAGAGACAGTGACAGTAGAAGGGAAAGAGAGTTGGATGGAGATACCAGTGGGAGCACAAGAGAGACGAGACAGATGAAATTAAAACTACAGATGACTGGCTCCTCCCAGGCCGGCAAAATTTTAACACGTCTGTACGGGGAAGGGCTCATTTCGGATCGAAATTTTAATCACCTGGGTGTAGGTGGAAAACTTTTGAGCTGCCTATGTATGGTGGAGACCGTTGCTGTGGGAAGGAAAGACGAAAGGAGACAGTGTAAGTGAGAGGGGAGACAGAGGCAGTGGAATATACTGCAAATCAAATGGGAGAAAAAGGAAACTATAGGAGAGAGAGAGAGAGATACGCAGAGAATGACATGAGAGGGAGATGGTAAGTATGATGTCTTAACTACAAAGATAGACTGGGTAAAAGAATTTAGAACATTATGCGTTGAAAAAGCCTGTATATATTCGCATGCCAAAATGTTTGATGTGGAAGGCGGATTGAGTATTCTGTCAGAATCTTTTAAGAGGAACAAATTCGCCTTTTTTGTGCTGCCGTATGAGTTTTTCCGCTGGTGGCGCTAATCCTACCTCATATGTGCAATTGCTCTGAAAGGCTAATCGTTTGTGTGTACAAGCATGTAGGATACATAATTCTAATTTAAGGTTGTTTCCATGTCGTATTCAGGTTACTGCAGGAACGAAGACTGGTTTGTGTTAGCAGACCATCTACGTACACTGTAAACAGGACTGTGAGAACTGTCCGTGTCTTTCATTTACAGAGATCAGGGAACAAGTTAAGCTACGATCTCGTGAGTAGTTTGCTGCCCGAACGAGTGCAGCGGTGCGCTGCGGACAAACGAACCGTGCAACTGCGTAGCAGCGCAGCTTCCGTGACTGCGAGCTACCGATGGGGGAATGCAGCCATAAAGAAAACTCCTTCCTGCCGTGTGGCGGGAGGGCCGCGCGACTACACACTGCACAAATCCCCGCAGTCCGTACGGCCTCAGCATCCCTGCGCAAAGACGACTAGCGCTGAAGAGACCGATTCAAGCAATCTCCGCTTTGTAGTGTAGGAGGACAGCTGACTAAAAGCGAGATTTCGTCATCTCCCCTCTTCAGATATATCTTCGTTATATCTCTCAGCGCTCGTTGCTACCAGCTAAACATCCGATGATAGCGTGATATATCGACCTCGTTGTGTGTATCGCGAAGAAGGTCTCGTCAATTCTGAACGAGAATTTTGAAAGCTTGAGGCAATACTGACCCTACGACTTATCTTAGAGAATGGATTAAGGAAAGGCAGACCTACGTTTCTAGCATTTGTAGACTTAGAGAAAGCTTTTGACAATGTTGACTGGAATACTCCCTTTCAAATTCTGAAGATGACAGGGGTAAAATACAGGGAGCGAAAGGCTACTTAAAATTTGTATGGAAACCAGATGGCAGTTATAAGAGTCGAGGGCCATGAAAGGGAAGCAGTGGTTGGGAAGGGAGTGAGACAGCGTTGTAGCCTATCCCCGATGTTATTCAATCTGTATATTGAGCAAGCAGTAAAGGAAACAAAAGGAATTAAACTACATGGAGAAGAAATAAGAACTTTGAGGTTCGCTGATGACATTGTAATTCTGTCAGAGACAGCAAAGGACCTGGAAGAGCAGCTGAACGGATGGTCAGTGTCTTGAAAGGAGGATATAAGATGAACATCAATAAAAGCAAAACGAGGATAATAGAATGTAGTTGTATTAAGTCGGGTGATGCTGAGGGTATTAGATTAGGAAAGAGACGCTTAAAGTAGTAAAGGAGTTTTGCTATTTGTGGAGCAAAATAACTGCTGATGGTCGAAGTAGAGAGGATGTAAAATGTAGACTGGCAATGACAAGGAAAGCGTTTCTGAAGAAGAGAAATTTGTTAACACAGAGTATAGATTTAAGTGTCAGGAAGTCGTTTCTGAAAGTATTTGTATGGAGTGTGGTCATGTACGGAAGTGAATCGTGGACGATAAATAGTTTGGGCAAGAAGAGAAAAGAAGTTTTCGAAATGTGGTGCTACAGAAGAATGCTGAAGATTAGATGGGTAGATCACATAACTAATAAGGAGGTATTGAATAGAATTAGGGACAAGAGAAATTTGTGGCACACCTTGACTAGAAGAAGAGATCGGTTGGTAGGACATGTTCTGAGGCATGAAGGGATCACCAGTTCAGTATTGGAGGGGAGCGTGGAGGGTAAAAATCGTAGAGGGAGACCAAGAGATGAATACACTAAGCAGATTCAGAAGGATGTAGGTTGCAGTAGGTACTGGGAGATGAAGAAGCTTGCACAGAATAAAGTAGCATGGAGAGCTGCATCAAACCAGTCTCTGGACTGTTGCGTGTAGAAGTCCATAACTGCCTGCTGCACATCTTCGTCCGACAGAAATCGTCGACTCTTCAAGGCCTTTTTTAAGTGACCGAGGGCATGATAATCGCATGAGGAGAGAGAGATCAGGACTACATGGTGAATGCTCCTGTGTCTTCCACTTGAGTTTGCGTAACTTCTGCCTTACATATTAGATATGGGGACGTGCGCTACCACGAAGCAACAGCATCCCTTGTCGCGCACCATTCCACAACCGTGGTTTTCGATGGACGTGCTACTCCATACACATTCCTTATCATTCGACTCATTCTACCGATGTTTGTCTGTGGGTAGTGAAGAAAAGAGAATAACAGAACGTTGGTCCATTTTGGACGAATTTGGTAATAACGTCGTCATGGTTCACTTTTTCGTATTGATCGCACACACGAATGCCATACTAATCGCTTGACTACATGTCGGTTCTCATATACCCGATTCGGAGTCATGCTACATTGTATATACACTACAACAACACCCTCAAACGGAAAATACTTGATCGCCGATTTGCATTCTGTCAAGTAACAAGGCCTGTCTTATAAATGCTTTATTTTTAGTTCAACATCTCTTTACGATAAATCAAGGCACGTTTGCTACTGGAGTTGTTTTATTTCATGTTGTTTCTAAGTCATTAAGGTGTGTTTAATGACCAATTTTTGATTTTTAAAACTCTGCGTTTTGCAAATGATTATGTTTTCCCTTTTTATTGCCGGCCGCGGTGGTCTCGCGGTTCTAGGCGCGCAGTCCGGAACCGTGCGACTGCTACGGTCGCAGGTTCGAATCCTGCCTCGGGCATGGATGTATGTGCTGTCCTTAGGTTAGTTAGGTTTAAGTAGTTCTAAGTTCTAGGGGACTGATGACCACAGCAGTTGAGTCCCATAGTGCTCAGAGCCATTTTAAACATTTTATTCCCTTTTTATTTTTTACTCAAACATGTTTCGACATTTTTTTGTCGTCCTGAGTGGGTTTCGATTCATTTCTGTAAAATATTATACAGTTTTCTGGTTGGCCGCTTACTTTATTAAAACCAGTTATGTGCATTTTTTGTTGTGATTTTGAAGTTTTACAGGTTGATGTCTCTTTCGGCTGTTATGCTTCAGAACATGACGTCAGAAAAATAGTAAAAAGTACGTTCATTAGCTCTTAGAGGAGTTGTTTTTGCATACTTTCCGCGAGAGTAACTCTAGACAATGTCGTGCAGTTAAGTTCAACAACATGAACAAGATACTGCTAGGAGGATACTCGTCACCTCATGAGAGCCGTGTGACATCTGTATGCCTAATTATTTGTTTGTGTGGATATAAATAAGACACAGTGTTGAGTAGCATCAACCATGACAAACCCCCGAGTCATGCGTAACAAGAAAGAATTTTTCAATTTAGAAATTTCTTTTTATTAACGTATAATGTTCGTAACTGCGATTATTAGACACTGGACTCCGTATCACTTTAGACTCGAATTCTAAGAGAAGATGCTGCGATCGTAAGACCCGGAGCGTTGTATCGTTTTGAACACATCAAACAATTTAGTGTCTGAAGAAAACAACTCAAAGCAGACTCAGGTAAGAAGTTAAGCTTTTGGACAAAGCCACCTGCGGGACGCTCGTTTAATAATCGTCTCATGTACTTATAATTCACTGATCACACCACTAGAGCCACATGTATTTTGAGAAAACAGTAAAGCGCATTGTATGTGAATGGAACGTTCAAAGGGAAGCCGACTGCTGATGGCTGCCTCCAACGTACATTTCGCGTAGGTACAAGAAACTAAGTCTTGTGCGGCGGCATATACTCGTAGACAGTTGTGTTTCCCTTCCTCTGTTTGCGAGTGGAACGGGAAAGGAGGTGAACGGTAATGGTATAAGGTACCTTCCGCCATGCACCACACCGCGGTTCGCGGAGTACGTATGGAGATGAAGAACAACATGTGTTGGTGCTGTCTGTACTTACACTTCACCATAAGTGTAATTTACCTTGCGGCATGACGTTAATGGTGCTGTAGAAGTAAATTAATGTAAAATAGTCACACAAATATGGGAAGATTTATGTGTACATACTGTAGTAGGTGTGAACTATAGGGCAAAAACTGCTGCTCACTAAAATTTATGAAGAGTTTGATTTATGACGCCATTGGTTCGTCAGCGTAAAGTTTCGTAGCTGTCTGATGACGCACTTCAGCTGCTAAAAACTGTGTCGTAACAGCAATATTTTTAATGAGTAACAACACGACTCACATGCTATTGTACGGGGAAGCACTAGTAGGGTATCGAGAGAATTCTCATCGAAAGTCGTGTTCATTGCTGAGCGTCGTGACCATCCCGGGCAGTTTCCAGCTTCTCTTAGTCTGCTGAAGATGTAAACTAGAGATCATCTTGACCTGATCCATCCACCTATTCGCTGCTCCCAACTGGATTTTTTCCATTTACTCTCACAATACGATGGAAACACTGGAAAACCTTATGGTTGACACGAGAAGAGAGGCGTCTCGAGATACTGAGTTGCTCAGCAAAGGACATATTAGTTCTTCTTTCGGTCCATTTTATGAGCAGCGTCCTGCGCCCGCTCAGATGCATCAATACGGTGCATGTCTCTGGCCTTAAGGTTTCATGTTTCGCAACCTTAAAAGGAGACGGAAAACACGAGTCCTTCAACAACTCGGACGTTTGTGGTGATTTTTTATCGTACTGATCTGCCAGATCTTGGTGAGCGTCTTCCAGCAGCTCGCCCTTTGCCTGAACCGACTTATCTCATCTTCACAACTTTCCGTGTCGCAAATGATTACCCAAAACAAATAGTAGAATGCACGACTTCGAGTTCCTTTAACCGAATCGACCTGTGAGTTGAACCTTTGCTCCACGGTCAGTTATCATGAATTTGAACTTGCTGAGATTGGTTTCTTATTTATATTATAGACTAACGTCTTTTACTTTTATTAGTAGTTTAGCAAGTACATCTTCGCTGCTGTCTAGAAGCACGGTGTCACCAGCAAATCACAAGTTGTTAATAGTTCTTCCACTTTTTCAGATGTCCTTAGTCAAACCATCAAGAACTCTCCCAATGACATGTTCGGTATAAATTTTGTACAGTTGACGGTTAGGGAACAACCCTGTCTGGTACCTTTTCGTACACTGAAGAAATCAGATGTGTTGGAACTTGTCTTCACAGCTGTGAGATGATTATTGTAGCTGCTTCTGATAGTGTCATCAAGTACCATGGGACACCTAACTCTGCAAGCACTTCCCACAACCTTTCTACATTAACACAGGAGCCAACTAACAGACGATAATTATTGTTGAGGGTGGAAGAATTTTAATGAACGCTATGGAAAACCTTATGTGCTGCTTGAGTTTTCGGCCGGCCGAAGTGGCCGTGCGGTTAAAGGCGCTGCAGTCTGGAACCGCAAGACCGCTACGGTCGCAGGTTCGAATCCTGCCTCGGGCATGGATGTATGTGAAGTCCTTAGGTTAGTTAGGTTTAACTAGTTCTAAGTTCTAGGGGACTAATGACCTCAGCAGTTGAGTCCCATAGTGCTCAGAGCCATTTTTTTGCTTGAGTTTTCAAATACATTCATGATAAGTACCATAAAGTGACAATAAAGCTAATCCTTTAAAATATAAAGAGTAGTGAGAAAACCTTGCAAAGGTGTTGCCGGGAAGGTTATGCTAAAAAATAATTGTTAAGAAAAAAATTGTCTGTCGCGCCGTTTCAGATTTGATTAGCATTGAAGTTAGCCAATCACTTCTTTGCGAGCGCAAATTCAAGCTCCTGCATGCGCTAAAATGCATTAATGCACAGACATTGGGGGAGTCTGTGAGTTACCACTTGTTCAAGTCCTCATTAGCAGTTACATTGTGACAGCCAGAGCGAGAGCACCAGCAGCAGCGAGTACTGTTTGTATAAAGCGTTTATTTTGCATTTTGTTTACGACCTTCCACTAAGGAAGGGATTCTATTAGTGTTTATCTGCTCTGCATAGTAACTAACAGTTCTTGATAAAACTTTACGTAGTTTTCGTGTTAGATTTCTTAGTGTTTTCTTGATCGTTTAGAACAGAAAGCGCCCAAAAACCGTCTTTTGTTTGTTCCGCGGCCGTTAGCCACTAGTCACTTGAATCAGCAGTTGTCTTGTGACAGCCAGAGCGAGAGCACCAGCAGCAGCGAGTACTGTTTGTATAAAGCGTTTATTTTGCATTTTGTTTACGACCTTCCACTAAGGAAGGGATTCTATTTGTGTTTATCTGCTCTGCATAGAAACTAACAGTTCTTGATCGTTAGGAGAGAAACTTATTTTGTACTTATTTGCTGCGCTTAGCTTTTAAATAGTTTTTCTGGGAAAACCTAGCGTAGTTTTCGCGTCTCGTATTTCAGTGAGTGTTTCTTGATTATCAGAGTAGCTCATCAGAAGATTATCTTGGGAATTTGTCACCGTATAGAGTAGGGTAAACATAGTCATGTGTAGGGACTGTGGTTGTTGTGAGCGGACGCAAGGAGAATTGGCCACTCTTCGGGGGCAGGTAGAGGCTTTGTCTGTTAGGCTCATCGAGCTCGAGGCGCAGGCGTCAGCTCGTAGTGGCGTTGGGGCAACTGTGGTGAGACCTATGCCTACTTCGGTGGCCTTGGAATCACATGGAACCCCTGATGTCGCTGCGTCTTCCGGCAGTGAGCATCTTACCGGTCAGCCATCACTCCAGGGTGAATGGCGGACAGTGGTGGGCTCGCGCGTGCCTGGCCGAAAGGCGAAGGTGGGATCTGGCCGCGTGGCAGCTGCCTTACCCCTTTCCAACAGGTACGGGGTGCTTCCTAGTGGTGATGACATCGTTTCCGAGCCACCACAGGATGCCTCGCCTGTTGGGCCAGTGGCCGATTCTCCGGCAAGGTCCCGACAGTCACAGAGGGCGGGCCTATTAGTTATAGGGAGCTCCAACGTTAGGCGGGTTATGGAGCCCCTCAGGAAAATAGCGGGTAGGTCGGGGAAGAATGCCAGTGTGCACTCGGTGTGCTTGCCGGGGGGTCTCGTCCGTAATGTGGAGGAGGCCCTTCCGGCAGCTATTGAACGCACTGGGTGTGACCGGCTGCAGATAGTAGCACATGTCGGAACGAATGACGCCTGCCGCTTGGGTTCTGAGGCCATCCTTGGTTCCTTCCGGCGGCTGGCTGATTTGGTGAAGACAACCAGCATCGCACGCGGAGTGCAAGCTGAGCTTAATATCTGCAGCATAGTGCCCAGAGTCGATCGCGGTCCTCTGGTTTGGAGCCGTGTGGAGGGTCTAAACCAGAGGCTCAGACGACTCTGCGACTATAATGGTTGCAAATTCATCGACCTCCGTTATTGGGTGGAGAACTGTAGGGCCCCCCTAGACAGGTCAGGCGTGCACTACACACCGGAAGCAGCTACTAGGGTAGGCTTACCAGAGAGAACATCAGCATCGTTGATAAAGAACGTCCGTCCTCAGAGACCAAAAACAGGAAAAGTTAACGTAATATTGGTAAACTGCAGGAGTATCCAGGGCAAGGTTCCTGAATTAGTATCGCTTATTGAAGGAAATAGTGCGCATATAGTATTAGGAACGGAAAGTTGGTTAAAACCGGAAGTGAACAGTAACGAAATCCTAGACACAGAATGGAATATATACCGCAAGGATAGGATAAACGCCAATGGTGGAGGAGTATTTATAGCAGTAAAGAACTCAATAATATCCAGTGAAGTTATTAGCGAATGCGAATGTGAAATAATCTGGGTTAAGTTAAGTATCAAAGGTGGGTCAGATATGATAGTCGGATGCTTCTATAGACCACCTGCATCAGCAACCGTAGTAGTTGAGCGCCTCAGAGAGAACCTGCAGAACGTCGTGAAGAAGTTTCGTGATCATACTATTGTAATAGGGGGAGACTTCAATCTACCAGGTATAGAATGGGATAGTCACACAATCAGAACTGGAGCCAGGGACAGAGACTCTTGTGACATTATCCTGACTGCCTTGTCCGAGAATTACTTCGAGCAGATAGTTAGAGAACCAACTCGTGAAGCTAACGTTTTAGACCTCATAGCAACAAATAGACCGGAACTTTTCGACTCCGTGAATGTAGAAGAGGGTATCAGTGATCATAAGTCAGTGGTTGCATCAATGACTACAAGTGTAATAAGAAATGCCAAGAAAGGAAGGAAAATATATTTGCTTAACAAGAGTGATAGGGCACAAATCGCAGAATATCTGAGTGACCACCATCAAACGTTCATTTCTGAGGAAGAGGATGTGGAACAAAAATGGAAAAAATTCAGAAACATCGTCCAGTACGCCTTAGATAAGTTCGTACCGACTAAGGTCCAAAGCGAGGGGAAAGATCCACCGTGGTATAACAATCATGTACGAAAGGTACTACGGAAACAAAGAAAGCTTCATCATAGGTTTAAGAGTAGTCGAATCATAGCTGATAAGGAAAAGCTGAACGAAGCGAAAAAGAGCGTAAAGAGAGCAATGAGAGAAGCATTCAACGAATTCGAACATAAAACATTGGCAAACAATCTAAACAAGAACCCTAAAAAGTTTTGGTCATATGTAAAATCGGTAAGCGGATCTAAATCCCCTATTCAGTCACTCGTTGACCACGATGGCACCGAAACAGAGGACGACCGAAGAAAGGCAGAAATACTGAATTCAGTGTTCCGAAACTGTTTCACTGCGGAAAATCGTAACACGGTCCCTGACTTCAGCCGTCGCACGGACGCCAAAATGGAAAATATTGAAATAAACGATATCGGAATTGAAAAACAACTGCTATCACTTAGTAGCGGAAAAGCATCCGGACCAGACGAGATACCCGTAAGATTCTACAGTGATTATGCTAAAGAACTTGCCCCCTTTCTATCAGCAATTTATCGTAGATCTCTGGAAGAACGTAAAGTACCTAGCGACTGGAAGAAAGCGCAGGTCATTCCCATTTTCAAGAAGGGTCATAAATCAGATGCGAATAATTATAGGCCTATTTCGCTTACGTCAATCTGTTGTAGAATAATGGAACATGTTTTATGTTCTCGTATTATGACGTTCTTAGATAATACAAATCTCCTTCATCATAACCAACATGGATTCCGCAAACAGAGATCATGTGAAACCCAGCTCGCCCTATTTGTCCAAGAAATTCACAGTGCCGTAGACACTGGCGAGCAGATTGATGCCGTATTCCTGGACTTCAGGAAGGCATTTGATACGGTTCCGCACTTACGTTTAGTGAAAAAAATACGAGCTTACGGAATATCGGACCAGGTTTGTGATTGGATTCAGGATTTCCTAGAAGAAAGAACACAACATGTCATTCTTAACGGTTCAAAATCTGCAGATGTAGAGGTAATTTCGGGAGTACCGCAAGGAAGCGTGATAGGACCTTTATTGTTTACAATATACATAAATGACTTAGTTGACAACATCGGTAGCTCCGTGAGGCTATTTGCAGATGACACGGTTGTCTACAAGAAAGTAGCAACATCAGAAGACTCGTACGTACTCCAGGAAGACCTGCAGAGGATTAATGAATGGTGCGACAGCTGGCAGCTTTCCCTAAACGTAGATAAATGTAATATAATGCGCATACATAGGGGCAGAAATCCATTCCAGTACGATTATGCCATAGGTGGTAAATCATTGGAAGCGGTAACGACCGTAAAATACTTAGGAGTTACTATCCGGAGCGATCTGAAGTGGAATGATCACATAAAACAAATAGTGGGAAAAGCAGGCGCCAGGTTGAGATTCATAGGAAGAATTCTAAGAAAATGTGACTCATCGACGAAAGAAGTAGCTTACAAAACGCTTGTTCGTCCGATTCTTGAGTATTGCTCATCAGTATGGGACCCTTACCAGGTTGGATTAATAGAAGAGATAGACATGATCCAGCGAAAAGCAGCGCGATTCGTCATGGGGACATTTAGTCAGCGCGAGAGCGTTACGGAGATGCTGAACAAGCTCCAGTGGCGGACACTTCAAGAAAGGCGTTACGCAATACGGAGAGGTTTATTATCGAAATTACGAGAGAGCACATTCCGGGAAGAGATGGGCAACATATTACTACCGCCCACATATATCTCGCGTAATGATCACAACGAAAAGATCCGAGAAATTAGAGCAAATACGGAGACTTACAAGCAGTCGTTCTTCCCACGCACAATTCGTGAATGGAACAGGGAAGGGGGGATCAGATAGTGGTACAATAAGTACCCTCCGCCACACACCGTAAGGTGGCTCGCGGAGTATAGATGTAGATGTAGAAGTGCGAAAAAGCTACCTTTATATGGTTTGAGGAACACCCTCCAAGCTTTTCAGACAGCTTGTGACCGTCTTGGATATTAATTAACCTCTACAGCTGTATTTAGTCCTTTATTTTTTAGATCACTGCCGGTTTTCTTCAGGTTAACAGTTTTATACAATAAATCCAGAAGGAATAACAATCCTGAACATCCACTGATATGATTATTTTCTGAAATTATTTGAAGATTTAAAAAGAAATTTGAAACGATTAGAAACTTTTACATGATAATATTAATATATTTATACACACGTGACTAGAACCTTAGAGCTGAGAAGCTCGGAACTTTCTATCCAATATTCGTTGTCCCTCAGAACAAAACACCGCTAAAAGGCAGTATGTAATGGAATGAAATAGCCGGATTCCAAGCCGGTATGTTGGTTGGGCCCTAAATTAATTATATCATAGTGATCCATCGATAAGGTGAAAATTAATGAAAAAAACCTGATTTGCAGTGCCCGCTTTCTTATCTTCAATATGACACAGCAAACTTGAGCGTCCTCCGTTAGCGATTGCGCAAAGACCATAGAAGCGATAAGTGCGGTTTTCGGGTTCTGCTTTTCCGTCAACACCTATTTACTTTGCGCATTTGGGCCGGGTACAACATCCTCCTTGTTGCAGCCACTCCTTGGTTTTTCATGCAAGCGGAAAAAAAAGTGGTTCAAATGGCTCTGAGCACTATGGGACTTAACATCTGAGGTCATCAGTCGCCTAGAACTTAGAACTACTTAAACCTAACTAACCTAAGGATCACACACACATCTATGCACGAGGCAAGATTCGAACCCGCGACCGCAGCGGTTGCGCAGTTCCGTACTGAAGCGCCTAGAACCGCTCGGCCACTCCGGCAGGCTGCAAGTGGCAGATGGGGTCTTAAAGTTTTTCATTAATTTTCACCGTGTCAGTGGATCACTATGGTATAATGTCTTTAGGACCCATCCACCATACTGGATTGGAATCTGGTTGTTTTATTCCATGACACACCGTTTTTGAGCGGTGTTTTGTTCTGACGGTCAATTTATGTCGTGTGCAAAGTTCCGAGCTTTTTAGCTCTGATGTTTTAGTTATGAGATTACAAATGTTTCAATAATCTCATGTAAAATTTTCTAATAGCTTTTTTAATATTATTAAAACCTGAAATTAATTTCAGAAAATTATCAGTGGACGTCTCAGGGTTGTTATTCTTTCTGGATTTATTGTTATACAGGTGTGATCTATAAATAATGGACTAAATACAGCTGAAACCGTTTATTAATACCCAAGATGGTTACTCATAGCTGTGTTTGCCTTGCGTACAAGGCTGCCTGTTTCTGACCACTCTGTGGAACCTGCCAGTGCAGACGGGCATAAGCAGTAGGGCTTTCGTTAGTTCTAGAGCTACTCTGTTTAATCTATCATGTAAGTTTGCTACCTGCTTGTACTTTTACTGGAGTAAAAGCGGTACGTCGGTATCGCTGTTGCATCTCGAAGGAGCTTTGTTCAGTCACACACGAGCGGAGAGTTTTCTTGTCCCTTCGAGACGACTCCTTTGTACCCTGCGCAAGCTTTCTCAGCGAATACGAGAGTCGCAGCTCTCGCGAGATTAAAGGGTTGCGGCTCATGTTCCGAACCAGGCCGCGGTAGGGGTGGAGCTCCGTTGCCACGTCGCTAACTAAGGATGGATTGCGAATCTTCATCTTCCCTTATGCTCGCTGTGTTTGGATCGCCGCATTAAAGCATAAGTTTGGTAGCTACTAATAAAATATTTGATACAGGACACGTGATTGTTAATTACTTCTAGCAGTCTCTTAAGAATTGTTCCTCATAAATTCTATTCCTCGTAAAAAACCATACTTTTACACTTTCCTTTCGTGATTTGGCTGAAAGTGGTGCAGTTGCAGACTACCTTTGGTAAGTTAGATCATACTGTGCGTGCTTATTTGAGGTACATAATGAGGAAAACTAACGAACTCTGAAAAGGGTGCATTGTTTGGAGCACACCGATGTGGCTTTTCTTTTCATTTAGACTTTCGTATCGCCTTCCTTACGCAACAAAATTTACCTTACATTAGAAACTCTTAAATGTCACTGAGTACTATTCCCACAGTTGGAAGTGATAAACCAGTCTTCTGGCCCAGTCACGTTAAGGAAAGAAGGGCTGGCAATAGCTTCCGTGCGAATAGCTATTCCGATAGCGTCGTAAACAATGTGCGTATTCAAGCATTTAACCACTAAACCCTTTTATTGTTTCCGCAGTGTGTTGCATGCAAGAAAAAAATTGTGTGCATAACCAGTACTGGTATTCGGAAACTTACTTTTCGCCGTAGTATGTGGAAGAATTACTTAGGTGAAGAACTTTTTAGACGAGATCGCTATAAAAAGAAAAATCGCCCTTATGGCGCCCTTGTAAGTATGACGTAATGGGGACGATATTTTGGCTAATTGTGATGTACATAATAATTTTAATTATGGCGTACCAAAGTATCCCTCATTTCATGTCTTATGTACTGGAAATTCAATGGAAAAATTTTGTGTGTAGCTGGCAGAAGATTTGTGTAGTAAGGTTTATGAAGATCTGAAGACGGTAACTTAGTTTTACCAAAACCGGATATCTACAACGAAGTTCTTTATAGCTATTTCTTCTCCTATGTAATCACTACAGATCGTCCATTAGAGCGCAGCATGAGTGAACTATGTGGAAGAGCTTCTGTGAAATCTGATGTAGCGAAAGTTGTGAAGGCGACGACAGGGTTTGTCAGTCGGTGAGAGCATTGTCTACACGAGGTAGGCTTGTGGTTCTTGAGTCTAGTCAAGCACACAGCTTTAAACTGCCGGAAAATCCTGAAACGGTACAGTAGTTTCCGCTCCATAAGCAGCAGGTTTCGCTGCTCGCTCACACCGGGAAATACAAACGGAGGCGGTTCCGCCGCCAATTTTATTGCACGACGCGTCCGGCTGCAGGTGCAAGAGAACCCATGTGGACGGGTGGAAAGAAATGAGTCGGGCTTCATAATACATATGTATATGTCTCGTGTATTATGCGTTTCTTGTACGTGAATGTGAACCTGCACATGAACTTTCCTAATCCTCCTCACACCTTTCCATAAAGTGTGGCCAAATCTTAGTTGGGAAGTAGTTCTGTAGTACAGTAGTGCCAACCTTACTACTGGGTAGGGGATCAGAGAGACAGCACAGGCAGGTAAAAGTCAAAGGCGTTCCAGTGTCACAAGATTTGGGGTGGAGAGGTTGGTCACGGCCAAGTGGTTCTATCATCCCCTCCACCGGGGCCCAGGAAGACCTCTGGGTGCCCGCGATATTCGGGGAGTGTTACAGAACACGGGTAAGTGAGCAGACATGCCCTCAGTGCGACTGTCTCGATGTTCACGCGTGGAAGAGAGGTATTTGAATATTTGCACTAATTCTTTTATTTCCAGCTTCGGATTGTGTAAGGAAATGAACTCGTTTAATTTCGGAAATTTGACCCCCTGTGTTAATGTATCTGGTCCCCAGTTTGCCCGTTATCCTCCTCACGTAGTGGATGTACCATGTAAAATATTGGGAGACTTTAGTGGTATACATTTGACCAATGCAATTCGGTCTTGCCCGTAGAAATGTGCTTGCAGACTAGTATATAATATACCCGAGCTATAAGTTGTAAAATTGTAATATCTGTAAACTGGAACAATTGCTGCTATCGCTGTAAAGTCGAGTGATAATGTTTAAAATAAATATTTAATCAATTGTCATCAATCTTTAACATACCCTAAAAATCACAAAGGAGTCAAGTTAAAGGAATTCATTTAAAATAAAAGATATAGACTGCAGGGACCCACACATCAGCGTGTGAGCCCTCCAGCCCCTTGCCTAGTACCGTACAGAAAGGGCACGCTCTCTAGGTGGCGCTCTCAAGTTCCCCTCCCCAGTTATCCGTTGCGCAATTTTCATTCATTCATTCAGGGCTTGACGACATCAACTTTCGTCTGTCGTCCCTAGGCAAGGAGGTTTGACGGTAATCTTTCAATCCTACTTATTGTTTATATTAGAACTTTTTACTGCTGTGATCCCTCCGTTAAGGTGACTAGGAAATTCTCCGTTCATGTTTTCATTTCATGTTTGTAACATATTAAGTATGACCTTTCTGTTAAACAAAATATTTAAATTGATATAAACCAAGGCGACCGAACAGTTAAGTATTCTGTACACATAATTGATATTTCAAGCTCTGCAACCTATCATTTGGAGCCTAAGTCTCCTTCTCTACGTCAATCTGTCACGAAAACAAATATGATCATGACTAATAATTTTCTAACAATTATAAATGTCCTAATTTTTAATTTAGAAACAGTATTACCACTATTATGGGTTTTTCCAGAGAACTTTAAACTTCCATCATCCACTATCCACCATAAAATCTCTTTTTGTAAGAACTGGCCAGCAATTCGCGATCTCCCTACGAGGATAAAATTAGTGATACAGGAAAGAAGGGTACACCACGTCTGCCGATGATTCACGAGGACTTTTACATGACTTACGAATCCACAGAGCATTATACGTACTCGTGCAGGAACTGCCGAGTGTCCTAACCGCGACATTGGGCAGTTAACTGTTTACACGACTTATTGTGGCAATGTTTTGGATTCTATAAGATATCGGCGAAAATATGACTACTGGTATCAGAATTCCGTTTTTCGATAGTCAGACTCCCCCCCCTCCTCACCCCCTCTCTTCCTGCAGTAGTTTTACCCAGGTAGGTATCTGTTGTATTGTCTAGTGTTGCTTTCCCATTTACTTAATTTTTACTCACCTAGGCCGACCGCTATTTTCTAAAATGTTATATGGAACTTCTTTTTTGTTTTCTCATATGTACTACTGCGTGTTAAAATTATTATTAGCTTCGGTCTCTCGTTTATTTTCAGTATCACACCTGAAGATGGGCATGTAAGATCCCGAAACTGGTCGAGATTTAAGCACTAGAAAATAAAAAGAATCTTACTGCTGAAGAGGTATTTGTAACCTATGCTACTTTAAAACAAATACAATACTATTTTTAATACGAAAATATGAAAAGGGAATCTCTTATTCGTAATTAATAAGTTAGATTCGTAAAATATAGGTACGAAATTTCTTTTATGTTAAAATTTTCCACAAACAGCAAGTTTTATCGCAAAATAGGTATGCAATGTCAGAAGCCGATCAAAAAACCTTTCTAACGTTGTCTCATTCATCCCTGTTAGATTATTATGTGTTGAGAGAAAGGGACGTTAACTTGAGAAATAATATGATGTAGGAAACGGGAGAAATACATAGTTATGTTGGTCTTCTGTACCCTTTCGAAAACGGATTCCCTATGATGACGAACAGTCTCGCTTGCAGGATTGTAAAAAAAATGTTTATTTACCAATGGCGTATTTGCCTGAGTCAGGCATCTTCAGACTGGCGCACACGAAAATTACACATTTTGTTGGAAGTGGCATGACCCCATTTTGCTAAACTGCCTTACTAGCAAGAAGTTGTAGCACAATTTACCGATAGTAGATGGTGTTGGGCACGTTGGATACCGAGCGTACAAAACGTCCCGGCAAATGTATACTCGGTGACTCATGTGCCTAACACTCTCTAATACAAATACGTTGTGTTACAGTTTCTTTCTAATAACTCCAGTTTTGCAAAATGGCGCCAAGCCATTTCCAAAAAATATTAATTTTTCCTGTAGGCCAATCTGAAGATGCCTGAATCAGGCGAAACGCTTCATTTGTAAATAAATAATAATTACAACGCTGCAACCAAGACTGTTTGTTTCTTCATCGTATATTGCTTGTTGCTGTACCATCCCCGCTCTGAGTAGTAAAAAATATGGTAAAATGTAATTTTAAACATTTTAACTACCTCCTTATACTTCTAATTCGCCTTAGATCTCGTGTAGTCCAGGATTTGACTATAATCACAGAGCCATTACATAGTGTTCTTTCTTAACTTAGCCTAACTCTCTAACTGTCTATTTCTACACCCTACTTGACCGGTATTAAGACAGAGTGATACACGCTTAAGTACAAGAAGCAGCATAAAAGAAAGTGACCTGCGGCTGATTAAATTAGTCAGGACTGAATCTTTCAGCAGCGTTGCACTATCTGGAAACTTCCCGACAGGTCAAAGCTGAGTGCCGGGTCGGCACTATGGCCCGGAACTTCGTCTTTCGCAGGCACAGCTCTTGTCGACTGAAGTGTCCGGGCGATGGTCTAGTTTAGATTCTTGGCACCTTACACAGTTTTAATGTGTTGTGAACTTGCAATACAGCGCAACTTTGTTACAGGAAGTTTGCACATACAGATCGTGCTTCAACAGCTCGCAAACAGACGCTGAACTACAACTTGCTGTTTCATTTCAGGTTTTCGTTGATCCGCAGGTTCCATGTTAAACAGTCAGAAGTATCGCTGTGACACATGGCACGCTATAAAAAGAGCTTTAATACCAACCACGCGCAACGAGGTTTCTCTGTGCTTTGGACAATGTACAAGTTGTTCCCAAAATTGTGAACTAGCACTTAAGTTTACATATACTTTTAGAATATTTATGGCCTTAAATACATCTCAAAATATAATAAATGATGTAAAGGGTATTGTAATATG
This sequence comes from Schistocerca nitens, assembly GCF_023898315.1. NCBI lineage: Eukaryota > Metazoa > Arthropoda > Insecta > Orthoptera > Acrididae > Schistocerca > Schistocerca nitens. The sequence goes on along the minus strand of NC_064619.1, from coordinate 318,471,614 downwards.
ATTAGAAACTGGCAGGGAAAACAAGCGGGGTGGAGGAAGGGAGGGGCGAGGGGGAGAGGGTGGGGAGCGGCAAATGAAATTAATTTAATAGTAGTGTCTTATTGAACATTAACACGACAGTAAACTTTAAGTCCCTAGTTCCATTACTTCTAGATGTAGCTGAAAACAGCTAAACCGATACTACTACTATTCTATGATCAATGAATCTGCCAACATTGCTGACTACAGGACGTTTGTCTCCTCCGGCGAAACGTCTCAGAGAACACTACAAACGCACCAGACTTACCTTACGATATGCAGGGAACACGTGGTTCAATGTCTCACGGGAGATACGAAATTCTATTGATCATTTTATGAAAATTTACCATGCGGATGACGTAACTCGTGGGAAGTTTGCAACTCGGAAATAAGGGCGAAAGCAAAATTGTGTAAGATGTGTTGGTAACTTAAAACTGATTGTGTAAGGTTCTCAGTTCAGTAGTTTAGAGTCTCGGTGCGTTACACAGTTTTAATGTGTTGTACAGTTGCAGTATAGCGAACACCTGCTCCAGGCAGTTTGTAGCTGTAGATGGTGCTTGGACAGCTCACAAACAGACGCTGAATTGCAACTCGCTGTTCAGTTCGATTCAGTAAGAACACGGCTTCTCACAGAAGATGGGTTAAGGACAGACAGACGTACATTTGTAGCATCTGTGACTTATGGAAAGGTCTTGATAATGTTGACTAGATTATTTTCATTGGAATCCTGAAGGCATCAGGGGTAAAATACAGGGAGCGAAATGCTATTTGCACGGAAACCAGACGGCATTTGTGAGAGTCCGGATGTATGAAAGGGAAGCATGTTTGGGAAGGGAGTGAGCCAGGGTTGTAGCCTATCCCCAATGTTATACAATCTGTACATTGAACAGTCAGTAAAAGAAACCAAAGAAAAATTTGGAGTACGAATTAAAGTTCAGGGAGAAGAAATAAAAACTTTAAGGTTTGTCGATGGTACAGTAACTCTGTCGGAGATAACAAAGGACTTGGAAGAGCAGTTGAACTGAATGGACAGTGTCTTGAAAAGTAAATGTAAGATAATCGCAACAAAAGCAAAACAAGGATAATGGAATGTAGTCGATCATTAGTTTCTAAGGCAATTAGATTAGGAAACAAGACACTTAAAGTAGTAGGTAAAAATAAAAAAAATGTCGTATGACGAGGGCCTCCCGTTGGGTAGACCGTTCGCCTGGTGCAAGTCTTTCGGTTTGACGCCACTTCGGCGCCTTGCGCATCGAAAAGCAGTAGGTGAGTTTTGCTGTTTGGGCAGCAAAACAACTAATGATGGCCGAACTAGAGAGGATATACAATGTACACTGGCATTGGCAAGAAAAGCATATCTGAAGAACAAAAATCTAACATCGGATATAGATTTAAGTACTAAAAAATATTTTCTGGAGGTAGTTGTACGGGGTATAGTCATATTTGGAAGTGAAATGTGGGCGATAAACAGTTTAGACAAGAAAAGAATACAAGCTTTTGACATGTGGTGCAACAGAATAAGGCTGAAGGATAGATGGCTAGATCAGGTAATTAATGGGGTGAAAAAGAAGGGATCTGTTGACAGGACGCATTCTGCGACATCATGACATCACCAATTTAGTACTGGAGGCAAGTACGGGGGCTAAAAATCGTAGAGGGAGACCAATAGATGAACACAGTAAGCGGATAGAAAAAATATGTATTTTCTTTGTATGTCCATTCTTTTGGCACGTATTTTATTTTGTTGCAACCAGTTTCAACGCTTCAAGGCGTCATATTCAGGCTGTTGTTGATGCGGTACTGGTTCATATGATAGGGATCATATAAACCCGTGCCGCATCAACAACAGCTTGAAGATGGCGCATTGAAGCGTTGAAACTGGTTGCAACGAAATAAAACAAAACCATAAGGACGTCTGTAGGTGTTTTATTTTGTCACAATGAAAAAGATGTAGATTGCAGTAGTTATTCGGAGACGAAGATGCTCGCAAAGGATGGAGCAGAATGAGAGCTGCATCATATCCGTCTTCGGACTGAGGACAACAACAACAACTACTACTACTTTCTCATATTCACATGCAGTAACAGATTGTTTCTGACAAAAAAATTAAATGATCTCATTCTTCAGCTGCTGCATCTGCTAATTTCTATTTGCTTTCGAGAACATCAGTACTCTGGACACTAAAACAGAATGCTGAGCAAGAATAAGTCACTTTTTTTCACGGCAGACCTCACCTGGCATTCTTGAGCAAATAGTGCATAGTCAGGGTTTTCAGGTGTCGTCATAGCTAGCTTTCTTCCAAGTGGAGCATTAATTTATTTTTGTTGATTTTCCAAGTGAAACATTTCACTGCATACCATGCAGCTTTTCTATCGTACTTCGGTACTAGTTTTACTAATTTTTCATTGAGCACACAATTAGTTTCTTTTGGCATTTAATTATCTTCGTTTTCTTTCAAGCATTTCATGAAGCTTAAAGTTTGATTTCATGACAAACGCGCAACACAGGGCCAACCAACAGTCAGTTTTGCCCAGCAATTTCATACGATACCTAAAGTACACGTTACACGAGGAGAATGTTTTCGAAATCAATTTATTCAGTGTTCTCTAATACTAATAATATTTTATAGAAATCTTATATATGTCCACCTTTTTCGCCTAGGACAGTCCTTTGGTTTTTATGTGACTGCGTTGTTAGATTGCAACACAGGTTCTCGAAATCAAATCAGTGCTACTCCTTCACTTAGTAACATTTGTATTTTCTCTTTCATCTACTGTTATTTTCATTTTTGCATTTTATTTTGTGTGAAATAATTATTTTCTCCTTTTGCAAAAATATTGAGTGCGTAGATCTTCGTTTCGTAGGCAGACAATAGCTCAAACTGTGTGAATTATTTCAGTGTTACCTAGATTTTGCGTAGATATTTCTGTTGCGTAAAAGAATTTACTACTTTCGGTTATTTTGATTGGTAATTCAGTTTTCACATTGCAGCATTATGGCTAGCAATAAAGTGTTTAGTCGTGCTACTAAATCGCAAAAGACGTCAGTAAGCTATGACTCAGTAATTAGTGAAACAGAACAAGCACAACACTCGATACACATAAATAATTTATTTGAGATTTCAGAGAATGCAAATAACTTTCTAACAGAGAAGAGTTTTTTATTAGCAAACGCAACGTAATAGATATCCAACAGTGAACAAGAAATTTCAGAAGACAAATCGGCAGGCGAAAAGTCACCTCAGCTAAGCGAAATTTCGCAGCAACTATTTATTGAGACAGTCGACTCTGGTTTTGCTTCCATTTCCTTCAGTCAAACAGTACATGTGCCGTCACATATTACTGACAATATATACTCACGCGTTGGAAATCCAGTAAATACGAATGCGGAAATTAATCATTCAACTTCGTTAGAGTTGCTACAAAACACGAATAAAACATAGAAAGACACAAGTAATAAACTTCAACAAGACACAGACCAGCTACAGAAAACAGACAAAACACTTGAAAAAAAACACAAAATCTCAATAAGAAATTAGTAAACATATCAAGAAACTTGAGAAAAAACACTTAAACCATGCTGCAGAAATCTGACAAGAGATTGGAGATGAACTGCAACCTATTATCACGAGGCTAGAGGTGAGGCTATGCAGCCGTGAAACCGAAGAAAATAATTGAAAACTTCACAACAGAACGACAAAGAAGAGCTTCTAGCAAAAATAAATACCACTGTACCGAGCGCAGCTCATATATTGTCATGAACACTTACTATCAACGTTGAAACAACTAGTGAACAGGTAAACACATTAAAGACTGAATTATAAGCCCAAATAATTGATAACAGTGAATCAAACATCTTGCTATCCCAACCCGTGAACAACACGAACAACAGCTATCGCTTCGAGTAATATAAGCAGAAATTCATGTACAGACACAGACACAGACCAGCTACAGAAAACAGACAAAACACTTGAAAAAAAAACACAAAATCTCAATAAGAAATTAGTAAACATATCAAGAAACTTGAGAAAAAACATTTAAACCATGCTGCAGAAATCTGACAAGAGATTGGAGATGAACTGCAACCTATTATCACGAGGCTAGAGGTGAGGCTATGCAGCCGTGAAACCGAAGAAAATAATTGAAAACTTCACAACAGAACGACAAAGAAGAGCTTCTAGCAAAAATAAATACCACTGTACCGAGCGCAGCTCATATATTGTCATGAACACTTACTATCAACGTTGAAACAACTAGTGAACAGGTAAACACATTAAAGACTGAATCCTGATGAACAAAAATAACTTTGTAAATTAACAAAGACCGCAAAATTAGCCAATAAGAATGTAAATAGTGAAACAGATCCACGCCATAACAGAGTAGAGCAACTGTTATCAGAAAATATTTTGAAATCCTGTACCATTATAAGCCCAAATAATTGATAACAGTGAATCAAACATCTTGCTATCCCAACCCGTGAACAACACGAACAACAGCTATCGCTTCGAGTAATATAAGCAGAAATTCATTTAACATTTTACTAGATTGTTCTTCGTGTACAAAGGTACGTAATGCTTTCAAATGTTCAAATGTATGCGAATTCCTACGGGACCAGACTGCTGAGGTCATCGATCCCTAGAGTTACACACTACTTAAACTAACTTAAAGTAACTTACGCTCAGAACAACACACACCCCCATGCCCGAGGGAGGACTCGAACCTTCTGCGGGAGGGGCCACGCAGTCCATGGCATGGCGCCTCAAACCGCGGGCTCGTAAAGCTTGGAAACAGCATACAGGCGCATGTAAGAATAATGGAATGACAGCTTACACGCAATGAATGAGAATGCAAGTGCGATGATTTTGGTTATTTTTGTTTACATTTTGGCATTTTCGGTATTTGTGTGTATCCACGGCAGTTATGTGATATTTTGCGAGAACAGAATTTCTGTTGCAGTCCTAACAGTGAACAGTCTTGTCGGCATGCCAAAGAAGTTTTGCGAGCACAGAAAGTTTGCAGTTATGATTAAACTTTTCATACAGTCAACATTGGAGTTTATTTTGTTGTAGAAAAACGAAGTTGCACACAAGAAAGTGAACGGTTCGCGCTTTATTATACTGAGTAGTTTGGCAAAATAATTACCACGACAAGGATACATCGCTTGACGAACGGTGCTTCCCCGAGCGGGATGTTATTTATTTTTCAGTTTCTTCGTACACTCGTCTTTTCCCACTACCCCTTTTTGGTCGATAAGTACAAGGCATTTTCTTCTAGTATCCTAAAGTAAAAATGTAAAAGAATTATCTTCAAGAAAGGCAAGTCTGCAGTTTTGATTAGAGATGACCCCAGTTATAGATATGACATGGCTGTTTTCCCTTCTCTCTTGAGGAAACATAACAAAATTGACTATGTTACTGTAAGTACTCTACCGAAAGGTGTGCCACTAAAACCGGAAAAATTAAGATATCGATAAACTGCTCTCGAAACGGTTTGTCAAAGCGTGGCAAAGTAATGAGGACTTCATCTTGTATTCCAGGCTGATGAAAAAGGAACATGCAGTGAATGAATATTTCGCTGAACAGCTAAACGAAGGGGAAAATGAATGTGGTTACGAAAATTACACTGACTTAAAAATATGAATGATTCATTGTTAAAAATCATCGCTTAGATTATTTTCTGCATATACATTATTACACTTTTAAAAAATATGTAGAAAAGTAATGTGTACTGTGCAACATTTACTTGTCATTTTTGAAAAATTTTGTTACATTATTATTGATATTGAGTTTAATTATTGGCGTTTCATATTTTTATATACTGTGACGGAAATGTTTTGCGATTTCAGATAACATAAATAATAAAAGAATGTCAATAATAATTCCAATTAATGACGATGATTATTAATAAGTTTTAGCTACGTTTGCGAAACCCGCCATTATTCATGACGACAGTTCCAAAACTCCCGTTATTCAATGCTGAGTTCCAAAACAGGCCTTATCCACTCTTGATTTGCAAAGATGTTCCTCGCATGTCACGAATTATATGCAGCTCTCAGATATCTCAATATCTGTAAGTACGTCGGTATAATAAACATGAATAAATTCATTTCTTTTGCTGAAGGCGAGCAAGAAACATTGCTTTTGTTTCCTGAAAAATTTGCAAAAATGGATGAGGCGAATTTTGGATCCATTCGCCTCCCTATTTTTGTCCATATGGAAAAATCAGTTTCGCAAATAATAGTGATATTGATGAATTACAAACATATAAAGCAGTTTTTACCAGTTCAAGAAATAATTACAGGCTCTGAAAGATTGTGTTGTCTGAAGGAATCATCAATGTGAGAAGTAATATGTATTTTCATGAAAATTTTGTTTTCATAATCAGTTGGGCAGTAATGACATTTTGTTTGCTCTCTAGAGTTATTTATGAAGTGTGAGTATGTAGCGTTTCTCGTGTAAGGATTGATTAATGACACTAAGCAGGAAGTATTTACAATCGATTATTTACAAGATATGAGGACATTATGAGATATGAGGTTATTACAATGATGATGATACAGTAGACATATCTATGTTACAGGTATTAGTGATTATTGGTGATGATGGTTATGAGGATAGTGGTGATAATATGAAAGCAAGATGCAATTGTTAGGAATTTTGATGTGAGGAATGCATTGGTACTGATTAGAACATATGTTAGGAGCCCTGCTTTTGTTGAAATTGACTTTTTTGCATGGATACATATCATTAGTTTGTTTTGTAGTAAAAGAAAAGTGATGAGCAGTTATATGGTTAGTAGCACTACATAAATCTGAAATAGTAAAAGAAGTACCAATATGTTAAAAGTCAACACAGTCTTTGTTTGTGAAGTATTTTGGGTCATCAGGTACAATTGGTACAGCACACATTTCTGACATATTATATCCTTTATGTTGTTGTGACCAGTTTTTTGATTTGTAGTACATGGCATACAAGAGCATTATCCTGTTGACAAATGTAACTCACACCTTTTTGTCTTCATGGTTAGATTATGAGAGATATGCTGATGTACATATACATTAAAACGAATTTGGATACCATGCATATATTCCAGTTCTTTTATGGGACATAATATTGCAAACAGTATGCACCATTTGTTTTATGATGACACTAATCAGAGATGGACAACATGAGATGCATTTTGTGGTAAAATTAATATTCTTATGAACAGTTCGGTTATGATCCATAATGTTTTATTTCTTTTTGCATTTTATTAATTAATTTTATTGCCATAACTTAAGTTAAGATTGTGGAATGTATATAATTCTTTTTGCATAATACGACTATTGCTTAACATAGCTATTGCCTTATATGAACTCATCTATTACACAATTATTGTTGCACCAGCAAACTTTTGACACTGCTATCTTATTGGCATTTTATGATGACTTCTATCTCGCATTTTTGTGATAAATGATGAAACTTTTCTGTATGATTTGTCTTTGACTAACAATGTGTACTTCACTTTTTAACTGATTCACTAAATGATTTTTGCTGCATTTGCTTAGGATAATATAATTTGCTGAATTGCCTTTCTGATGAAATATTTTTCATGTTTAAATATGTATGGCAATGAATTTGGCTGCATTGCTATTCTGATGAACTACTTTTGTGAATATATGTATACTGCAGCGCCTACAGTTATATGGGAGCTCACTTAGGATAAACATTTACTGACTGAGGCTCTAACTGAGGTAAATGTTATGATATAGCTGAATTATGAGAAAAATGGGTATAGGAAGAGAGAAAAATGGAAACACAATGAGTCAACCTAGAAATAAGAAAGTAATGAGCACAGAGAAATAGAAACAATAAAATTCATAGTAGACAGATCAAATGGAATTTCAAGATGTGGAAATGTTGGTGAGTATAGCCAGGTTGAATAATAATTATTTTATGTGGTAATGATGATGTGATAATAAAATGCAGGCAAAGTGATAAGGTGTTTTTTGCAGCTTAATTGACATGATAGGTATTATTATGTGAATATGACATTTTTGGAAAGTAAATGGGGATAAAAGGTATTACGAGAGAGGTATAAGGTTTCAGTCAAACGATAGTATGCACACAGTACAGAAGTTAGAAAGCTGATCAGTACACTGAAGTAGTACATGACACTAAGATAAAATATCATATAGACTCACTTTGAAGTGCAATTAATTCCCTTTTCCTTCACATTAATCACGATACCTTTGTTTTTTGCCCTTTATTTCTTGTTTATACGCCTTCTTCCTCTTGTGTTGTTTGTACATTTTTCATGAATGTATTTTTATTATCACTGTTTCAATGTTAAATGAGTTCGTTATTAGTTCTGAGTAACTGAACATAAGATCTATTTTTGTGTCCACACTAAATTTTCCTCAACATTTTCGAGGCCACTTTTCATCGTTAGAAGATAATGATGTTTTGTCAGTTGCTGCTACTGTAAACTTTACTTTGTATCTGGCACAGAATATTACATACATCTTTCTGTATGTAGATGTTTTCTACTAACACTGACTATTGTAATCTACAAATATTCATGTATTGTACATAAGCTTCATCTTACATTTTCATGCACTGCTCTTGTGCTGTTTCATATATGTAGTAGGAATAAGGTTATTTCTTAGAGAGACAATGCTGCAGGTTCAGTTCTGATTTTTGTAATGTTTCATCATAAATTCAATGTAATTGCCACTTACAGGAAATAGTAATACTCGGAGCAAAGACGTCTACGAGACTTCAAATGGATATATTGGTTGTCAATGAATAACTCCTTCCCTCAGTCTGCACGTAATGATGAGACTTCATCTGTCAGTGGAAAACTACTTCCCTGAGTCTGCTCTTATTTGATTCTATATTCAGACTGTTGCCAGTGACTGACATTTAACTGTCTACTGGGTGCCCCTAAGCCTGAATATGACATCCTACATGCTTGTCAGTGTTCCTCATCTGTGGGCTCAGTGATATCAAATAATTGTAAAGTTATTTATAATTGTAACTTATTGTACACACTAAAAAATCGTTCTCCTTGCCTTACCATAGCTGAGACTATCCATATGAATGTTTTTCTAAGGAGGGAAGGGTGGATAATGTAAGGTTTCCATATATTTTCTGCTATTGTGAATAATTTCCAATAATTCACCTTTATTGTAATGCGCCAACGATGGAAGATCGCACTGCATGGGTAGTGAATAACATCCTTGATTCTACATTTAGTTTTACCGATGGTTGACTTGCTATTAAATATGTTATGCAGCACTGAGATATTCTTATTGGAGACATAGTAGCCAGCAGTTGAGTTTTTCAGGGAAAGAGATGTGTTATTTGTGAATCTAGGAGAAACTACTTGGAAAACTTTGTTATGGAGATGAACACTCATTTATAATACTTTCTTTGTCTTTACATATACTAATGGAGAAAATTTTGCAGTAATTTTAAAGGTGTACTTGTATTTTTGTAATGAGAGAATTTTGTGCTTGTTAGTCTTCTCATGATGTACAGTCTTTTTGTGAATAATTAGAGTTTGTTTCCTTAGAAATGATTTTTTTAAAGTAAAACTTACCTACATGACTCATAGTAAAGTTTAGAATTTTTGTCATGTGTGCATTGCACTTACCGCCACATGCAGTAAGAGATTGTTTCTGACAACAACAAAAAAAATATTTAGAGGAGCTCATTTACCTTTAGCTGCCACATCTAATACTTTGTGTTTGCTTTCGAGGACTTCAGTACTCCAGACACTAAAACAGCATGTAAGTACTTCTATTTCAGGGCAGATCTCACCTCTCATTCTTGAACAAACAGTGTGTCAGTATTATCAGGTGTCGTCCTAGGTAGCAGATCAATGTTTAGTGAACAGTGTTGGTGATTTTAGATAATTATTTTCTTCTGAGTGAAGCAGTAATTTATTTTTGTGGATTTTCCAAGTCAAACATTGCACTGCAGATCACGCAGTGTTGATAATGTTGATAATACTGAGTTAGTTATTTTTCACTGAGCACACAATTAGTTGCTTTTGGCATTTAATTAGCTTCATTTTCTTTATTTCAAGCATTTCATGAGGTTTAAAGTTTTATTTCACGACACATGCGCAACACAGGGTAGCCAACGTCGGTTTTGCTCAGCAATTGAATACCATAACTAAAGTACACGTTACATGAGGAGAGAGTATCTGAAGTCGTTATATTCGGTTTTCTCTCATACAGACAATATCTTAAAGAAATCTTACATGTGAACCTTTCAACAATACAGATCAGTCCTGGTGGCTGGGCTCAAATATTATGTAATATGAATTGTTGTTCCCTGAACAACCTCTTGGAAGCCACAGCATATAAAATAATGTCCTTTCTGGGATAAATGTATCGTTTGAAGTAAGAAATTGTGTGAAAGTCATGTCAGTCACAGAAATAGTTCTGCGATTACATTTTATCGAGAACAAGCCCTGCATCTAACAAAGATGTACACTAAACTGTAACCCGATAAACAAGAGCTCTACAACATACTAACACAGCAAAGATGCATAGTATCCACACAAGCTGTCAACAAGTTGACCGACAACGACCGAGCAAATGATAAACACAGTGTGTAATGCAGATCTAGGAGAAAAGAAAGGCGAGTGACGTATGCAAGAACCCCCAGTTATACTAAACCTGTTGAAATGCCTCAGTTTAGCCGGTGAGTCCATCTAGCACTGTATAAGAGGCATGCAATATGACTAACGGTACTTTTGCATCCGTTCTCGCACTGTCCTAGTGAGTCGCCCATTAGGATAATTTCTAACTGTTTTGTGGAGAAGCTCTCTAAGTTTGCGTGCCTCGCAGAAGCAGTTCGGTGCCCTCGGGCTCTCTGTGAACTGCAATTCTACTTCCTATGATTCTAAGTGATATAGCGGGACGCTATGTTATTCGGAATAACGTTCAAAAGAGATGCCATTAATAAGCATTTATTTGATAAACGCTATAAACTGATAAATCGATATAATTAATAGCGGTTAACTGAAAACTAACAATATCCTGAGAGCACGGCTTACGACAAAACTACATCGGAAGGCATCCTGTCGGCGACTGGCTATTTTGGCGCGCAGTCTATACCTCGTACTTACGCTCTTGATATTACGTAGTCGTAAGTAGATTTTTGTTGGTTTGAACATTATTCATTTACTTATTAAGAGGATCAGTTTCTGCGGTTGTAATATTGTTATACGAAAGTACTTATACCCTTTAGGCTTCTCCTAATATCTGTATTTGAAAAATTGACTTTCATTAGCAAATATTTATTAAGCAATGTTATTTGCTTCGCGCCAGAATAACTGTGTATTCCCTACGTACCTCTCTGCTGACTTAACGGACGTTCTCAAGTGTACCCACGGCGCCTCGCACCACCGTCCACTGGCAAAGCCATGTGGTCCACCACGTCCTCATGCCAGCGTTCGAACTCAAATCTTAATCCCGGCTGTGCTTTCTACAGTACCGTTTTACTCTGTGAATGCTACACGATATTGCAGACGCGATACAAATATTGTAAAACTGGAAAATGAGGAAACAAAATGTGGCTCAAACAGAAGGGGTACTTTACAAGTAGAGCCGCCTTTGAAATGGACTTGCATTGTGAGAGTGGAAGGAGGCCTCAGATTGCGGCCCAAACGTTTGTGATTACGTTTTCCGTCGTTGAAGTGAACCCATTCAGGTCAAGATCATTTCCTCCGTGAGGCTACAACTGTCGTTTCACTCGATCCATCACTTTCTCTGTTAAGCAGATCATGGCTCAATGTCGTATTCGTTGAAAGTATTACAATTTGCTCGACAGGAAAAGGCTAACCACTACTTCTCATAAATGGTTGATTTAGACAGTGTTAAATAAAAACTGTAGTCCACAGAAGCATTCCATGATTGTTGCGTGTAGACGTGAAATTTATGTCAAATCAAAATAACGTAGACAACACAATGGCCGCCAGCTATTGCTAAGTATGACTAAGGAAATGAACATGCGGAAAATTGTTCAAGAACATCATTGTCGCTAAACTCTGCTAATGTCATCTCCATCACCAGTCTCCAATTCCGTTTTCAAAAACGAGGATAAGAAGTTGTACCCTTGTGTGTTAAAGCGCCACTTCTGGGCCGGAGAGGTACACCAGCCCCAAAGACTGTCTATATCTAAATCTACGTCGTACTCTGCAAGCCACTTAATGGTGTGTGGCGGAGGGTACTTTCAGTACCACTATATGATCCCTCCAACCCTGTTCCACTGGCGAATAGTGCGTGGGAAGAATGATTGTCGGTAAGCCTCTATATTGTCTCTAATATCTAGAATTTTACTCCTCGTGGTCAATACGCGAGATGTATGTGGGGGCAAGTAATATCTTGTTCGACTCCTCCTGAAAAGTACTGTTCCGAAATTTCAATAGTAAATCTCTCCATGATGCACAACACCTCTCTTGTAACGTCTGCCAGCGGAGTTTGTGCAGCATTTCCGTAACGCTCTTTCGCGAGCTATACGATCCCGTGACGAAACGCGTCGGTCTTCGTTGGATCTTCTCTATCTCCTCTATCAATCCTACCTGATAGGAAACGGAGATAGATAAACAATATTCAAGAATCGGGTGAACAAGCACGTAATAAGCCACTTATTTCATCGATGAGTTACATTTACTTAAGATTCTTCCGGTTAATCTGAGTCTGGTGTCTGCTTTTCCCACTACCTGTTTTATGTGGTCATTCCACTTAATGTCGCTCTGGATAGTCACACCTAGATATTTTACGGCAGGCGCCGTCTCCAGCTGTTTGTCAGCGTCAGTGTGCTGACCGACCTGGATGAGGATTTTAGGCGGTGTCCCACATATCATTAGGTTAATACTGAACTGGTGTACACTATTACACTATTTGCAAACATTTAGAAATCTTTCACTCATTTTCACACGAATAACACTACACGCAGCCAGTTGGGGTGTACATATTCCGTCGTGAGGGAGGGCGGGGGAGGGTTAAGGCTCCCCCCCCCCCCTAAACCTCCCCAGGCCTCCCGCACGACGGAATATGAGGAGAGGACAGTAAGGGGGTGGAAACAGGAAGGGCATCGGTGCAACCCTTAAATTAACCATGCCAAATCCGTTAATAACCATACCGACCCTGCTCCGATGTTGGACATACGTACAAGAAGAAAATGAAGAAGAAAAAGAAGCATAAGAAATTGTAAGAAAATACAAGGGTTGGTAAAGGAGTATTATCTTGTCGAAAACTTCAAGCGGAAAACATGAATGTCGGTTATCGCGTTAGTCTCTTTTTTCCCATCTGTGGACTGAGACGTTACGCGAATCGACAGGTCGCGCCACGCCCGGGAGCTTAATTTTGGAGCACGGGCCGCGCGTCTTGAGAAGCGTCGAGGCGAGGATTTGGGATCGGGCGGACTACGTGAGGGGTGACGAGGACACAAGTCCCGGCGAGGCGTGTAGGAAGCGTCTGTTTCCGGCGTGCGTGCTGGCCGCGGAGCCACGAGACGCGGATCCTATGGTCCGGTGCCAATTTGTCTGCTGAACACGCAGGCGGCGTTTCCGTGGAGGACGTGGTGAAGGCAACTCAACGGATCGATGTGGGCACACTCTGAGGGGAGCATGAGGGAGGAAGCCGTTTGCTGCTCCGCCCGAGCTTCGGACAACATCGGGAATTGTTCTTTAGCTGACTCCTCACAAGATCTCACGGTGAGCATATTTGGGAACTCTCATGTTTCTTGGGCTAACTCTAACTACGGAAGTGTCATTTCTGAGCGGCGACCGCGTCTGAATGTTTGATGTTCTTTGTGTCTTTCCCGTTGCGGCAGTATCCTCTGGTTTAGTCATTACTGCGACTTAACGTAGCGAGGTACATTTTCTCCCGGTTCGTGCTGCAGCTCTCCCTCCTGGACCAGAATATCGTGACACCACCAACACGCTGTCTTCAAATTTGAATGTAACAGCCTGCGTTACAG